>NC_081411.1:279283421-279628421 GCF_030272615.1 Cryptomeria japonica
ATGTAATGTGGTTGCAGCTATTATGTTTATAAGCTTCCCTTTAAAATAGCCAACATGAGCATTACGCAAAGCAAGGATAACCACACTATCATTGGTCAACATATTTTTCAATTCTAGGCCTTTTTTTTCTACCATTGGACCCCATAGGTTGATGTCAATTGTTGAATTAGATAGATCATTAATTTTCACAACACGTTTGTGTGTTTGACTGCCATCTTTCCTGTGTATTGGAATGATATCTCCAACATATAGAACAAGGCCAATTATGTCAGCCAACGTGTTATTTGTTAAATGAAACAATTCACTAATGGGCGTGAAAGGAGGACCTTGTTGATCTGCTTGTTCTTCGTTGGTGCAACATTTCAGTATGGATGCATCAGACAAGGTGATTTCTAAATGACTGTTTAGTTTCTTGTACCTTGCATTTGCCTCCTTAATAGATCCCTTTGAAATAAGATAATGTGAACCTATGTCCACACGATTAGCGTGTAACTTAGCTATCTCATCAAAACATGTAATTCTAATTTTAGAACCCTCACAATCAACAATGTCAAAGATAAACACATGGCCATTTTTTGTGGCTATGCTATATGCCCTAATAGGGCGTTTATGAGTAACTCTCCCTTTGATTGTCCATTTATTTTGGTATGGATTCAAAGTTTTCATAGGGCTTATATTTTCAGAAATTGTTGTTTGCGGGGATGGCAATTCAGTGGAAAATTGAAAAGATTGTTTAGATGTTGATGGTCTGTCCTCAGACATCATTTCTGGTTGTTGTTCTTTGAACAGGTATACTGGTTTACCAAAGAATGGGCAATCGCTTTGTTTCACTTCCAGACTAAGTATTACAATAGTCCTGTGAAAACAAAAGTTTTTTTTTAAATAACTATTGATTATACATAAACAAAATTAAAAAAAGAAGAAACATATTATATTTAATAACCATAGTTGATTTCCTACCTTTTGTTCCATATGTATCGGCATGTATAACTCGATAACTGGACTATTGTGCCTATTTTTAGAATATTTGAATCTATCAAAGTAGAATATTTAGAAGGAAAGATTGTCAACTGCATGTATGTGCCATCAGATAACACTAATTTATGTCTGTCAGTATCATCTGTGTTGTTCTGCATTTTCTGAAATGACAAAACTTGTAGCAATGCTGAAGGAAGGTCATCCCCAGCATTGATAGATTGAATTACAAAAGGGGTAGGGACATACTCTTGGGTTTTTGCCTACAAAAAATAATATGAATATAGAGGATTTAATTTTAACGGCAAGCAACATATATATTTCTTTACTTGTTAATATAAAGCTTGTGTTAGTAAACTATGTAATCAAGCTATGTTATCCATAGAGTATGTATTTACTTTTGCACTGTGCTATGAAAAAGGATGCATGTAGTAATGAAAAGGATGGTATGGAAAAGAGAGATGAATTGTCCAAAAAAAGAGCACAAAAGATTTGATAATTTAGCTTACCAAATTATCAATAGTGGAGTGGTCTATCGATTCAGAGGTGGCTGCTGAAGATGCCATTGTGCATATATACCTTTTGAGAATTAAAAGTAAATTATAAGCATGATGAATTGTGGTTCTTATATCAGAATACAATCACAACATGATGTAAGCTTATCAAAGGTATATATGCACAAGTAGAGCAAAATTAACTAACCATAGACTAACGTTGTTACAGTTTAATTTTTGTTTCAAATGGTAATGAATTGATCATAATGTGATTGAAACATACATTGAAAACAATAATTGGTCATATGTTGATAAGCTTTAAAAACATAAAGTATGACATCATGATTTACATATTTGAGAGCATATTAACAAAATATGAATTCATCTCATCAAAGATCTTTGAAAATATGGGATGCTTCTGTCTGTTTCGAATGTTAACCAAAATATGAATGTAACTTTTCAAACATTGAATAATTACAACAACACAGGATCAAGCCAAGCAACCCATCCAAGCTCGTTATTAGTCCATTTAAATAATCTATCTCCTAATGTGAAAATAACCGTTGGATCATCTAATTGTTCAGTACTTGGTATTGGTAAAGGTGCTAATTCAATACTATGTATGGTTGTTACAGCACTACAAGATGTAGAGATGTTGAATGTTGTTTGGTTTGGTGATTTATGTTCGTAGTAGTCAATTATCTTTCTGAGGTTGCTCTTTAACTTGTTGCTTTCTTGCAACATGCTTTCAATTACATTGTTGATGTTCTTTGTTGCTTTCAATCTTCTATCCATTCTGAAATTTGATTGTGTTAGTGTAGTTGTTTTCTGTTGGAATGACAGAGTGGAAATGCATTACTAAAAAAAGTGAACATACAAGAATAATACAACAAATCTTTAAGTAGATCACATTTTTTTTTGTGAATCATAATGAATTTACTATTAACTGATTATAAAAACTTGTAATAATTAGGTCAATACTTTAAGTTTTGTAAATTGACCAATGAGTTAACTTACAAAGCTTTCACTTTGCAAGACAAGTGCTTAGTTGCATTTATTTTAGAGTATATATATATATATATATATTCATATGTATATATACAGCTATACATGTCCATATCAATGCACATACACATATACATATACATCTAATATATATACATCTATATCTATATATATACATGGATATATATTTAAGTATGGGCATGAATGCTTTCACTCTGTAAGGTAAGTATTCAATTTTACAGTTTGAAGGCTCTATGACATGAATACAATGACAAAATTAAATACACTTGTGGATTTGGCTGGCAAGGAAAACATTAAAGACAACTTCACTTCAAAAATGAGAATTTCTTATTAGTAAAGTAAAGAACGTAACTATGTTATGTAATAAGGTGGTCACAAAATCAGAATTATAGATATCAATTGCAATATATTAATGTTCTAAATATAGAACATTTGTTAGTGGTTATTTATCTTGGAGATTAAAAGCCTTCATGTGCACAAAGTCAGTTATCTGATTTGTGTGAATCTGACCAAATATTTTGTGAAGCAACGTTGTGTTTAATGTTTTCTTGTGCAAGATGTATAATCTTGCTATGAAAACACTTTTGATTTGTGTGCATTCTGTTGTAGGTTAAAAGGGTTTTACTTTGTGCTGACGTGTGCCTCGGTTGCGGTTGTCTCCGTGCATGCACTCTGTTTCCGAAGTGACGTTGTCTTTAATGATTTCATCCCCAAGGTTGTGCATGAATGTCGACGTTCTTTATGGCTGCTTACAACACTAAAATCTAATTTGTTTTGTTGTTGTCGGCAATATTTCGCTCTGGAAATTTTTGCATAAGGTTGTTAGGTTTTGTTCTCGTTGTGACTATTTTACTGGGCTTCTTTGTGAGTTTGACAACATGAATGGTTTGAATTTGCAAGGTAAGGTTTCATTTTATTTAAATGTGTCTGTCTGCTTGCAGGGTTGTTGCTTTGTTTATGTTGTTTAACTGTTTGTGCGGGTGGCTACTTCTAATTTTCAAGGCATTTTTGAGGCTGCTCTGTCAGTTTCAAGCCGTGAATGGTTTGAATTTGTAAGGTAAATACTGGTTATATTTATATTCTTTTTTCTTTTGTAATGCATTTTTTTGGAATCTATTGTGCAAATTTTTGCAAATAGCTTTTGTTTTATTTAAATTTATTTTTGTTTTGTAATGAATTTTTTTATATTCTGCTTATTTTCTCCTCCTGTGTGCTTGTAGGGTTGTGGCTTTGTTTATGTTGTTTAACTGTTTGTGGGCATGGCTACTTCCAGTTTAATTGTTGTAGGCAATATTTCACTCTGCAAATTTTCGCATGAGGTTGTATATAGTCGTGGAGTTAGGTTTTGTTCTGGTTGCGACTATTTTATTAGGTTTCTTTGTGAGCTTCACATCATGAATGATATGAATTTGCAAGGTAAGCTTTGGTTTTATTTAAATTCTTTTTTGTTTTGTAATGCATTTTTTTTATAGTCTGTTTTTGTTCTCCTTCCGTGTCCTTGCAAGGTTGTCACTTTGTTTAATTGTTTGTGCATGTGAGTACTTCCAGTTTGCAAGGCATTTTACAGCCTGGTTGTTTAATTGTTTCTTGCATTTTTTTATAGTGTGCTTTTTTTATTGCGTGCTGCACTTGCATGGTTCTTAGTTTGTTATGGGCGCTTGAAACTATAAAATGTAATTTGTTTTGTTGTTGTTGTAAGTATTTTGCTCTGTAAATTTTCTTGTAACATTCGATTTAGTTGTCGAGTTAGGTTTTCTTTTGGCTGTGAGTGTTTACTTGATGAGGTTTGTAAGTTGCTCACTGCAATGTAACTGTTTTGTTGTTATTGTAAGTATTTTACTCTTCAAGGTAACTGTTTACTAACGTTCATGTTGCAGTGGTGTTAATTTACAACGGTATATATGTGATTACTATTGTATGCACACGAAGGCTTTTATTCAGTAAGATAAATTGATATATATATGTACATCATGTGTATATATATGGACATGTATACATATAATTACATTTGTATATACATACATACATGTATATATATAGATTTATATAGAAGTGTTGGCACTGTAAAAATTCCTTTATGCTTGCAGGCTTGCTACTTTGTTTATGTTATTTAACTATTTGTGGACGTGACTACTTTCAGACTACAACACAGAGTACCTTATGTATATATACATACGTACATGTCTATATGTACATATATATATATATATATATATATATATACACACACACACACACACACACACACACACATATATATATATATATATATATATACACACACACATATATATATATATATATCAGCACTACAAAGCATTCTAAGAAAAACAATTATATATATACTTTGTTTATGTTATTTAACTGTTTGTGGATGTGACTACTTTCAGACTACAACGCATACTTGTATCAACAAATCCTACACACTTTAGAATGGAGTTATTAAAACAGAGAATTACTAAAACTATATGTGTGTGTGTGTGTGTGTGTGTGTGTGTGTGTGTGCATATACATATATCAGCACTACAAAGTATTCTAAGGAAAACAATTATAGAAATACTTTGTTTATATTATTTAACTGTTTGTGGATGTGACTACTTTGAGACTACAACGCAGACTTGTATCAATAAATCCTACACACTTTAGAACATAGTTATTAAAAAAGAGATTTAATAAAACCCTATGAACATATACATACACACATGTGTATATATACATACATGCATATATATCAGACATTTATATATATGTGTGTGTGTGTGTGTACATATACATATATCAGCACTACAATGCATTCTAAGAAAAACAATTATATATATGTACATCATGTATATGTATATATATGTACATTTATATATATACGTACATGTGTATATATATATATATATATATATATATTGGTACTCTAACAATTTGTTAATCTTTGCACACATAAAGAATGTCGACATTCATGCACAGCCTCAAGGATGAAATCATTAAAGACAACGTTATTTCAGAAACAGAGCACATGCATGGAGACGACCACAAGCAAGGCACACGTCACCACGCGGGCCAGGCAACGAACACGGACGTACCAGAGGGCCAAGATCATTTACGTTATACATGCCTATGCATATATGTATGTAGTCAAGACAATAAACAGTTAAATAACATAAACAAAGTGACAACCCTGCAAGTACACCACGCAAAAAAAAAAAAAACCCTATAAAATAAAGCACTGCAAATTTGAAAAACTTGAAATTCAATACTGAACGTTCGATGAAAATTTTGACAGCAAAATATTCTTGAGAACAACAAAAGAAATTACATTGTAGGGTTGCAAGCGGCCATAAAGAACGTTGGCATTAGTGCGGACAATAAAAATATCTGCAGAATCCAAAACCAAACTAAAATTCTTTTAACCTAGACCAGAATTTAATCGGCAACAGAATGGCCAAAACCTAAATACCTGTCAAAGTGAATAGAGACGTTGCAGACTGAAAGTAATCACATCCACAAACAGTTAAATAACATAACCAAAGTAACAACCCTGCAACCACACCACGGCCAAAAATAAGGACACTATCAAATAATACATTATGAATTTTGAAAACTTAAAAAATAAACTAAACAAGTACCTAGCAACGTAAAACCATTAACAGCGAGAACCTCATAAACAAGCTGAACAAAATAGTCTGCATTGGTGCACATCACCAGGGACGAAAAGATTAAAACAAAGTGACAAACTTAAATAAATAAATATCTACAAACAACAAAACCCAACTAAAACCCTTTTAACCTACAACAAAATGCACAAAGTACCAACCTTGCAACTACACCAAACCGGGAAATAAGCAAACTATAAAAAAATGCATTACAAAACAAAAAAGAATCTAACTAAAACTAGAACTTACCTTGCAAATTCAAACCATTCAGTCAGAGCCACAACAAAACCTAACTCGACAACTATATCCAAAGTTATGCGAAAATGTCTTGCAAACTGGAAGTAGTCACACCCACAAATAGTTAAATAACATAGACAAAGTAGCAACCCTGCAAGCACACAGAAGGAGAAAATAAGCAGACTAAAAAAAAATGCATTACAAAACCAAAAAAAAATTAAATAAAACCAAAGCTTACCTTAAAAATTCAAACCATTCACAGCGTGAAGCTCACAAAGGAGCCCAATAAAACAGTCACAACTAGAACAAAACCTAACTCGACGACTATATGCAACCTTATGCGAAAATTTGCAGACCGAAATATTCTCGACAACAACAAAACAAATTAGATTTTAGGGTTCCAATTGGCCATAAAGAATCTAAATAAAATGTGAACTTACCTTGCAAATTCAAACCATTCATGACGTGAAACTCACAAAGCAACATCGAAAATCCCTTACAAACTGGAAGTAGTCACGCCCACAAACAGTTAAACAACATAAACAAACAAACAACCCTGCAAGCACACTGAAGCATAAAATAAGCAGAGTATAGATTTAATCCATTACAAAACCAAAACAAATTTAAATAAATTTCTTACATTGCAAATTCAAACCATTCAATCCGTGAAGCTCACAAAGGATCCCAATAAAATAGACACAACCAGAACAAAACCTAAGTCCACGACTATATACAACCTCATGCGAAAATTTGCAAAGCGAAATATTGCCTACAACAATAAAACAAATTAAATTTTAGGGTTGCAAGCGGCCAAACTTACCTTGCAAATTCAAAGCATGCACGGTGTGAAACTTACAAAGCAACCTCGAAAATGCCTTTCAAACTGGAAGTAGCCACACGCACAAACAGTTAAACAACATAAACAAAGCCACAACCCTGCAAGCACACGGGAGGAGAAAATAAGCATATAAAAAAAATGCATTACAAAACAAAAATAAATTTAAATAAAACAAAAGCTATTTGCAAAAATTTGCACAACAGATTCCAAAAAAATGCATTACAAAACGAAAAAGAATATAAATATAACCAGAATTTACCTTGCAAATTCAAACCATTCACGGTTTGAAACTGACAGAGCAGCCTCGAAAATTCCTTGCAAACTGGAAGTAGCCACCCTCACAAACAGTTAAACAACTGAAACAAAGCAACAACCTTGCAAGCATATGGAAGGAGAAAATAAGCAGACTATAAACAAAATGCATTACAAAAGAAAAACACAATTAAATAAAATGAAACCTTACCTTGCAAATTCAAACCATTCCATTGTTAAACTCACAAAGAAGCCCAGTAAAACAGTCACAACAAGAACAAAACTTAACCAGTAAAACAGTCACAATGAGAACAAAACCTAACAACCTTATGCAAAAATTTCTAGAGCGAAAATTGCAGAGAAAAATATTATCGACAACAACAAAACAAATTAGATTTTAGGGTTACAAGCAATCATAAAGAAAGTCGACATTCGAGCACAGCCTCGGGGACGAAATCATTAGGCACACGTCAGCAAGCGGGTTGAAGAATGAACACGCACGCACCAGAGGAAGATCATCAGCAGCAAGACATTCCGACAGCTGCCGGAATGTCTTCCAATTTTTCGATCGCTTTTGCCCACTAAAAGCCTATCGGCTTAATTAAGATGTTATTAGTTCCCGCCGAAGGCAGGGAACTATCGCATCCGTTGGATGCAAAAATGCTTTTATAGCTATCCAATCACATTAGACAATTTTTTATTTTTTTATTTTTTCCCTAATATTTCAATATTAAAAACATTTAATAATTAATAATAAATCATTTTTTTCAATTATGATTGGAGGATGCTGCAAATTTTTTATAAAAAAAGAAACTTTTCTTGGCTATCCAACTAAATTACAGTATTTTTTACTTATTTATTTTTAGTTCTTGCTAGACTTATGGAAACATCTGATATATACAAAGTACCTATTTATTTTTAGTTCCTGCTAGACTTCTGGAAACAGTGATATATACAAAGCAAAGGTTTCTGGAAACATCCCATATACACAAGTCTAAATTTTTTCATAGTGAAAACTATGAAAGTTCTGGAAACAGTTGTTCTTGGCTCTGGTTTTGGCCCTCATGCCCCTGCTTCACAAGAAGAGCCCACAGCCGATGGTGGGGTACGCAAACTATTCCACAATAGCGCGGAGCTGGGAGCTGATCAATCTGGTTGTGATCGGACTTGCCATTTCTTACGATGTTATCTGTCGACGCCATAACCCAACTGAGAATGCCAATGACAGACTTGTTGCAGCGCAGGGAGCACAGAATTACGTTCAGAAGATTTTCGATTCTGCTGAGGTGTTTGACAACTTCTGCCTTCCCGCTGAGAAGCTGGAGGCCTGGAGGTCGACCTCAAGATGGCAGCCTCAAAAGCCGCTCATTGTCATTGCTCACGATGGAAATGTCACTGATGATAAGGAGAAACCGCTCCTCTTTCCGATCAGAAGCCTCAAATCAAGTCTATCCAACCCAGAGGTGTTTGATTTTCTCAAGGATCCTGTCCTCCCTAGTGCAAAACCTGATCCCATGGCAGTAGCTGTTGAGGAGAGTGGGAAACCACCATAGGTAAGAAACGGTACCATTCTGTCTGTTGAATCTAAGCCACTATTACTTTCATTGATTTGAAATAAGGCCTTTGAAGGGTAATACTCAGGTTAAATGCCATTACTGAGTGGTAAACACTTCGCCCAGTCATACAGAGATTACATCCAACTTGATGCGATACATGGCACCCGTCAAGTCGGTGTGCTCTTTTCCCCAATTTAAACACCCATCTCGCACCCAACAAGTCAAAAGTTGTGATTTGTTCAATTTTAACATTGAAATTTTAAAAATTGTTATGCCTCAGCATTCAAATAAAACAGATCAATTATGTGAAAGCGATTTGGAATAATAATAAATAAATTTTTTTATTTTTGTTCTTGGATGATTCCTCTTCTATTGTCAATTCATTGCCATAAGAATCCGTAAAACAAAGGTTTCAATCGATTTTGGGAAGCTAATGTCAATATTATTTCTCTCGTTAAAAACCCATCTTCATAAAGGTGCATTCTACAACAGTGAGTTCAATGAACTGTTGAAACACATGAAATAATATACAAGTAGTGCTAAAATGTAAGAATAAATAAAAAATATAATAACCTCCATAAAACCAAACAATCTACAACATCAACTGTTGGAAAAAAAAAATTATACTATATGAAAAATAAAAAAACATTTTATAAAAACTGAATATTTTCTTTTCCCTCATATTTTATCCACTGTTCTGATTCTCTTTCATCTCCTGTAGCTGGTCTCACACCTCATACCATAAAGCCCACAAATGCTAACTTAGCCCAGATCTCCTAAAGTAAGAAAAAGTTTTCTTGTTTGCAGTCACAAAAGTAACGCACATACCCACAGTCTGATGCTGACAAATTGAACTACATTATATTCCTAAAAGAGCATTACGTTGAATTCCAAAACATATGGATGGTAACAAAAATTGAGTACCAGAAGTGCTTAAAGGGGCTTTTCTTGCTTACCTTCTAGCAGACCTTGCAAAATTTGGAGGCTTAGCCGCGACACGTACATCATGCAAGATGTGGAAGCAAACTGTAGGCACGTGTAGGTTTTTTCTTTTAATTTTAAATCAAAAATTTAAAAACCACTGGTAAAAAGACCAAGCACCACTCAGAAAAAGTACAAATGATAAGATAACTCAGAATGATAAAAAAAATCAATTTATACAAATATTAAATTTTGTTTAAAAGATATTAAATTTATCTTTATGTAATTGATAAATATTTATTTATGATTTATTATTAATGTTGAATACATGTAATTTTTATTGCATTAATATTATATTTCTGGATTTATCTTTATGGAATTGATAAATATTTATTTACGATTTATTATTAATATTCAATACATGTAATTTTTATTGTATTAATATTATATTTCTAGAAAGTTATTACTGCCTCATGCTGAGGATTTTGTTTATTGGAATTGGTATTAAAAAAAAAACCTTGTTCAATGACAATAAATATCACATCAAACTGTATGCAATTTGCAAAAAAATTGTTAATTAAATTATTTCTTGGATTTGCTTCTAATTCATATCTGTGTTTGGTAAAATCTCTACCAAAAATATTTTAATGCCCTACTTCAATAGTAAGGTGCCATTATTTTCCTTTCTTGGGCATAAGTATCCTTTTAACACTTCTTGTGATCTACTCCGAAATCTGATATTCAATCTACAGCTCAAAATGTCAATGTCATTCATTGTCCCAAATTTTAATGTAAATTGTTTTTAATTGCTTTGCTTTTTATGCTTTTGCTACTAGAATATAGCAAAATTTGTAAGATGTTGTCTTCTTAGAACTTATAGAAACTACTCAAAGAAAGAATTGTACAACAGTATTGTTTCATAAGGAAAATGATAGAACCCATAAAATATGTTTATTTATAAACAGTAAACAAGAAACGGATTTAATTACAAAACTTTAATGTTTTAGTATCAAAATCTACTCTCTTCATATGAATCAAGTTTGCACTTAATTTTTTTTGGATTCTTCTACACATTCAATGAAAATCAAGATTTGATAATGATAGCAATGGAGTGTGAATCAAGTTTGCACTTAAATTTTTTTTAATTCTTTTACACATACAATACAAAACATAGAAATTTTTTCCTAATTAATTCCCTATTTTGCACTATTTTTATCTCTCGTGCCTACTGCTTCTAATATCCACTTCTTATTATTTAGCAATCCATTGACCCCACCTTTCTACTGATTCTCCATTTTTCCTTTTCTCTTCTACTCTCTTCATTTCTAACTCTTGACAGGAACATGACGCTATGCATCTCTTGTTTATGTTGTTTCTATATTGGGTACGGTAAACAAATGATTAGACTAATCTAAGCAACTAAAATTTAATTGCTTTGTATTAACAAATGATTGTGAAAATATTATGTTGTGTTGTTCTGTTCATTTTCTATGTATCATACGTTTAGGTATATGGTTGATCGTTTTCTCGCAGTTTAGATATTGTGTATGGTTGTGAAGTAGGATGTGCTTTTAATCTAGTATGGTTTCTTCTTATCCAAAAGTAATGTCTTATTGTTTGACTAGTTTAAAAAAAATAAAAGGATTTTTGTTGTTGTTTTTTGTTTTAATTGTCTGTGACTTTTATCAATATTTTGGATCACACTCTCTGATCTTGATAATAGATCACAAAGTAACATTCTTTTGATTGTGTGTGATCTGAAACGTTGATGCAAAAAATCACACACAATCAAAATAAAAAAATAACAACTATCAGAAATTGTAAAAAAATAATACCTTTAATTCAAGACTCCATCATCATAATAAAGAGAGTCAAAACAGTGTGTGATCTGAAACGTTGATGCAAAAAATCGCACACTATCAAAATAAAAAAATAACAACTATCAGAAATTGTCAAAATTAATACCTCTAATTCAAGGCTCCATCGTCAGAATAAAGAGAGTCAAAACATAGTGTGATATGAGTCAAAACATAGTGTGATATGAAACGTTGATACAAAAATCTTGAACACAATTTAATCCAGAAGTGTTTTTATCTATTTTATGGATTGTAGAAATCTCTTATCATTAATGTTATAAGATTATCATAATAAACACTAATCTCAAAATTTGAAAATATAATTTAATTTTTTGAGAAATTTTTGTGTATTTGAAACTTGAAATTGAGTTTTAAAGCACTTCAATATATTATTGAAGATGTTAGAGGTCATAATAAAAAAAATTATTTACAATTATCCTTTTAAGAAAATCTATGATTTAATAAACAAAGTTTTAATTTTTTATGAATCTAAGGTAGAATTTTTTGTTGGAGCCAAAAAAAAAAAAATAGCAATTCAATATCCTCTTGAAATTGTTGGAGGTTAACCATTTATTATTTCAATTCAAGTATAAAATTTTCATTTAAGTGAAAAATGATAAGTATTATCTCCAAATGTTATATGAATCGTTTTTCATTTACATGTTTTTAACAAAGATCTTGTAAATGACTCACACTTTTATATACATCACCATTTATTGTTTGAATCCAAGTATAGCAATATATATATATATATATATATATATATTAAGTCTGTTCTCAAAAATATTATTTAGACTGATTTTAACTTAATTTCAATGTTTTTGAGAAAGACCTTTTAAATGGTTGACTCTATTGTAGTTAGTTTGTATCCACCTTAAACCATTTATATTCCAATTCAAGTCAAGTTGAAAGTTGGCAATTCCAATTATATAATTTTGATTTGAATATTAGATTGAAATTAGGTCTTGAATTGTAGGAGAAAATTTATAACAGTCTTTATACACTTTTTCACAAGATAGAAAATATATTTTATGTAGATCTTGTGATCATTTTTTCCATGAAACCATATTCGTTGAGATGTTTTGTCTAAGAGTTTAGATACCTTATATATGCTTCCACATTTTGGATATATGCACATGAGCATCTACTATTATTATATTAGACTAAAACCCCCTTTGATTTAATGGATCTCCATTCCTTCATCTAAATGATTATCTTTTTATAGGTTTGGAAGATGAAAGTAATTATATAAGACTGGTTTTATATATTTAATTGTTCCTTCATCTAAATGATTATATTTTTATAGGTTTGGAGGATGGAAGCAATTATACAAGATTGGTTTTATATGTTACAATTAAACTTGTTAAAAAAAATTCAAGGTCTTTTGAATTAAACCACTTTGTTCACATACAACAATTATCATATTCCATCAGATCACCTTTATTTGAGACCTTTCATTGAAAGGCTTTAATGTCTCATCAAGAACACTATTTGAGCATATCTTGCAATCATGGCATTTCATAGTTCTACACTTTTTCAAGTAGTGTATTTACTTTTTGTACTCTCATAGACATAGAATACATATTGACAAGGAAATTTGTAATGTCTAACAAAAGCCTACTTTCCATTGTTCTTTCATGGTTCTCCATAACCTTTAAAGTTGCCATTTTGGCATAGATTGGTAGGATGCTAGCAAATATTGTATAGTTTTGGTTTACACTTGCCCCTTCAATCTTCTCAGAATTTTCGTTGGTTTTTCAACAAACCCATTTTGTACATATTATGCATTTATCAGAGTCTAGGATCAGCCACTTTGTTCACATACAACAATTATCAAATTCCATGAGATCACCTTTGTTTGAGACCTTTCATTGAAAAGCTTTAATCTCTCATCAAGAACACTATTTGAGCATATCTTGCAATCATGGAATTCCATAATTCTACACTTTTTCAAGTAGTGTATTCACTTTTTCTACTCTCATAGATGTAGAATACATATCTACAAGGAAATTTGTAATATATAAACAAAAGCCTACTTTCCATTGTTCTTTCAAGGTTCTCCATAACCTTTAAAGTTGTCATTTTGGCATAGGTTGGTACGATTCTAGCAAATATTGTATAGTTTAGGTTTACACTTGCCCCTTCAATCTTCTCAGAATTTTCATTGGCTTTTCAACAAACCCATTTTGTACATATTATGCATTTATTAGAGTCTAGGATTAGCCACATCTCTCTCTTAGGAATATTGTGAATAGTTTGGTTTCCTTGTACGTTCCCTTACACTTTGAATACATATTTTACAAAATTAAACAAAGAAGAAAATGTTTCAAATTTGATATACAACCATGTTGGCATTTCAATAAGGATATTGAGAAGGTTGTTGATGATTATGGATATAACTGATTAAGGATGTTTACTATCTTAATATTATTATTTTGTCATTGATGTCAAGAAATTGATTTTCTAATTCAGTATGATGTTGCCATATCTTAAGAAGTATGATTTGATGAGTATAAAGATGTCGATATAAGACATAGAAAGGTGATGAATAAGGGGAGAAATAAGTTATTCAATGGGCAACTATTACCGAGTTAGACAATGATGAGATCATGATGTTTAGATCGTTTTGATATCCTACATATGTTGTTGATTGTAAGGTTAATACTATACTATGTTACCGAGCAAAGAACCTAGTCGGTAAACCCTAAGGTTATCGCTATCGGTTAATTAAGGCAGAATGTCTATCGAGTGAAGTTTAGTATTTACCGAGTTGCAACCGAGTTATGACAGTGCACATTGGATGGATAAAAGCATTATTTAATGAAGGACAATGATTAGCTGGAGATGTATAAATGATTGGTATGCCATGCATGATGTATAAATAATACTGCAAATGAAAAATGACATTTTCATTACTCAATCCAAGTACATAAAGGAAATCTTGAAGAAATTTGGAATGGAGGACTCAAAACTAGTAAGTACTCCTATGACTACCAACTGTAAATTATCAAAGAATGATGAATCTGCATCTATTGATGAGACACTTTACCGATCCATGATTGGAAAGCTACAATATGTTGTTCATAGTAGACCAGACATAGCACATGCAGTAGGTATAGTTGCAAGATTTTCTGCAGATCCCAAGGAAACACACATGACAGCAATCAAGAGAATTTTCAGATACTTGAAAGGCACTGAAGATTATGGCTTAGTATATAAGAAGAGAAATGATTTTGATTTAAAAGTGTATACTGATGTTGATTGGGTAGGCAACATTGATGACAGAAAAAGCACAAGTGGAGGAGCTTTATTTTTAGGAGAAAGACTAGTGAGTTGGCTTAGCAAGAAACAATGATGTATTTCACAGTCAACAGCAGAAGCTGAATATGTTGTTGCAGCATTGAATTGTAACAATATAGCATGGATCAAACAACTGTTGGAAGGTATAAATGAGAAATTTACCGAGCCAGTAACTATATTCTGTGACAATACTAGTGCCATTAACATTTCAAAGACTCATGTTATGCACTCTAAGACAAAGCACATCTCTATCAAATATCATTATCTTAGAGAAGAAGTTCAAGAGAAGAAAGTGGTGTTGGAGTATGTTAGCACAAAGGAACAAATAGCAGATATCTTCACCAAGCCACTGCCAAGGGACACTTTTGAGTATCTCAGAAGTAAGCTAGGGGTCCTACCCCTATCTTCTACTCACTGACCAAGTTCGGTGAAAGCATCAATTTGATTAATCTACATAATATTATGTGTAGATTGATGCTTATTTACACACTTTAGGAGATTTTCTAAAGGTGTGCAGAAAACAAATATAGGGAATAGGAATTGAAGACATAATGCTCTGACCGAGACTAAGTTGACACATAACAGCAAGGAATTCACTTCTTAGCGGAAGAAAACATGTTTTAGTTATTTACTTTTTGGCATTGTTGTCAAAGGGGGAGAAGACTATTGTATGGAGGAGAAGTCTGATGACAGGGGGAGAGCATTTCAGAATCTCACAGCAATCCGAATCAATTAGGTCAAATCAATTGGTTTTGCCATCAATGCCAAAGGGGGAGATTGTTGGCATTTCAATAAGGATATTGAGAAGGTTGTTGATGATTATGGATATAACTGATTCAGGATGTTTACTGTCTTAATATTATTATTTTGTCATTGATGTCAAGAAATTGATTTTCTAATTCAGTATGATGTTGCCATATCTTAAGAAGTATGATTTGATGAGTATAAAGATGTCGGTATAAAGTTATTCAATGGGCAACTATTACCGAGTTAGACAATGATGAGATCATGATGTTTAGATCATTTTGATATCCTACATATGTTGTTGATTGTAAGGTTAATACTATACTATGTTACCGAGCAAAGAACATAGTCGGTAAACCCTAAGGAACCTAGTCGGTAAACCCTAAGGTTATCGCTATCGGTTAATGAAGGCGGAATGTCTACCGAGTGAAGTTTAGTATTTACCGAGTTGCAACCAAGCTGTAATAGAATGCATTAAATGATTAAAAGCATTATTTAATGAAGGAAGCTGATGAGATGGAATTGATTAAATGATTGGTATGTCATGCATGAAGTTTGTTAAAGAATCTATGGCAATGGAAGATCGGCAGAAAGATCTACAGCTCAGATTGAACTGCAATACCTTAGCACAAGTTCCAAGGCGAGGTAAAACATTTTCAGATCGAAGGATACACTGAACCTAGTCAAGTTTGAAGATCTGATGGCTATGATTGATCATGGGATATGTGATCAAGGAGATTAAGCGGTTAGCAAATTGTTTATAAATAAGGAATTGTTGATAAACAATGTATGCGGGCAAGTGTAAGCACAGGGATGCTACATAGTGATTACCGAGCACAGACGCTTGAAGACCTATTTGATTAATAGAGTATAGAGCCTAACAGAGGGACAAGATAAGTCCTATGACTAGATTGTATTGAGCAAATAAGAATCTTCTTTAGCATTTTAGATGCAAAGTTTCAAATATATTTTTATTACTGTTATTTTGTGAAGTGACAGAAAATCTCTTAACCGAGTGGACTTAATAGTCTTATTTGTAAAACCCTCTAGCAAGGTGACATTCTGATTGAGTGTTTGAAAACCTTTAACAAGGTCACTTCTAACAAGGTGAAGATCCTAACAAATCTGAGGGAAATCCCTTAACCGGGTCACATCTAGCAATGTGTTTGTAATCTTTAACAGGATTTGCTTTTAACCGAGCATACTCTAGAAGAGTATATTTCTTAGTGGGTCTGAAATCCCACAGTGGTTTTTTCCTATTTGGGTTTCCACATTAAATCTGGTGTTATGAGTGTTGTTATGATTATGTGTTCTTAAGGTTGCATGTTTTACAGTTTTGATTACATATATCTGTTTAAGCTACCAAGGTTGAATCTGTTGAATATATAGAAGATTAAGTTTGTATGATTCACCCCCCCCCCCCCTCTCATCTTGTTAGCTTGGCATTTGTACTTAACAATTAGTATCAGAACTATCAAACCAACAGTCCACCATAATATTGAACACAAAGCATGATTTCTACAAATAAAGATAGAAAGAAAGGGATGAAAATATTAGAGATTCAAATGTAATAGGGAAATTTTAAAGTGTTTATTTTATATTTTAATTAAGTTAAAGTTGAGTACATCTAATGCTCCACTTGATATGCTCTTTATGTAATGAATATATTATGGAAGTTGGTTGCTTAGTAAACTAGTAGCATGATAGTAGGAATGGGATGATTGGTTAAGAAAATGATATGATGATAGTGTGAAGGTAGGTGAACAAATGATAGAATAATGATAGTATGAAATTATATTATAAAAATGGAATGAAAGATCAATAATTTATAGAATTTCCATGGGTAAATGGGGTCCAAGATGTAATTTTTTATGGAGGGCTAGTATTTGAGGAAGATAAGAGGCATAGATTTTAAATCTGTAGTCATATAACAAAAGTTGCATGAGGTATAAGAGCTATGCATGATCACACATGAAAAAGGTGGCATGTGTGGAAGATATGTTCATACATGTGTGATCAAATGAATGTGGATAATTCAAAATATCAAGGGGTGAGGTGGAGACTTAGAATGTCTCCAAACCAGTATTCTCACACATGTGAGAAAGGTGTGTGGATAAGGTTGGCATACTAACACATGTAAGATTATTGAGGGTGAGGTGAAGATCAAAGATACTTAGATAAGAGAATATGCTCACATTTGTGAGAAAGGAAAGGGATAAGGTGGCATGCTCACACAAGTAGAAGCATGGGAGGAGAGGGGACATATTCTAGATAATGAAAATTTTAGATTTTAATCCATGTAGATGGATTAGTCGAACAAGGATCAATGATGATGTAGATTCAAATTTGTATAAAATAGTAATAAGAATTAAAATAACTAATTGTGAATTAATTAATTAAGTTCAAATAAATATATATATTTAACTATGCCTAGTAAACTTCTTAACGTAACCAGTGATGCTAGCAAGATACGCCCTATGGCTCTATGTGAATTTCTTTTGAGTCAAAGCTATGAACCAATGAGGCCACAAACGGGGAACCTCATCTCCACACTTAACTTGATCAAACCCACAAGCTCAATGGCCTAGTGAAGGCATAAGGCCTGGGAGCTCAGCAACCTAACAGGGATTTGAACCATGGTGGCTACTTCACCAATGAAATGTTTTAACTATGATACTACACGTCTGAAGATGATTAAGTTAAAATAATTAGGGACGAAGATCGATTGATTTAATTTAATTAATAAATTTTAAGAAATATTTAGTTAGTGATGAATGATGAAGCTAATTAATTAAATAATTACTTATTTGATTAATTCACAAGAAAGTTAGTATGGTGAATTGATGGTAAAATTTGTATGTTTGCATAAATATGCACAAATAATACACTATTTTCAAGCATTTGGTGGATTTTGGCATCCTATTTTGAATCTCCTATTTTGGCATTGTAAATGTTCAAAATTGCATGGACATGGTTATACAATGATGATATGAAAATCTACCCCATGATCCACAAGCCATATAATGTCATTTGAGATCTCTAATTTTCATTGTATGATAGTTCCCTAATATTTCTTAGTATGTTATCAATATTTTTGAGTACTTGTGCACCTCTAAAGACCTCTTGTTGACCTTTAACTATAGCTTCACTTGGGTGTTTGGGTATAAGTTGTACGATTTATTAGGAAATTGAGGTAGGGTCACTTGAGCAAATAGCCTTGAAAAAATTGGAGACCAATTGTGCCAAAAGGAACAACCCTGTCATCTTTTAGGGTTATGTGATTGCTTCAATTTTGACCATTTATCCATCATTTTTACTTCCGATTGAGAGTTATTACTAATCATAATCAAATTGTCACTATTTAATTGATCCTCCTCTTCTCTTGACTCAAATAAACTCATTAGACTCATATCAATTAGCTCTTTAATCTTCTCCCAATCACTTTCCCATAATTGAGAAATTTCTATTTTATAAATAGTGTTATCGCCTTCAGCATCAATGATGTCCATTTTTTTGTATTTTGTCAGGATTATTCCTATTAATTATGCTTTCTTTATTATGTTCATTCCAACACAAAGACAGTGAGTCACTTATAGATAATTAATCCTTTTGTATTATAGTCTTTTCCCTTAGTTCAATTATAATGCTTGACACAAGGCTTTGTGAAAATTTTCTCATTATGAATTGAAGCTTCAAAGCTTCCTACATATTTCAAATAATCTTTAATTCCTAGATACAGAGCTTCTTTACCCCCATTGTTATTAAGAGGAGATTCTAACCGTTGTAGAAGTGGATCCAAGAGAAGTTGAGCTCTCTAAGGACACACATTGGGACAACATCAAAAAGCTTACTTGAAGTATCTTTTTTTTCTTTTTTTTAAATCTTTCAATTAGGAAGAAGAAAACTCAATTTGTCTGAAAATAATAACTTTGTGTTTACATTTCTTAGTTACAATGGGAATTTTTTATTTTTTATTAGAATAGATCAAATTTATTTTTCTTAGATTAAGTAGATATGTTTTCTTTGTTTCTTGTAAAATTCCTATGTTAAATTAAATCCTCTATTGTAACATGAGGTTCTTTGAATAATTCTTTGCATTCAAATTCAAAACTCAAAATGAGGAATGTGCCCAATACACTCACTAATAACAAAAAATAGTTTTAAAAATTGCATTAAACCATTTAGTTTATTTCAAAAATTGTAAATAAAATAGTTTATTTTCAAGAGAGAATAGTTTATATCTTTATGTATTTAGCCTCATTAAAATTCCAAAAAAAAGCACTCAATTTTTTGCAAGGCACACAATAAATTATAAACAACAAAAAACACGCATTCCTGTCTCTTCAATCTCACTTTCTCCTCACATGGATCTTGTGCCTAATGTGTCCTAGAATAAAACAAGATTGGATAAAATAAATCTTAAACAAAATAAAGGAGAAAATACCTATTGAGGACACCCATTAAAGGTAAATCCCAAAAACAAGCTAAAATCTTAAGGTTGATTCAACAAGAAAATTAAAAAACAACAATAATGACACACATAACTAATTTTGAAAGTGTAAACATCATTTGAGAAACTAGAAATACCGATCTTAAATTGTTAAGATATTTGACCACTCAATTGCATCAAATAAACTTAAAAAATAATTTAAACAAAACATCCACAATTAACACATTCAAATCCATCAAAAAAACATAATAAACCACAACAACTATGTTGCTATCTATAATATTCTACTTTTGTGTGAAGTGAACAATCGCTTGGTCCAATCCTTGCTTAAATAGTTTTTACCATGATAGTAGGAGTGACTTTGAAAACACCTCTTATAAAGGATTAGCTTGTGCATTATCCATAATTTGAGTCATTTTTGTGGTTTTTGAGTTGATACTAACCATCAAATATTTTGGTTAACCTAACATGAACTGTAATTTTTTTAGGTGAGATTATATTTTTGTTTCTTTTTTTTTCTCTTTTTCTCTCATTATGACCAATCCATTATTCTCTAGTACTTTTTATACCCCTATAATATGCTAAAGTTATATAGGAATCACAGGTAAATAATCTATATTGATCCTTGCACCCCCATATTTGATAAGCATCATTTTCCAAATCCTATGTTACTAATCTCTAATCATGATGTCAAACATATTAATTCAAATAGTAGAAGATATCAACCACCTAACTTTGTGACCTTAAAAAACTTGGCTTGGAGTCTAGATATGATACTCTCCAACCAAATCAAGATAAAGGTAAAGCATACTAAGTACTCATTCAATCTAAAATTCATCAATAAGATCATTGTATTTGTAGTCACATAAATCTGTCCATTTAAATTAAATGAATATTTGCTATTTATTTGATTAAAAATCCACTAGCCATCAGTTAATTAAATTAACATTTAATTAATTCATCTTCAAATCATTCTCCTATTAACTAAATAAATTATTCAATTTATTTTAATTAATTCATTAAACCAAATTCACAATCAATTAAATGAATAAATCCTATTTAATTCATTTAATCCCCTTTCTTCTTTTAAATAAATTAAATAAAATATTTATTCAAATCATTAAATCTTCCCCCACTTGCATTTTCCTACAATTGCAAGTTGCAACCACAAGTTGAAATAAATTAATTTTATTTTAAATTAAAATCCTATTTTCCCTCACCCACCAAACCCACTTGCAATCCTAACCCGCTTCTAGATTCTTCTAAACCCTTCCTAATTAACCTAATCCATCCCCTAATTATTGTCACATTCCTAAGCAACTTGGAGTCACTTCTCAAAGACTTCAAAGTCTTTGAAAAGCATTTAATGCTTTGTGTGTTCAACAATTTAACCTCTAAAGTCTTCTAAACCACTTATGGCTCGTACATGACCATTTATGGTTAACCCCTAACTCAACCCTCATGTGATTCATGTGTCTCCTCAAGCATTTATTGCTTTGACCATGGTTACCCCTTTTACCTTTGTACAAGAGTTTATCCATTGGATAAAAGCTTTATTCTTTGAATAAAGAATTTATTCACTCAACCCAACCTTGACCTTAAGTCCCAAGTTAACTCTCAGGTCATGTCAAGAATTTAATGCTTATTCCCTCTCCTCTTAACCTATCTCATATTGACACTTGTCATCCTGGGATTGGGTTGAAAGCCATCACATGGATTGAATATCATTCAATCCTGACCCTTGTTGAGATTATTCAATCTCAACCATCCATTGCTCCATTTTTCCTATAAATAGATCTCATTTCTTCATAATCCAGATCCTAAAAACTTGTATGCATTTAATCTATAGGCATTTCTAGAGAGCATTTACCATCATATTCACTCTTTTGGTTTAAAATCAATTAGTTAATTAGATAAATCTCTTATTTCAGATTTTGTTCACACTTGCATAGCATTAAGTTATAAGCATTTAATGCTTATTCCCTCTCCTCTCAACCTATCTCATATTGACACTTGTCATCCTAGGATTGGGTTGAAAGCCATCAAATGGATTGAATATCATTCAATCCTGACCCTTGTTGAGATTACTCAATCTCAACCATCCATTGCTCCATTTTACCTATAAATAGAGCCCATTTCTTCATAATCCAGATCTTGAAAACTTGTATGCATTTAATCTATAGGCATTTCTAGAGAGCATTTACCATCATATTCACTCTTTTGGTTTAAAATCAATTAGTTAATTAGATAAATTTCTCATTTCAGCTTTTATTCACACTTGCATAGCATAAGTAATAAGCATTGTCAATCTTGAACCTCCATAAGCATCCATAGTGCAAAAAGTTGTTGAAAGCTACACTAATTTGGAACTTGGAGAGGAGAGCAACAAAGGAGAAAGAGCTAAGAGCATGTTAAAAGACATTTGTAGATGCCTTGTTGTAATTACTTCCATAGTTAAATATTTTATCATGTTTTTAGTGTCTCTTTTTATATGCCTGCTTAGATTAGTTTTTGGTTGATTAACACTAACGTTTGTCTTTGTTTTTTGTGTTATACGACCACGGGCTTTAATCTAACACTTGTCCATTTTGCAGAGCATCATTTGGTGAACCCGACGTGAATCCAACAAACAACAACATTTTTTTTTACTAAACTAACTTTTTGACTATTTAGCTTGACACACGGGTCGCGCTTTGGCGTTTTTGCTCATGCTTTAGCACTATTGCAATTTGATATTTTAGCGCTATTGTCTCAAAATTTAGCGCTATTGTCCGTATATTAATGCTTTTGAGCCTTAACTAGTGCTTTTGTCCATATTGTAGCGCACTTGTTTTACTGTTTAAAATTTTTAGTTTAGCACGTTTGTCTATCTTTTAGCGCGTTTGTGTTAAGTAACGCTTTTGTTTTCACATAGAGTAGCTTTTAAAATCAAAAACACTTATTTTGGTGCTTTTAAAATCAACAAAAACAAATTTATTTCTTGCAATTTAGGATTCAAATCCTTTTTGGTGCTTTTAAAATCAACAACACAAATTTTGTTTACTTGCAAGTTAGGATTCAAATTTTCATTTGGTGCTCTAAAAAAATCACAAAACAAATTTGCTTTCATTGCAAGTTAGGGATACACTCTATTTTGGTGCTTAAAACAAGACAAGACAAATTTTATTTCTTGCATCAAACTAAAATTCACAATCAACACTTCATTTTTGTGCAAGTTAAAAAGAATCCCAAATTTGTCAAAGTTGTTCTCAAAATGATTTACTTCATGCATACGTGTTTCAATTTTAGTTGACCAGGATTTTCAATTCCTAGTTACTCAAACATATTGCCTTTGAAGTTAAAAAGAACATCGTGGTTGTTGGAGCAACATCTCCAATTAGATAGAACATCATTGCAATGACAAGTTAAAAAGAACAAGTGTATTTTGTGTTTGGCACACTTGTGCAAAAGAGTTGGTCAAGTGGTCCTACTTCTAACACACACTATCCTCTCCCTTGGCTTTCATGGTCCTAGGTGCAAGAGAAAAGTGTTAGTAACAGTCAAGTTTTATCTTTTTTAAGAGAGGCCTTCCAAGAGACACAACACTCTTTGGAATGACCTCACGCAGTAAATCCTTCGAGCCACTATAGAAATCAGGTGAGAGCGAAAGCTATAGCCTTGGGTATAGTTGTTCCTATAGTGTAACTTGCCAAAAGGACAAATGGGCCCCACCACAAGTTACAAGGCTCTTAAGTGAGTCACTACAGAATGAACTTATGTCCAAAAATATCAAAAATTATTAAACACCTTTAAGTAGTAACCCACCCATTCTATTGATTGAGGATATTTGTGATAAATTCAGTGCAAGAGCATAGATGGTTTTGCTCCCAAGATACTCACCATACATATTTCCTTGAGTAAAAATATAGCTTTTTGAAAGGTTACTTGTAGCCAGATAAAAGTGGTGACTCCCCCATCATAGGGATCATCTATTTGTTATACTCGCGCAAGACTTAGCATATCACATCCTTACCTGCCACGACGGGATTCATAAGGTATGTAGTACCAAAGTCAAAGAAATATCAAGATGTGGGCTGAAATTATCGCAACTGGCCATTTGACCTTAGGGATAAAAAGTGTTTGAAGTGTTCTCGTTTTTTAGTCAAGACCATTGCAAATTGAGCCGACTTCAGGCTTTGGAAACACCTAAAATACATTTGAAGGAAAGGGTCATTAAAAAGTTCAAAATATTGGGTTGATCTAGACCCATACTTACTTGTGCCTTTTGAGGCAACATTCTTGTGTTTGTGTGCTTGCTTTGTTTTCTTGTCAAAGAAACATTATAAAACCAAAATTCAAAACAAGTATTCATCCAACACCAACATTTTCAAAAACACAAAAGATCAAAAATAAAGAGAAAATAATCAAAGTATCAAACTATATGACCATTCTTCACATCTTGAGAAAGAAGAATCTTCATCAACACATCAACTTTAAGAAAAGACTATTGAGCTCAAAACCTCTTATCAAAAGGAGGAAATTATTCTATCTTAATAGACAAATATTTGTCTCTCATAGAACCTTCCTACGTCGCATGCGTCTATATCTTCAAGGGAAATCAAACGAATTTGATCAAGAGTCATTAAAACGCAGAGCTTTTACGCAATATCGAGCTTTGAGTTATCACAAGAACAAAGAAGGCAAAATCAATCCTGCCTTCTTTCCAGATATTTGTATCACATATAACGTAGCTCAGAAAGAAACACCAACTCCCGAAAGAGAAGAAGAATAATTTGTCCCATATGTGACACAAAGCTTTTATTGAAGTTCACATTCCATCCATTATCATATCCATATCTCATCAAATCTACTTCCAACTCTCAAAACATCAAAAGGTTTTTGTCCTAAGTTCTATTTCAAAATATTGCTTGAATCAAACACAAACACATCACTTTTTAGAGTGTCTCTACATCTAGGATAAACTCATCCTAAGAGGCATTTCTACGCAGGTTAAAACGAGTCTGTGAGGTAATCCTCTCATTACTAGGTAGTTGAGTCTGTAACACATCTCAGATTCCTTTACACCTTATCACATCAAACTTTGTCAATCCAACACAACAAGAAATTCAAGAAAGAACTTTGGTAACATCTACCTTTAGTGCTAGGGATCTGTATGCAAAGCATTTCACCAAACATCAATCTTTCATTTCATCACCAACTCATCATCATTTTCATCAAACTTCAACAAAAACTTGTAAACAAAATGGCTCATACCAGATCCAGGTCTAGACAACAAGAAATTGAAGAGGAAGAGGAGGAAAATATCAATGAATTCCAAGAAGCCCTAAATGATGAAAATCCAAGTACTCCTACTCCTACAGCAATAGAAAGGGCACAACACAACCCTCTCTTTAATAGACTTTTTGACGAAATACTCAAGAGCAATGTGACTGCTCACTTTTAAGACTTGCTCAAGAGGGGGCTATACTACCCTCTGACTTTGACATTGCACAACTAAGACAAGCATCAGAGTGCCAAAGTCGTAATGAGGATGAAAGAGGTCAAGATCACATCAGATATAACCTTCATCAAGGTAATCCCCCACCTCCTCCTTCTCCAAATGACATAGACATGTTGCGGCAACAAGTCAAGAATCTCACCCAACAACTTCATAGTGGTGTAAAAATCAATCAATTTTCACTTAATGACATTTGTCCCTATCCCTTTGATAGGAATCTTCATATGCCACCTTTTCTGCAAGGGTTTGAAACACCCAAGTTTGAAAAGTATAGAGGAAAAGGAGATCCTCGTGATCATGGTAGAGAATTCCATTCATCTTGCCTCGAAGTGGCATACAAGGACACATACCTAATGCGACTTTTTCCCCAAAGCTTGGGAGGAACAACCACATCATGGTTTTCTCGATGACCAGGTGGTATTAGGACCTTCGAAGAGCTAGTCTAGAAGTTCCTGGCACATTACTCACACAACATTGAATGTGATATCACAATGGCTGATCTATGTAACACTAAACAAAAACCAAGTGAGCTATTTTCAGTCTTTCTGCAATGATGGCGTCAAATATCTAGCAGACGTTCTCTTCAGTTACCTGAACAAGAACTAGTGGAAATATTTATTTCCAACTTAAATGACGAAATGGAATTTCACTTAGATGTAAAAGACACAGACTCTTTCAATGACATGATCACCAAAGGCTTAAAATGTGCGCGGGTTGTCATCAAAAAAGGGCTTATCAAAACATATAATGAACTAAAGGATGGCCCTCGCCCGCGCTTCAATAGTGAGAAGCCTAACTTCTGGAACAAAAACAAAAATGTTGTCAACGACAGGGTTGTAGATGCAAGAACTATCAAAAGTGCACAACCTGTGGTACGATTTGTAGGACAAAACCCCCCACCCAAGAATAACACAATTGCTCCTCCAAATCAAGGACACAACACATCTCAAAAGGAACCCAGACAACGTCAACAAAATTTTAAACCAAAATGAACATACACTCCCTTAGGGGAACCCATCGAAAGAGTGTTACGTCAATTGGTTTCTCAAAATCTGGTGACCTTACCCAAAACATCAAATTATGAACCTCAAGTCAAACCTTCATGGTGGAGGGATACTGAACATTGCGATTTCCATCAAGGGAAAGGGCATAAGACAAGCAATTGTCACAGATTGAAAGATATTATTCAGGATCTTATTAACCGAGGTGAAATCAAAATTGAAGGACATGACCCAAAGACAACAAACAATGATCATCTCATGTTTAAAAATCCACTTCCATCACAAGATCAAAGGGGTCCTTCCACTTCAGGAAGAAACACAGATACCACCAATTACGCAAGCCGCATATAATTACACTATGAATCACCTATATGCTGCTAGTGAACAGATTGCAACTATTACCATAAAAAATCCTAACTCCACTTGCAATCTTGTTACACGTTGCAGCAAGATTACCATAAAAGCAGCTCCACAAGGCACCCCATCTATCCCAAAGTAGTATAACCTTGTGGAACAGTTAGACAAAACACCCGCACTAATATCTATCTTAAAGCTATTGGGCCTATCTCCATCCCATAAAACAATCTTGGATCAAGCTCTCCAAGAGGCGTTAGTCCTTGCAAACCTAAATACAGATCAGTTCCAAGCCATGGTTGCAAATCTAAGGTCATCACCTTGTCTCACTTTCTCTGAAAGTGACAACTTATCCTTCCAACAACCTCATAATGCCTCACTCCACATTGAAAGATTTATCAACCAACATAAGATCAAGTGAGTCTTGATCGATAATGGAGCAGGCCTAAATATTTGTACACTGCAATTAGTCACAGCTTTGGGATATGCAATTGAATCAGTGGATCCCCACAAGAAGATCACAATCAAAGCCTATGATGATGCAGAGCGTTCATCCAAAGGAGCTATTGTGCTACCAATCCAAGTGGGCCCTATGGTGAAACACATCATTTGTCAAGTTTTGGACCTTCCTCTGCCATACAATTTATTGTTAGGAATACCTTGGATACACACCATGCAAGCCATTCCATCCACCTACCATCAGTGTATCAAGTTCCCGCATAATGGTGTAGAAATCACAATCCTGGGCGATGCAAACCCCTTTGCATATTATCATAATATCAGTCATCAACCAGAGATTATCGTTCCCAACAATAGAGAAGCCATCTCATCCACATCATACATAAGTCCAGCCTCTCTTTCTAGTTCAAACAATACTATACCCAAGCAAGAGAAGCTCAAGATGAAGATAGCAGAGGAGGGTCCTGGGGAGTACAATTTGAGCCAACTATTTTGTGTTGGACAAATGCCTACTTCTCCTAGGACACATGGCAAACCTCAACAGTTACTTCAAATGCCACTGGTCAAACCAGCATGTAATTTGATGCCATTCATCCTTGGAAAGAGTCAAGAAGAAGAGACCAGAGATGAAGACTTAGCAAAACGGATCTATAAAGATCCCATCACCACCGATATTCCGCAAGCTAAGCTTCCCACAGTTCAATATGGCAAAGGCCTTCTCATTATGAAAAGAATGGGTTATGATGGTCAAAGTGCTTTGGGACCTTGCAAGCAAGGACGACATGAATCGCTGTAGCCGAAATTAAAGCCCAAAGATAACACCGGCTTAGGATTTCAAAAGGAGATCCTTCCTAAGGTTAGCTTCAAAGGGAAACCCACCAAACCTCTATATCAGCCTGCTACAAGGAAATCACCTTTGATTATATCAACAGCACCACAAACCACACCAATTGCCCCACTGAGGCTAAAAATCCGAGTAATAACATCCACAATACCAATCATCCCACCAATCAAACTAGCGATCCCATCAGCAGCAGCAATAACATAGATAGCACCATTAGCAACAGCAACTGTATCAGAACCCATAGCAATATCTACGACACCAATAGTTCCAGCAGAAGCATCAGAGTCAATGCTACCAATACTCCCCATATCAAATTTGTTGATCCCCATAATCCTTCCTGCAGCACCAATCATTTCACCTCCAAAGGTACATCAACCGATCACACCTGTAGTGTTTAACTCAAAGGATATCCCTGTATGGTATAGTAATCGGCTACTGGAAAGCGACTCAAAGACTGACTCACATGAGTGGGAATTTGATTCCATACAACCTAATACTTCAGATGAGGAAGACACATCACCACCTCCACCCTGCAAAGACATCCTTGTTTACGGAGAAGCACAGATAAAGACCTCTTGGGTTCCTGAGTTGGAAACTTCTTCCATAGACCCTACGTCACATCCTACGCCTGATTTTGATAGGGAGAGTACCATCAATGACCTTCACCATAACATCTTAACCCTCACTGATACATCTAACGAACTTAACCTAATCGATGAAGTAATGCCCATTATCCATCTTGAACTCATCGAATGGAACCAACCTAATCCCCCATGCCTTGACCACTTCCAAAATGATGAGGTGATCATTGACTTTTTGGAACTACGGGATAACATACCAAGCGGGGATCACAAAGTTGGATTCGCAATTGAACTTAATAGCGCAGCATACTTTGGGGCGGATGCCAAACCTTTCAGCTACAAAAATATAACAATAAAACATGAATCTTCCAGTGAAAACCACACTGTGGCACTGTTTGATCCCACAAAAGTAAAAAGAAAGAGTGTATCCAATGGTAAAAACCTCTTTGAAGCATCGGAGGATGAAAGGTTTGACATTCTCCCTTCTAGTACACAACAATAACGATCGACATTTCTCATTAAGGAAACAAAAGAATACAACGTGGGGACTCCTGAAACTCCTCACCACATACATCTGGCATCTCTTTTAACTCCAGAGGAACAACCTAAGTTTGTAGATTTCTTCCAGAAGTGCCAGATCAACTTCGCATGGTCATATGCAGACATGCCTAGTCTTGATCTTGATTTAGTCATGCATCACCTCACCATAGCAGAAGGAGCCAAACCTGTCAAGCAGAAGCTTCGCAAGATGCATCCTTAGATTGCAATACTAGTCAAAGCGAAACTTAAGAAACTCCTAGATGTTGGTTTTATCGGACCAATTGAATATGCAGATTCGATATCCAATATTGTGCATGTCGGTAAACCAAATGGGGGCATTTGTATTTGTACTGACTTCAGAGATCTGAATTAAGCATGTCCTAAAGATGACTTCCCCCTACCAAACATCGACATAATAGTAGACCTAGCAGCACGACATGTCATGCTTTCACTCATGGATGGATTTTCAGGGTACAATCAGATAAAGATCTCACCAGAGGATCAACATAAGATGGCCTTCACATGTCCATGGGGAACATACTGCTGGAATGTAATGCCTTTTGGTCTAAAAAATGCAGGAGCGACCTATCAAAGAGCAATGACCACCATTTTTCATGACATGATGCATACCATAATGGAAGATTATGTTGATGACTTATTGGCAAAATCACTAACAAGAGAAGGTCATCTAGAAATATTAGAGAAAATATTTGATAGACTGGATCAATATCATGTTCGACTCAACCTAAAGAAATGTGTCTTTGGAGTAACCTTAGGGAAGCTTCTAGGATACATTGTCTCAAGCAAAGGCATTGAGGTTGATCCTACAAAGGTGAAAGCGATCATGGGCATGCCACCACCAAAGAACATCAGTCAGCTAAGGACATTACAAGGATGGCTACAATCCATCCGAAGATTCATTGCACAACTGGCAGATAAGTGTCACCCATTTACACACCTATTACACAAGAACATTCACTTTCAATGGGATACCAGATGCCAACAAGCATTCCAAATGCTTAAAGACTATCTCATGAATACACCATTGTTGATTCCACTAGATCCAAGTAGGCCTTTATTACTCTATATATCAGCAACAAGTACAACATTAGGTGTACTATTGGCACAACACAATGTAGAAGGGAAAGAGTGTGTTGTTTACTACATCTCTCGCACACTGGTTGGCTATGAACTCAATTACACACCTATTGAGCGCGCTTGCCTAGCAATAATCTTGGAGCTACTAAATTGAGGCACTGTCTGTTGACACATAAAGTACAGCTCATTGCAAAGATTGATCCACTCAAATACTTACTCAGTAAAGCAGCATTGACAGGTCGCTTGGCCAAATGGGTGATGATTCTAAGTGAATTTGACATCGAGTATGTGGACCATAAAGCTATCAAAGGACAAGTCATTGCATACCAGTTGGCCGATGCACCACTCATAGGCGATCATCCTCTCATTTCCAATTTTCCAGATGAAGAGATATTCATGATCACAGCAGCACAACCATGGAAATTATACTTTGATGGTTCATACACTAGACATGGCTTGGGGGCAGGCATTTTGTTTATCACATCTCAAGGTGACAACATCCCAAAGTCTTACAGACACATTTCCTTGTACAAACAACATAGCTAAATATGAGGCCTTGATCACAGGACTTAGGCTAGCCATACAATGGAAGTTACAAGAACTACAAGTATATGGCAGCTCCCAACTAGTCATTTGGCAAGCCACAGATGAATATCAAACCAAGGATGACAAACTCATGCCATATAAACAAATGGTGGACAAATTCAAGGCATCATTCACTACTATAACCTTTGAGAAGATACCCAGAGATTAGAATCAAGCTGTTGACGCCATGGCTACTATCGCATCTCTCCTAGATCTTCCACAGAACACCACACGGTACAAGTTCTTGGTCAAACAGCTTTGTATTCCCGCTTATGATATCCCTGAATCTGAGATGATATGTCACCTTATCGGTTCTAAATCCCCATGGTACGGTGAGTTTTACACCTATCTTCGTGATCACACACTTCCTCCTGACCAATCAAATAACCAACGTAAAACCTTCATTCGCCAAACCTCTCTATATACCATTATTGTTGAAACCCTATATTGACGCAGTCTTGATGGTACTCTCCTTCATTGTTTGGAATAGGATGAGATAACAAAGGCCTTGGAAGAGGTACATGAAGGAATTTATGGAACTCATGCAAGCAGTCTGTCACTAGCCAAGAAACTCCTACGCATTGGATACTATTGGCCATCCATGGAAAAAGACTCCTATTACTTTGTCAGAAAGTGCAAGAAATGCCAAGTTCATGGAGACCTGATACATGCACCGACAAAGGAATTGCAACCAATCACCACACCATGGCCTTTTTGTCAATGGGGACTTGACCTTGTGGGTAAAATCCATCCATCTTCATCCAACGGTCACAAGTTCATCATTACCACTACCGAATACTTCACAAAGTGGATTGAAGTTGTTCCACTTACCCAAGCCACCGGCAAGCAGATCGCCTCATTCATCCTTAATTACATCATCTGTTGGTATGGTGTACCCATGTCTATCATCATAGATAACGAGCTTCCTTTCAAAAATCAAGATGTCCATGAGCTCTATGAGAAGTTTCACATCCAACATTGCTCTTCCATTCCCTATTACCCACAAGGCAATAGTCAAGCTGAAGCATCAAACAAGAACATATTAAGAATCCTCAAGAAGACAGTCAATGATGATGGTCGTGATTGGCATGTTCAATTGAACCCAGCACTATGTGCGTATCAAACTAGCATTCAAACCCCTACAGGCGCAACTCCCTACTCACTGGTCTATGGAGCAGAGGCCATCCTTCCTATCGAAGTTGAAATACCATCACTACGGGTTTCCTTTCATAATCTCATAAATGATGAAGCATACAGAGTATCCCATCTTTAGGACTTAGAGCTACTTGATGAGAAACGACAAGCTGCATACAATCACCTCAAATCCTATCAGCAGTGCATGAGCAGGAGTTATAATCACTGAGTTAGACCTCGTACATTTGAGGTAGGTGATCTTGTTCTTAGGGAAAATCCTCGTAACCAACCCAACCGAGAACATCAGGGAAATTTTGAATCAAATTGGCTGGGTCCATATGTTATCACTGTTGTATTTGGGTCCGGAGCATATCAGTTGGCTACTTCAGAAGGAGAACCGCTAGCAGATATGATCAACACCATGCACCTCAAACGGTTTTATACATAAGCTACACAGAGCATCAGGCTCCCATACATATCGAAAAAACACCAAAAACAATCAGATAAATGTCCTAAAGAAAATACAAAAAAATCAAAATAGTAAAGAAAAATGCATCTAAACAGTGAACAACCACTCCGGTGGCACCTTCGGTAAGTACGATGGTGAAAACCTGGCAAATAGGTGCCAATCGTAAAGGCTATGGCTCCATTGTCTTTCAGACTTGTTATGATCACATTCACTACATCCACTCATCCATCTGTCTGAACCATGGTTTGTTATTGATCTGTAATCAAGGATAGTATTTCATGTATCTTGCATCTCGCTTTTTTGAAGTCATGCCTAAACTGGGGGTAATACCCTTAACCTATTTGATGGAAGTGGATTATGCATTACTTGTGATTCATTGGGTCTTCATTCAAAACTGTCTCTCAAAATACCAAAAACATTGGAAAATTGTCTCACAAAATCCAAAAACATGATAAAACATCAAAAATCAATCAAAAAAAAATGGCAACGCACTGTACATACGTTTTTCAAAGCAGATACCAAACAAACATTGTGAAATACTCCAACAATGACCACTTATCTGATCAACCAAACAATCAACATCAAACACGCAAACTATCTTAACAAGGATACATCCTTCCTTACCAAAAAAAAAGACATGATGACATTTTTCTTTGACAAGAAAATTCTATTTAAGCTATCAAATACTTGGTTGATTTGTAGGTTATTCATTCGTTTATATATATATATCAGGTTCCTATAGCATTGTTTGTGTATCTTCTGTGAATTGTTTCGATGAAGTACTGGGGCATGTCCTAATGGTGTCTACGTGGGAAGTTCACTAAGCTACGTGATCTTATGCAAAATACAGTCATAGATCACTACGGTTTACTGACTACAACGTATACCTCGACCATATGAGCATGAACAATTATCGAGGGTCCATATTCTTTATTCTTTATATATGTTGTTTGCCTACAAAACAAATGCTCCATCTTTGGTTCCTACTGCCTCATCCAAACTCGACGATGGTTTATCTCTGATTGCGGTATGAACTTGTCTTAGGATATGATCGGCAAAAGATCAAGGAGGATGTTCCAAGTCATACATGAAAGGAGATAATCCTTGTCTGTTCCGCAAGCAATACTCAGGTCAACTTGATCCATTATATCAAGTTGCTTGTATTAACTTGCTCTATCAAAATTCATGTAAGAAATACTCAGTTCATCTTGAATCATTATGTCAAGTTGCTTGTATTTTCTTACAACATTTTAAAAGCTCAATGATGAAAATAAGCACTATGGATCGTCATTTCATCTCATCTGTTTATATTGCATTCTGTTACATATCGCCCATCCATTTACTCATTCATTATTCAAATACATAGTGTTGTGTACAAGTGTGAACAAAGTTAATGTGAGCATTTATGTGAAAATTGATTTGGTCTTGGATACAATCATGATGGAGTACTCTGATACATCATCAGTGCATCATGCAAAGTCTAAACAACCTTGCATTCATCTATCATGATCATATCATCATCATTACATTTAGTTGTATTTGCATCGAGTGCATTTCATATCATTTAGTTGCCTAAAATTATATATAGTTCATTATCACTTATTAGTCTTATTATATCATTTCATCATTGCATAAATCATGACATTTAGATTCATTCATATGATAAATTGTCCTTGATTGTATTAGCCATTACTATGCATTCATTTAGTGTCAAGTTACCAATCATCATTTATCATCATTTATCATCATTTATCATTGCATACATCTAGTTATCTATCCATTAGTTAAGTGAATTCATTTATCCATTTAGTATATTTTTATACTCATTCAATGCATTTCATTTAGGATTCATTACAAACATGCATTCATTCTACTTTTTGATTGCATTAAGGTGCAGCTATTCATGAGTTGCATTATCATTTCACTTCATCATATTTTCTGACATTTAGAATCATAATAAAACCATTTGTTTCCACATTGGTTCATACATTATCCATATGCATCCATTCAGAAATCATCATTTAAACAGTTGTATTTTACATTTGTTTATCCATATTACATTCATCTAAACAAACATATAGATGCATTTATAAATAATTCATTCCAAACATTACATTCGCATCATTACGTTGTCTCATCAAAATACAAATCCATAGTACCATCATAATCATCATTGCACTATGCACATGTACTCATCATCGCATTTACATAAATAAATCATTCATGCATATCAACCTGCATCCACAAAATAGCATCACATCATAAAATATGCATATAGACATCATGTAAAAATAAATCATAAAAACATGCATATAGGAATCATCTCATAAACACATACATAAAGCAAGTACAACTATTCCATCTAAGCATAAAATCATAAAATCATCATCATGCATAAACATCCATACATGTCATCAAAATGCATATCATCACAAAAATATGGGATCTCCTCATATATCATATCATATCGCCACAAATATACATGTATCAGAGTACAATGATGTCCAAAATATCGGCTACCAAAAGCCATCCAAGACATAGTTCAAAATAACAATGATAAAATACATGCATACAAAATGCTCTCTCAGATGCCACTCTGACCAGATGCTGCACCACCATCACCACTTGCTCCCCCACTATTCTCCGCACCACCTGATCTATCTCTCCGGGGAGGACCCATCACACCACCACTACTCTACATCCTCTGAGACCGCTCTGATCTCGCCCGCCGCATCTGTGAATAGCTAAGTACTCGCTGTAATACCCTAAAAATGGTCATCTAAACCATGGGCCCCTAATCTCGACAACATCACCAAGGTCCTAACCAAAGGCAATTAAATCAATCTTGAGCACACAATTAATTCTTTAATCATCAATGTCACATGGCAAAATCAATCACCCAAGATTAATTAAATCATTCCAAGTAAATCATTTTAAACAATTATCTTATTTATTTTAATTAAATATCTTTTGCATATTTAATTAAATAAATCAATTTGCCATTAAATCATGAAAAATAGGAAATTATGAGCACAAATCTTCAAAAAAGGAAACAAATCAAGAAAGAGGAATTGGAAATTATGAGCACAAATCTTCAAAAAAGGAAACAAATCAAGAAAGAGGAATTGGAAATTATGAGCACAAATCTTCAAAAAAGGAAATAAATCAAAAAAGGAATTAATTGACAAAAAAGAATTAAAATTTGAGAAAAGAAATCAATTGGAGATAATCTTGAAAAAAAAAATTAAAAATTGATAAATAATCTCAAAGAAAGCAATTAAAACAATTAAATATTAAAATTGAATGAAATAGATAATAAATCAGTTTTTTCTTGATTTAATCTTAATTTTAGTTCAATTTCCTTTAAATCATTTTTTTCTTGATTTAATCTTAATTTTAATTCAATTTCCTTTAAAACTGATAAAAGCATCCAATCACATCAATTCACCTGGATTGTGCTTCCTCTTGGAAAATCTTGACCGCTCATCATCATTTGATCTTAGACGTTGGTTTCTTTCTGAATTTTCTATAAATTCAAGCTCATCTCTCATTCAAAAAAAAGGAGGTTGGAGAATGTATTGTTTATTATATTGTTTTTGCTCTAGGATTTCATTGAGATATTGCATATTAATTGTTTCATATTGATTAAATCATTTAGTTTAATATTGCAAAAATATTGTTAAATTAATATTGCATCCATCTAGCATTCATCATGTTCATATAGATAAAATCCTTCATCTTGATGTTGTCTAGTCACTGGTATTGCTTATAATCTGAGAGAAATCTTATACTCGCATCTTTTAGAAAGCAATGGGTCAATTTGTTATGGTTTATTATTCATTGATTATATCTTATTAACCATGCATGTAATGACTTGATTGAAGTGTTGTGCTTACAGATATAGGTTCACTTTTCACAAACACATTTCTCGCACCCACCATGGGGCTCGAACCCACAGATACAAAATTTCTAATGTTTCTTGAACAAATTTAATGTTTGGTTTTTATAACTAATAAACATGTGTTAAATTTGCAAATAAAAATCTTTCTTTTTTATTATTCTTTTGTGACAGTCAAAAATGGTCTTGGTTTGGAGAGTATAACTTTTTATTCAACCGTTGGATCTCAACTAATTTTTTATATGTTGTTTAAAATTAAGTTTTCTACAGGTTCACCGAAGAGATTTTCTTAGATATTTTTGGTTTGAAAGTTATGATTGACAGAGTGCAGGACTGTCATTTTACTTATTCTTCTGTGATAGTCAAAAATGGTCTCGGTTCGGAGAGCATAACTGTTTATTGAACCGTTGGATCTAACCCACATTTTAATATATTTTGTAAAACCAAGGTTTCCACATTTCCACTGAAGCAATTTTCCAAATTATCTCTGGTTCAAAAATTACAAATGACAGAGTGAAGTACTATCAAAACTGTCATAACTAGGATAGTCATAAAAAATGGAAATTCTTGTTAGATTAGTTTAAGTTATAGTTTGCATGCTAGAATTTTCTTTTGATAATTATTTTTTATGTTATTTTGGAAACTAATTTTGGGCTTTTAATGTTTGCAGGATTCTTGTCAAAGAATCTATCAATCAAACATACATCTGCCAAAGAATCAAGAAGAAAATGACTGCTGACATATTGGTTTTGCAGGTTGCCTAAGGAGAATCGACTAAACATTGTGCATTCATTTAGTATTTTCTTAGGCACTTAAATTGCTATCTGGTTAAAGAAAAAATCTGTCTTTCATGTTTTCAGAAAAATCTAAGAGGTAGGAGAGTATGCTCTTGTCTTTTATAGACAATCAGAAATCAAGACCCTTGAAGCTTTTTTCTAAGTTTTGAGATTTATGTACCTTTAGCAGGCCTATCACAGTGGGAAAAAGTAATCACCCTATGAGAATGACCCAAGTGAGTACAGTTGGACCTGAGCATTCCAACTCACTATAATAAATAGGCCTCTGGTGATTAAAGTCTTAGAGGATGGGATTATTTGAGTTTTCTCTTTGAGATCTCTCATATCAAGCATTTTGTAGGGTCTCGCAGTCTCAATCACGTTTACGTGACTACATCTTGTTTCGGTACCTTGTTGGGCTATAGGCCTCAATCATGCTTACATGACTTCAAGGGGTAATTTCAAACGGAATTCCTGACTAAGAACTATAAGATAGAAGCTAACCGATTCACCTTCGAAAGGTTGATAATCTTTGTGCAAGAGAGATAGTAACTCTCCCAAGACATTTGCCTTATCGTGTTCCCATTAGCATTTGGAGTCGGCTAATACAGTGTTGAGAATCCATTGCATGAGACTTAGCAGCTGTATTTTGATTAGCTATTGGGTTTGTACCTAAGTCAGCAAGCAAAGGTTTTCTTCTCTAAGCCAACTTCCATAGGGTTAGCGTGTTGTGATTGAATTATTATATATCTTGCATGTTTTCTATGTTTTCATCCCTAAAACTAAAACTGGAATACCAAAACTGGAGAAAACAACAAATAAAATCAGTGATAAACTCAGTCTGTATCCAAACTGGTCTCTGTCAGTCATTGAAACATCAATCCCTATCAAAAAATGTTAGTCGTCAGTCATTCAAACTTTGTCTGTCAGAATCTCGTCTCTGTCCAATCCTCTGTCATACGAATTCCTGATCTTATCAGTCAAAATTGTCAAAATTGTCTAAACAGTCTACAACGAGCCTAAAATTGGTTACCATCCTCTTGAGCATAAACAACCTTGATAGTATACCTCTGTCATTGCGTTGCATGATTTTGTCGATCATCTTTAAGCTAGTTCAAACAAACATTTTATCAAACCTAAGTCAACTTGGATAACGTCTTACACAGGATAGATCGTTCCTGAAACCAGACCAGATCTTAAGTTACTTCTCTTAATTACTACGTTAAATGAACTACTAGCTACAATTTGATCTTGACTTCTGCAACACATCTCGCTCTCGATCCTGTCGGTTGGAAATGCCTATTCAAACCAGAAGTTCTTGCAACAAAAAGGACAAAGAAAAAGAAACCCCCTTTTCGACCAAAGACAATCCGTTCTTCAAAGAAAACCCCTTTTATAATAAACTATCCTCATCACAGATACCATCCTCATCACAGATACCAGTTTACAATATACCAATCTTCGATCAACCCCTATCTCCCACCATGTCTGGGGAAAGACAAGAAAGAGAAGCTAATAAACAAAACACTCACGATGACTTCAACAATCATGCCACTGACTGCGATTCATCGAGTGAGTCTGAGCTTCCTAAAACTCCTGAAGACGAAGTACATAGATGTTAGAATAATAAAGAATTTCGGAAAATGATGAAGGTCATCATGGTTAGGGAAAAAGAAGACTATTTCCTAGAATTAGCAAAACAAGGTGCCAAACTCCCTACTAGTTATAATGTGGAGGCCCTCATTGCGAAAGAGGAAGAGACACCATAGGGAAAAATGAGCAAACAAATGAAAGCATTACAAACTGCAGTCACAAGAATAGAAAACAAAGATAAAACGCCAAAACAATACTCTTTGGACACAATATGCCCTTTCCCATTTGACAAAAACCTTTACATGTCTCCATTTCCTTCACGAGTTGAGATACCAAAATTTGATAAGTATGATGGTACCTCAGATCCTCAAGATCATGTCAAAGAGTTCTATGCCGCTTGTATGGAGTTCATGCACGATCAAACGTACCTCATGCACCTTTTCCCAAGGAGTTTAGGAGGTCAAGCAATGGAATGGTTCGCAAGTCTACCCAAAGGGATAAAAACATTTGAAGAACTAATCCAGCTATTTTTACAACAATACTCATACAACATTCATCACCCAGTCACTACGATAGAGATTTGCAATACCAGACAAAAGATAGGAGAACCCTTTCTCACTTTCCTCCAACGATGGAGAAAGATGTTCTCTAGATATTCACAAACTATCCCAGATTTTGAGAAAATGGACATCTTCGTCAACAACTTAGTCCCTGAATTGAAATACAGTGTCCAGATGCAAGTGCACCCTTCATTCAACAAAATGGTAGATAACGCCCTCAGAATGGAAGATGTACTTATCAAAAAGGGAGATATATCACTTTGGAAAGAAACATCGCAAGGTTCTAGCTCTAAAGAAAAGAGTAAATATTGGAAATGTAGCAAAGATAGCAACAAGAACATTGTTAGTGATGGAGTGGTAGATATTGTTCAATCAAAAACAAAATCCACAATATTTAACTTAGCCAGTGGCACACAAGCACTCAAGGCAGCTGAAACTACAACAGAGAATCCCCCAAAGAAAACAAGAGAGTGGTTTAAAGACAAACCTTGTGTCTCAAAGCCTAAGCGTGAGTTTACTCCTCTAGATGAGTCATATGAATCGGCTTTTAAAATTTTATTGGCAAATAATCTGATAACATTGCCAGATAATTCCCAACCCTATGACCCAGAAATTAGACCCAAATGGTGGAGAGAAAATGAGTACTGTGACTACCATTGGAATGAGGGACATAACATAAACCACTGCATGAAACTCCAACATGAAATCCAAGATCTCATTGACGCAGGCAAGATCGTTGTGGGAAATCACGCAGCTAATGCTGATCATAAGGCTTTTAAAGATCCCTTACCCACTTATGAACAAGGAAATTCCTCAAAATCCATGGGAGGAGCTAGAGTCAATTATACTTACACTAACAATGATAATGTGATCAACATGATTGAATCTGTTCAACCTAAATATTGTAATGTGATCATACTCTAGGATCATCAAAATCAAGCACAAGCTGCTAATGTTGTGACTCACGCTCAAAGGAAGATTTCTCTCCCAGGAGCTAGTCCCCCAACTTTAGATCCAACAACATCAAAACTACCAAATAGACAAACAGACACAATCATGGCTAAATCAAAACAACTAGCTTCATCATCTTCCCCTGGTTATAGCATTGTCGAACAATTGAAGAAAACCAATGCTCAAATCTCCATTTTAGAATTGCTTAAGATCTCTTCTACTTATAAAGAGGTCCTAGACAAGGCTCTACATACCACCAGTGTCCCTAAAGATTTGGACATAGATCAGTTTCAATCTATGGTAGGTCACCTGACTTCACCTCATTATCTCACATTCTCTGAAGAAGATGATAATTCACTAATTCGCCCACATAACCAGCCATTACACATAGAAGCCATGATTCATAAACACCGTGTTAAACGTGTTTTGATAGATGGAGGCATTGGGTTGAATATTTGTACCTACAATCTATTGACACAACTGGGATTCTCTGAAAATGTTATTGATCCAACAAAGAAGATAACAATCAAGGCTTATGATGAAGAAGAAAGAACTTCTAAGGGTCTGGTACTATTACCAATCAGAGTAGGACCTATGGAAAGAGAGGTCATTTTTCAGGTCTTGGATCTTCCTCTTTCATACAACATCTTACTAGGTAGGCCATGGATTCATGACATGAAAGTAGTACCATCTATGTATCATCAATGCCTGAAATTTCCTTATAATGTAGTTGAAGTCAGTATTCTGGCCGATGCAAGCTATACTTGCAATGCGTTAATGCAGGGTGCTGATGCTTTTGTCCCTAATAATAGAGCAGCTGAAAGTACAAAATCTTTGCTGAAAGATTTGGAAAAGAAATTAAAAATCACAAACACTAGCATGGATGGTTACAAGATAGAGCCTATACTCTTACTCACGTCTCTTCCTCCATCACCAAGACAGTCAGGAAAACCATCAGAGGGCATGAGACCACAAACTTCAACTCCAAAAGTCATTTATGATGGCACCTTTATACAGTCCTCTACTTCTCTTGTAGGTGAAATAGAAGGGGATGATGTCCTTAAATCGCTCTTCAAAGAAGACAATGCAGATAAAGAAATATGACATTGTGAGATTTCTCCAACGCAATATGGTCCAAGCTATAAGATGCTTCAACGCATGGGATATTCAGGTACTGGTCCTCTCGGCAAATGTCAAAAAGGTATTGTTGAACCTATTCAGCTACAAACTAAGTCGACCAATGATAAAGCTTGACTAGGATATGATCCAAGAAAGTCATCAAATCAGAAGCACACACCTCGCCATCAACGTAAGTGGAAGAAAAAGGTACTACCTCTAACAACACAAGAAATTAATACTCAACAAACTCAGGAGGAATGTGATGGTGAACAAAAAGAATTACCCACCCAGGGAAAGGAAACAGATGGTAATCAAGTTCCAGTTGTATCAGCTATGATACCACATGAAGTAGATGCTCCAAAGGATATGAGAGATGAAATATACAGAATCAGAGAATTGTTTGCACCACTGAACATTCTGGTCACATATACTGGCAGACAAAAAGTAGATGACTCATAAACTAATTCAAATGAGTATGAATGGGGTCCAGATCACATCTAAGATACATCTACTATAGAAACACTTGAAGAACTCAAGGATACCATAGATGACACACAAGAGTTGATACAACTAATAATGCAAAAGGAAATAGAAGAAAATAGATTAAAACAACAAGAAGACTATGACTGACAGTTGAAGAAAGAAAGGACACAAGCAAGACCTTCACCTACCAATTCTCCTAATGAGACAGGATAAATCAAGTACAGAATCACACAAGAAGAACTAGAAGCTAGAGCAAGAGAACCAGTCATTCATCCAGAAGAAGTTGAATGGAACAGACGACAGGGGTTAATAGAATCGTCAAAGTCATGTCCACAAGTGTGTCAAATGCAAGCAATCAATGAACCAAATCAAGAAGGAACTTGCAGCATCAAGGATGTGGGTGTTGATACTATATATACCTTCACTAAACCACTTGAAGATGAGTCAGCAACTCCATCCTATGACTCTGATGACTTAGACAAGAGCTCTACCTATGACAACAACTATTCAACAACATATTATGACTACTCTGTCATGAACAATGAGATGTTGTCTATTGTTATACCATGGTATGTAGCCCAGTCTGAAGTAGGTGACGATGCTAGAAGTAGGTCAGTTGAATTAGGTCCAATAAATACTAACATGGATGATGATAATCATGTCGTGACTCTTCCTGGTCTCGGGACACATACGCAAGGTAGTCTTCTGGAACTCGACTGGTTAGTCCAAAACAATGATGATAGTACCGTGAACTCCCTTGAGCCTATTCCAACCTTACCCTTAATACATCCAGAACTGATTGATTGCAGCCTTTATAACCAACCCTTGAATGTACCTACCTCTGCTAACCTCTGCTAATGACTATACACTAGCCTACTATCTCAATACAGTTGAACCCATGTACTCTTCCACCAGCGAACAGAATGAAAACATGACTGAAGCAGATATCAAGTATCTTAGTCGCAAAAACAAGAAAAATAAGAATAAAAGATTTGATGGCGAAAACCACATTGTGGCGGTATTAGACTCTAAAAAAGAGAAAATAAAGGACGTACCCAAAGGTGAAAACCTCTATGGGGTGCTTGAAGGTGAGGTACTTGATATACTGCCAAGTCATTTCCAGGAGAGATCTTCCATATTAATTGAGCCAACTGAGCCAGTGAACATTGGGAGTCAAAAGATAACGCATATCATTCATTTAGCTCAATCACTGTCAACAGAAGAGTTAAAAGATTTCAGCAATCTATTTTTGGAAAAGAAGATCAACTTTGCATGGACATACTCAGATATGCCAGGACTATATCCTGATCTCATCATGCATCATCTCTCTATGATGCCAGGAGTTAAACCAGTCAAACAAAAACTTTGAAAGATGCATCCTCATGTGGCACTATTAGTCAAGGCTGAATTAGAAAAGTTGCTAAAAGCTGGATTTATCAGAGCTATAGACTACGCAGAATGGATATCCAACATAGTACCTGTATCAAAAGAAAATAAATCTATTAGAGTTTGCACAGATTTCAGGGATCTCAACAAGGCATGTCCAAAAGATGATTTTCCATTGCCCAACATTGACATGATAGTAGATATGACTATTGGATATGAGATGTATTCATTAATGTTTGGATTCTCTAGTTACAATCAGATCAAGATAGCACCTAAAGATCAAGAGAAGACATCTTTCACATGTGCGTGGGGAACCTTCTGCTGGAATGTTATGTCATTTTGTCTAAAGAACGCAGGAGAAACTTACCAAAGAGCAATAACCACTATTTTCCATGATATGATGCATAAAAATATGGAAGATTATGTAGATGACACCCTGGTAAAAACTATGAAGAGATCTACACACATTCAAGAGCTTGGCCTCATATTAGATCGAATGGAAAGATTCAAGCTCCGCTTAAATCCAAAAAAGTGTGCATTTGGAGTCACATCAGGAAAATTACTTGGTTACATAATTTCAAAAAAGGGAATTGAGGTTGATCTTGAAAAGGTCCAAGCTATAATGGACATGCCTCCACCCAAGAATATCAGTCAGATGAGAAGTCTACAAGGCCCTCTTCAGTCCATAAGGCATTTTATATCTCAGCTAGCTGACAAGGCTTAACCCTTCACGAAGGTATTAAGGAAAGGGATACGATACAACTGGGATAAAGATTGTGAACTACATTTACAGCAAATCAAAGAATATCTTTCTAATCCACCCATATTAATGCCACCGATTCAAAGTAAGCCACTAATCCTGTACATATCAGCTACAAATACTTCACTGGGGGCAATTCTGGCACAACAGGAGGACAATAAAAAGGAACGAGCTATCTATTACATTAGCCAAACATTGGTGTCATATGAAATGAATTACACTATAATAGAAAAAGCATGCTTAGCATTAGTCTTTGCATCACAAAAATTAAGGCACTATATGTTGGCACATTCTATTAAGCTGGTAGCCAAGATTGATCCACTTAAGTACCTTCTCAGCAAAGCAGCGCTTACAGGAAGACTGGCCAAATGGGTCATGGTCCTTACAGAATTTGACATTGAATATGTAGAACGTACAGCTATCAAAGGACAGGTTATCACAGACCAACTTGTTGAAGCTCCACTTGAAGACGATCAACCCCTGCATATAGAATTCCCAGATGAATCAATCATGCACCTTACTGAACAATCATGGAAGATGTTCTTTGATGGGTCTTTTACTCAAAATGGTTCTGGTGTCGGGATACTATTTATTAGTCCTAAGAAATACTCAATTCCAAAAGCTTACAAACTTCTCTTCCCTTGCACAAACAATATTGCAGAGTATGAAGCTTTGGTAAATGGGATCAAGCTGGCCATCAAGTGGAAGATCATGGAATTACACATCTATGGAGATTCTCAACTCATTATCAACCAGATTAATGACCTATATCAGACGAAAGATGAGAAACTGATGCCTTACAAGAGGATGGTGGATGACCTCAAGAAATATTTCACCTTCATATCATTTCAGTAGATACCCAAAACAGCAAATAGAGCGGCAGATGCAATGGCCACTTTAGCGTCTATACCACAGCTACAGGAGTTTAATTTTCGCTTTGAATTCCTGGTGGAAGCTACATTACCTTGCCTATGATTCTCCTGAGTCCCGGGTAGTCTGTTCTATTATTGGACATGACTCATCTCGTTATAGCCGCATTTTCTCTTACCTTCATGATGAAGTCGTCCCTGCTAATCTTTCCTGAAATGAAAAAAGGAACCTAATCTGAAATGCGTCACGGTATGTCATCATTGCTAACGACCTATTCAGGCGAGGTTTAGATAATACTTTGCTTAAATGTCTAGAAACTGAGGAGTCTCAACGTGCATTATCTGAAGTTCATGAAGGTGTTTGTGGATCTCATTCAAACGGTCTAACTTTAGCACAAAAACTACTAAGGGTTGGCTACTACTGGCCAGACATGGAGAAGGAAGCTATAAAATTTGCTAAAACCTATGAAAGGTGTATGTTGCATGGGCACCTTATACACACTCCAGCAAGGGATCTTATACCCTTTATGACACACTGGCCCTTTCAACAGTGGGTATTCGATCTGATAGGCCAAATTTATCCTACGTCATCTAATGGACATAAATTTATTATCACTGCCACCGAGTACTTCACTAAGTGGGTAGAAGCAATTCCACTCATCAACGCAATAGGAAAACAAGTAGCTCTATTTATTCTTAACTATATCATCTGCAGGTATGGTATACCTTCATCAATTATAATAGATAATGGAGGATAGTTTAAGAACAAAGATCTAGATGAACTTTGTGAGAAGTTTAAAATCAAACAACACTGGTCCTCAGTATATTACCCTCAAGGTAATGGACAAGCAGAGGCATCTAACAAAAACCTACTGACTATCTTGCACAGAACAGTGAACAAATCTGGGAAGGATTGGCATCTGCAGCTCAATCCTACACTATGGGCATATAGAACAAGTATCAAAACACCTACTGGGGCTACACCTTTTTCTTTGGTGTATGGGTCTGAAGCAGTATTACCCATTGAAGTAGAAATATCATCTCTAAGAGTTTCCTTGCAAGGTCTTGTTACTGATGAAGACTATAGAATATCTAGATTGCAAGAGCTCAAATTGTTGGATGAGCGTTGGCAAGTGGCATTTGATCATCTCAAAGTGTATCAAAAGAGAATGTCCAGAGGATATAACAAGAAAGTTTGACACCGAGAATTTCAGGTTGGTGACTTAGTTCTCAAAGAGAATCCTAAAAATCAACAGTTTCGAGATAACAAAGGGAAGTTTGAACCCAACTGGCCAGGTCCCTATATCACCACTGTAGCTTTTGGCTCCGGTGCCTATCAACTCTCAACATTAGAAGGAGAACAGCTCCGTGAACCGATTAACACCATCCATCTGAAGAAATTCTTCACCTAGATATTCTCTATTCCAGCAGCTTTTACAGCAAAAAATGTCCTGAAGAAATCATAAAAATCAGAAAATGTCCTGAAGAAATCCTAAAAATCAGAAAATGTCCTGAAGAAATCATAAAAATTAGAAAATGTCCTGAAGAAATCCTAAAAATCAAAAAAAAGTCATGAAGAAATCATAAAAATCAGAAAATGTCCTGAACAAACTCCTAAAAAAACCATCAAAAGTCCTTAAAAAATCATAAAAATCATAAAATGTCTTGAACAAAATCCTAAAAACCATAAAAAGTACTGAAAAAAATCCATTAAAAAATCATTAAAAAGTCTTGAAATAATCCTAAAAATTAGAAAAAGTCCTGAAGAAATCATAAAAATCAGAAAAAGTCCTGAAGAAATTCAAAAAAAGAAAAAAAAAAAAAAAGGAAAAACAGAAGAAAAAAAGGAAAAAAGAGAGAAAATGCCCTGGTGAAAACCTGGTAAGCAGGTACCTTGGTAAAAAAATATATGAATCTCTGCCAAGTAGGTGAAAACCTGGCAAACAGACGCCTCTTGTACTCAAGTGCTCCATCTATCAACGCAACGTTGGCATTCCGACTTTCATGCATCTTTGCTTTCACTTGTACATATTTCAATCACTTTGGTGACATCCTAGTTTGTTGGAACCCTCATGGCTTGAAACTGATCAATGTCCTAGTCTTAGGTAAATGACAAGAGCACATTACATGTCCTAAGCAGTGTCAACCAAGTCAATCTTACGTTAGTGAAACCTGGTCATCCACTCTGAGTCAGTTACCTGTCTCCTGACTACTGAAGAGTTTTATCACTGAGTTAACAAGCAAAACAAAAAAACTGAAAACAATCACTAAAGAGTTTGAGCTATGCATGAAAATTTTCTTTGTGTGTTGTCTTTTATATTGGTTTTCGATTATTATCCCTCTGAGTAACTCGAGGAAGTCTATCTTGACTAAGAGGAGCAAGGATTGGGGGCATAATATTTTCTTGTTTTCTGCTTGTAGGAATGATCCCAATGATCTGGAAACATCTAAATTAGCTAGGTGTCTATGATAAGAGCCTTCACATCCAGGTGGAATCGCCTCACATACCTCGACTCCGCTTATTTGAATGCTATGGGGAGGTTCCCATCATTTCTTTATTTGTTTTGAGGGAAATTTTTCATTGTACAATCTACGTCCATGTGTAATCTGTCCAAGGATATGAATGAGAAAAAAGGGTCATTGCAGACAAGATCATTAATATTGCACACGAAAAGCAAGGAACTCTACTCTGCCTTCTATAATTGTAAAATGCTCAATGATGAAAATTAAGCTTTTCAAAGTCCAGTGACTAGGTTTAGGGTTGCATCTCATTTTTCATATCATTCTTGCATTTCATTCTGCATCTCATGCATTTCGAATGATTTCGGTATAGTAACAATGCTTCCTCTTTATCTGTTGAATGAGAGTTGGAGCATCATCATTTCTTCTCTAAGTGGTCTCTTTTCATCATTTCTCTAATCGAGTACTTGTGTTTTGAGATATTTAGTTGCATACATAAGCATATTATATAGATTCATACATTCACTATCATTCATTTGCATTCATCTTATTGCATAGAAAAACCAAAAAAAAATTGCATTACTCATTCACATTCATTTATTTGCATATGAAAAGAAAGAAAAATAGACATCCATATTCCATTTGCATTCATTCATGCTGAAAAGATATGCATACATATAGAATAAAGCATATAGAACAACATCTCATAATAAATCAACACAAGTACGATGAAATCAAATCAAGAGCTCGTAAATTGGTTGTCCTGAGTCCATTTTCGGGATCGCAATCAAAATCTGATGCCAATTCTCTCATCGAAATTTCATGATGTTGACCACTTAGTGCTTTCATTAACTTCTCATTCTCTTCTTTAATTGCGCTCAATTTCTCATAAATCAACGTTGAATCTCAATTTAATCAACTTTGCGCTCAATTTCTCGTTAATCAACGCAAAATTTTCAAAAATCCCTCTGAATCAATTTGTGCTCACAACAACTTATCATCGCTCAAAATTGCCTATCATCATGTACCCTCGCTATCTTTCGATTTCGCTCCCGAGGGGGCATACTTGTGACCTTATGACCTCACATCTTCAAATGTCGAGAAATTTTTCAAATCTTCATCAAAAGTCGAGCAAAAAAAAAAAAATTCAACTAAAGAAAATCAATCAAACAAGACCTCATCGCTAGGGGCATCTCAACTTCATCGCTTTATATCAAGTTGAGATTTTTGAATCAAATCAATCGCTAGGGGCATCTCAGTTTCATTGCTTTATATCAAACTGCTATTTGTTTTTTATCTGAATCAATCTCTTAACGTTAATCAGTTTCATCATTTTTCATCAAGCTGATTATTCGTTTAAACTCAATCAAGGGTTTAAAGAGTATCTTTCATCACACTAAATTTAAGTTGGTGTTCGGTATTCGTTTCTTGATCAAACTGAACAGTTTATCTTCACCGTATCTTGATCAATCAAGTTCAAGATCGATTTTTATCATCACTCACTGTGTCTAGATCAATCAAGTTCTAGATCAGTAAGATCCACTTCTTGATCAATCAAGTTCAAGTTCTGTATCTTTTGTTTTCTATCATTCCTAAGTTCAATCAAGTTCTAGAACGATATCGCTTTAATCAGACTTCATTTAGCTGCATCGCTTCGAATCAAGCTAAACACCTCGCTTTTCATCTAGTTTGTGATCAATCAAGTTCAAAATTGGTATCTCCTAGACATCAACTATTCTTTGAACCAACGCGCTGCTCGCACATTAATTCAAAGAGGGGCAAATGTAATACCCTAAAAATGGTCATCTAAACCATGGGCCCCTAATCTCAACAACATCACCAAGGTCCTAACCAAAGGCAATTAAATCAATCTTGAGCACACAATTAATTCTTTAATCATCAATGTCACATGGCAAAATCAATCACCCAAGATTAATTAAATGTTTATTTAATTAATTAAATCATTCCAAGTAAATCATTTTAAACAATTATCTTATTTATTTTAATTAAATATCTTTTGAATATCTAATTAAATAAATCAATTTGCCATTAAATCATGAAAAAGAGGAAATTATGAGCACAAATCTTCAAAAAAGGAAACAAATCAAGAAAGAGGAATTGGAAATTATGAGCACAAATCTTCAAAAAAGGAAATAAATCAAAAAAGGAATTAATTGACAAAAAAGAATTAAAATTTGAGAAAAGAAATCAATTGGAGATAATCTTGAAAAAAACAAATTAAAAATTGATAAATAATCTCAAAGAAAGCAATTAAAACAATTAAATATTAAAATTGAATGAAATAGATAATAAATCAGTTTTTTCTTGATTTAATCTTAATTTTAGTTCAATTTCCTTTAAAACTGATAAAAGCATCCAATCACATCAATTCACCTGGATTGTGTTTCCTCTTGGAAAATCTTGACCACTCATCATCATTTGATCTTAGCCATTGGTTTCTTTCTGAATTTTCTATAAATTCAAGCTCATCTCTCATTCAAAAAAAAAGAGGCTGGAGAATGTATTGTTATTATATTGTTTTTGCTCTAGGATTTCATTGAGATATTGCATATTAATTGTTTCATATTGATTAAATCATTTAGTTTAATATTGCAAAAATATTGTTAAATTAATATTGCATCCATCTAGCATTCATCATGTTCATATAGATAAAATCCTTCATCTTGATGTTGTCTAGTCACTGGTATTGCTTATAATCTGAGAGAAATATTATACTCGCATCTTTTAGAAGGCAATGGGTCTATTTGTTATGGTTTATTATTCATTGATTATATCTCATTAACCATGCATGTAATGACTTGATTGAAGTGGTGTGCTTACAGATATAGGTTCACTTTTCACAAACACACTCGCTGACTAGTTGGCACTGTCTGTTCATATAACCCCCGCCAATAATCTATCTCCTCCTGTGCTCGTCACATCTCCCTCATCGCATCCCTAGTAGGACCCTATGCTCCTACTCCTGCTCCCACCCGTACTCTCTCCTACAACGCTGCAAATCTCTCCACGGCCTCATCCCTCTCCCGCAGCACCACAGTCAACTCTAACTCTCGGGCAAACAACTGAACATCTCTAGCTGCTACCTCTGCCTCCAAATCCTCTACGCGAGTCTGCAAATATCCTATCATATGATCCCATAGATCTCCACCTAAAGCTCCCTCCCCCATATCCATAGGTGTCTCTCCTGTGGCTCCCTCCTCTATATCCATAGGTGCATGTCCCTCACCTGCATCCCTGCCACCTAATCTCATGCCTCCCTACATCAAAGGTCCCTGAGATAGCCGCAATGGCTGCCCACCTCTCCCTCTCCGCTATAGTCGACCACCACCCCCACCTCCACCTCTGAATCTGCCACCTCCTCCAAACCCACCACCCCCTCCTCCTCCTCCTCCATCCCCACCACCACCATCTCCATCACCACCATCCCCTCTCCCCTGTCCACCTACTACTCTGTGACCTCCTCTCCTCCTCCATCTTCATCCCCTCTCCTCCTCAAACTCTAGAATCGGCTTTGTCGGATCTGATATCCGAGGAATTGTATGAGCCGCAATATACTGCGTGTACTCCTCTAATACACCTGCATCTACCATCCTCGGTTGCATATCCCATGGTCTCGCCTGTAGCATCTGAAACTCTGCTAATGTCTGATCATATGGTAATACTGGCCCCCATAGGTACCTCTCTCGGACCACCCTAGCATACTCTCCAGATCCTCTAGGCAATCCCTGCCTCCGCCCAAACTTTTTCAGAACTCTACCCGGAAGCTGTCTCTCCACATTGTAGGATGTCCTACCAATGAGTTATCGTGTCATAAACAAATATGGCAATGCCTCCGCATCATCCTCCCATGGCTCATGCTCAGTGTACAGCCTCTAGATCATTGTATCCAAGTCATCCAGTGCCCGCTGCCACCACTCTAACTTCCCCAGGTGGGGCTGACTCATCATCCCTCCATACATGTATACATAGGGTTGATCCACTGCTCGGAATCTCAGACTGACCAGTTGAGTCACAGGTAGATTCTCCCATGCCCAAATATGCAGTAACGTGATACCCACTCCCAATGAGCCCCTCCCTCGGTATGCAACCTCGTGAAGATCCTGATATAAGTGTGATAGCACGCATGGTCCCCATGTAAAGTAGGCCCCCTCTATAATCATATGCTCAATCACCTGCCCCCAACCAACGGCAAGTCCATGCGATCGTCTATCTGGACACAACAGTCCCCCAGCAATCCCTGATAGCACTGTTGGTAATGGCTCATACAAGGCTGCTATGTACTCCCAGGCTACCGACCCATCATCAATATACACATCCTCCTCAAAAAACCATTGTATAGCTACTATCCCACAAGATCGGTCATATGTCACCAGCTCTCTTCAAATGGGAATGTGCAGGATGCGCCATACATCCTCCAATGTAACTATCATCTCTCCCTGCGCTAAGTGAAACGTACATGTCTCACTATGCCACTACTCTGCCAATGTTGTAATCAAATCGTGATTCATCCAAATCACGGGCATATACATCACATCGTATAGGCCTGTCGCTACAATGCAATCCACCTCGACCTCTGTCAATCGGTCGCACAGCACCTGTGTGACAGGATGCCTCTCGCGCAACTGTAAGACACGAAGATCCTCCTACACAAGTGCATCAACCATCATCATCAGTTGTTTTGTTTCAAACATTTTTAAGTTTAAACCTAGACTATCAACAGATACTTTGATCAAGTATCTTTGGGTCAAAATAGGTAAGCAATCATGGCAAACCTAGACTTCAACAGGCATTTATCCTAATGACCTAAATCTCATCAGGGCTGCTATGGTTCAAAACAACTCTCACCTCATCTCTCCATCCATCCATCATTGGCATCGGGAGATTTTTGTCACACAAACTGGGGCACCTATTTTCCTACACAAAAGCGTTATCTTACACACAACAGCGCTAATCTCCTAACAAAAGCACTCAATCAACTAGGCAATAGCGCTCAAACAACAATAGTGCTATATTGACTACACAATAGCGCTACCTCACCACAACAGCGCTTAATCAAATACCCCATAATGCTAAAATAGCTATGAAATAGTGCTAACCTTTACAAAAGCGCTAAAACCACTACGCAATAGCGCCATAGTGGTACAATAGCGCTAATTAAGTTGACAACAGCGCCAAAACACAATTTTAGCGCTATTGTGTCGACTCAACTTGGACTCAGCAAAAAACATATCAAAAATGCACAAAAATCAAAAATTCAAATTCACATACCGCTGGTCCATAGTCGTCTGGCCGCTGGAATCGACAGACTCGCTCTAATCGGTGCTCTACTATGGGAACCGGCATCCTAACTGTTGCTTGCTCCTCCAAAAAGTCACTATCAGAGCTAAAATTTCACTATGGACGCGAATGCAAATGAGCCTGTTTCACCCCTTTCTCTCCATATAAACCCTTCGTAGTAACCCTAATTTTCCCCCGCTAACTGTCGTGGTCCCCGTGAACTTCTCGAGCCTCCCAATTCTCCATTTTATCTCCGATTTCTTCTATTTTTCACCAATATTGCTAACTTCTTCTCTTCTACCACCCTGCCAATTTTCATTCTTTTTTGAGAGATCGCCCGATTTTTCAAAAAAAATCGCCCATCTCTCGAGGGGGCATACCACCCATTAAATTAACATTTTATGGGAAATTTCTTCACACCTATTTTTCTTTCTTTGAAACGGCGCAATAAACTGCACCGTCTCAAAGAGGGGCAAATGTAGTCACATAAATCTGTTAATTTTAATTAAATGAATATTTGATATTTATTTGATTAAAAATCCACTAGCCGTCAGTTAATTAAATTAATATTTAATTAATTCATCTTTAAATCATTCTCCTATTAATTAAATAAATTATTCAATTTATTTTAATTAATTCATTAAACCAAATTCACAATCAATTAAATGAATAAATCCTATTTATTTCATTTAATCCCCTTTCTTCTTTTAAATAAATTAAATAAAACATTTATTTAAATCATTAAATCCCCCCCCCCCCACTTGCATTTTCCTACAAATGCAAGTTGCAACCACAAGTTGAAATAAATTAATTTTATTTTAATTTAAAATCCTATTTTCCATCACCCACCAAACCCACTTGCAATCCTAACCCCTTCTAGATTCTTCTAAACTCTTCCTAATTACCTAATCCATCCCCTAATTATTGTCACATTCCTAAGCAACTTGGAGTCACTTCTCAAAGACTTCAAAGTCTTTGAAAAGCATTTGATGCTTTGTGTGTTCAACAATTTAACCTCTAAAGTCTTCTACACCACTTATGGCTCTTACATGACCATTTATGGTTAACCCCTAACTCAACCCTCATGTGACTCATGTGTCTCCTTAAGCATTTATTGCTTTGACCATGGTTATCCATTTTACCTTTGCACAAGAGTTTATCCATTGGATAAAAGCTTTATTCTTTGAATAAAGAATTTATTCACTCAACGCAACCTTGACCTTAACTCCCAAGTTAACTCTCAGGTCATGTCAAGCATTTAATGCTTATTTCCTCTCCTCTCAACCTATCTCATATTGACACTTGTCATCCTGGGATTGGGTTGAAAGCCATCATATGGATTGAATATCATTCAATCCTGACCCTTGCTGAGATTACTCAATCTCAACCATCCATTGCTCCATTTTTCCTATAAATAGAGCCCATTTCTTCATAATCCAGATCCTGAAAACTTGTATGCATTTAATCTATAGGCATTTCTAGAGATAATTTAGTATCATATTCACTCTTTTGATTTAAAATCAATTAGTTAATTAGATAAATCTCTTATTTCATCTTTTGTTCACACTTGCATAGCATTAAGTTATAAGCATTCAATGCTTATTCCCTCTCCTCTCAACCTATCTCATATTGACACTTGTCATCCTGGGATTGGGTTGGAAGCCATCACATGGATTATTCAATCCTGGCCCTTGTTGAGATTACTCAATCTCAACCATCCATTGCTCTATTTTTCCTATAAATAGAGCCCATTTATTCATAATCTAGATCCTGAAAACTTGTATGCATTTAATCTATAGGCATTTCTAGAGAGCATTTACCATCATATTCACTCTTTTGGTTTAAAATCAATTAGTTAATTAGATAAATCTCTCATTTCAGCTTTGATTCACACTTGCATAGCATAAGTTATAAGCAGTGTCAATCTTGAACCTCCATAAGCATCCATAGTGCAAAAAGTTGTTGAGAGCTACACTAATTTAGAACTTGGAGAGAAGAGGAACAAAGGAGAAGGAGCTAAGAGCATGTTAAAAGGCATTTGGAGATGCCTTGTTGTATTTACTACCATAGTTAAATATTTTATCATGTTTTTAGTGTCTCTTTTTATATGTCTGCTTAGATTAGTTTTTGGTTGAGTAACACTAACATTTGTCTTTGTTTTTTGTGTTATACGACCACGGGCTTTAATCTAACACTTGTCCATTTCGCAGAGCATTAGTATCATTAGTTGTAGAGACATGGTGCCACCCAGTTGGACAGTAAGGTGGGCAATGTAGAAAGAAATCTACAAGAGGCTTTTGAGGTTCAAGAATCCCTTCATGTTGCCTAGTAGGATGAATGATGAACAACACACTAGGTGTTTGTGTTTTTTTCTACAAGAACAAACACATGGGACTGGCCTAACCCTTGTCACACAATAATCCACCTCAAGGTGGTGAAACTCAAAGGGTAGAGGCTATAATTCTCATAAACCTTATAGCCACCTTTGTCCAATAAATTAATATGCTTGGGGTTTTAATCATTTATTGTCACTAGATTTAATCATTTGAATCCAAGGAATAATAATAATTACCTCATACTTATATTTTTACTCTCAAAATGTAAGCAATGACACAATTGCACCTATCAAGCAGTATTAAGACTACAACATATAGCCTAGTTGGATTCTCATAGTTGAAAAATTAATTGGCATCACTCAATTAATATACACACAACAAATTTATCTAGTCATACTTGGATACCACAATAATGCTCACATTTTAAACTTAGCCTAGCCCACAAGTTCCTCTAATGGGGCTTATGTTCATAGTAATGACACCTACTATGTAGAGTGCCTTCTTTGTGTCTTATTTTGAATACTTCAAAGGGTGCATGAATTCAAAAAAATTAGTGTTTTATTTTTGTGTCACCTCTTGAGTTTACCAATGTTGAAAGGGGAGGGAGACCCAAACTTGCACATCAAAGTGTACATGATTATAGTAATGGATCTCTCATCCCTTAAGATGGAGTTATAGTCAGAATTTTTCCAAAAGATCCTAAAGGGATTACTTTTGATTAATATTATTGCCTATCAGAGGCTTCAATATATTTTTTGACAAATCACTAGAAGGTTCATCACAAAATTCAATATAAAAAGACTAGTAAGGATGAGAATTTAGAAATTATTGTTTTAAGAAAGATGTAATGAGCTTGTAGCACACTTATCACGTGTTGGAGGCAATTACTCTATTCATAGATAAGTATGCTTAACATGGACCATTCACAATTATGTGACCTATTTTACATGCCCTTGAGATGGATATGAGAGAGAAATTTTGAAGGTTTCCCCAAAAATCCTATAAGAATGCCTTGGAGAGTGCATAGAGAATTGACCATGACATCATCAATAGTGAGAAAAGAACCTATGGAGCTAGTTGAAATTTAATAATCTAATGTATGACACTACAAAATAATGAAAAAAATATAAATAACCCATCCACTTAATTTTTTTTAAAGAATAATCAAAGTGAAATAGTGATAACCCAACCAAATAGTATGAACAAATGGTATAATAATGATTATGATGGGAATGATTATCCCAACTCAAAAAATCAGTTCAATTATATCAAGTATCCCCAAAGTAACAAAAAATTATATCAAAGGGATCATTGATAATAATGAAATTGTTAGCATGAAAACAATGAGCTTGATCCATATCATCACTCGTATGACCTTAACACATACTAATTATATTATAAAAAGGTGCATGATACAAATAAATATCATAATTACCCATCAAAAAACTTTATAAGGATAAATGATAAAATATTATGGACATACTATTCTCACACGATATAAAGCATAAGGCAATTGATTATCAAAAAAATTATCAAGACACCATTGGCCAAGAAATGTTAGGCTTTGTGAAACTTGAAATAGATAAATAAATATACACTACCCATGGACCTAGACAACTTCATAATTCACCTTTTTCTTTTCTCATATATTAGACCTAAGAAACTTTGCCACTTATAAAAGTGCTCTTCGTAAGTGTCCTAGGTTTAGGTTGGGTAATAAAATACTTCAACCCCTCGCATCAACAATATTACAAGAAACCCTCATCTACCTAATTCCCTCCTATAGCGTCATAAATTGTCACCGGACCAATTTAGATCTCATGTTTGTGCCCCTACTTTAACGTGTCTCCCTCTCATCTCCAATTCGGGTCCATTCGGTGCCTTAACTCCTGTTTTGATGTCATATACACCTACCAAATGACTCTTTGGAGGGGTGTCCCCCTCTCTAGGCCTAAAGTTTGGTCCCTAATTGAGGAGGACCAAGGTGCTAGTGCCCTAGTCCCCCTCAATGGGGCCCATTTTTTAAGGGGAGGATGTGACCTATCCCTCTAACAGGAAATGAAATTGGTGGCTCTATATGACCATTGGAGTTTGGCCTAATCAGTAAATTGACCTAGGATCTCATATATAAAGGCATTTGATCAAATTCATTTCAATTTAAGTTTCCATATCCAAGCAATCAATTGTTCAAGCATTGAAGTGTTCATCATCAAGCATTTCTAGAGATCTTCAAGGTTGCATTTCCTTCATTCAACCATTATAGAGAAAAATGCATCATTCATATGCAAGCATGTGTGTGTGATTAGGATTTTGTCATGTTCATTCCATTTCATACAACATATATGATTACATTCAAGAAGTAAAGCATCATTATCAATCACTACAGATCTGAGGTATATCTTTCCATTGTTTATTTCAATATTTGCAATATTTCATTCAAGGTTAATTCCTAAAGTGGGGTTTGAATTATGCATACCCCTATTCCCAACCTATTTCCCTTATCTAGTGTACATAGCAACAAGTAAGAAGTTTTGATCCTTAGAATTGGCTTTATTCACAGTGATGAACCGATCCCCCATTAGAGCACAAAAAGTGTGAAGGACCAAAGCGACCACCATCCCGGTCCCAACAAATCAAGAGCTCCTTCTAGGAATAGGTCCTGATGCTCTGCAAAAAGGATTGTTAGGATATTGTTTAGAAAAACACAAATACACAAGCAACAAACCAAGTGTTAGTGTTAGAAATCACAAATCAAATACTATCTTAAGCAAGCATATCAAGAGAGACACAAAACATAAGATAGAAAGCTTGACAAATCTAAGAAAAGCAATAAGACATCTCCAAATGCCTTCCACCATGTTTTTACCTACTCTTCCCTTGTTCCTCTCCTCTCCAAGTTCCCAAATGAGTGTAGCTCTCAGTAGCTTTTTGCACTATTCTGGATGTCTTATGGAGATTCAAGATTGTAGAAATGAAAGCTTATGAGAATGCAAATGTGAACAAGCTAAAATGAGATATTATCTAATTATCTAATGTCAATTTTAGCCAAAAAGACAAATGTAGATTATTATGCTAAATGCTCTCTAGAATTCACTATAATTAGATGCATACAAGTTTTAAGGATCTGGATTATGAAGAAATGAGCTCTATTTATAGGTAAAATGGAGAAATGGATGGTTGAGATTGAGTAATCTCAACAAGGGTCAGGATTGATGGGTTTATGATCCATGTGAGAGATTTCAATCCAATCCCAGGATGACAAAATGTCAACATGAGATGGGTTAGGGGGAGAGGGAATAAGAATTAAATGCTTGACATGACTTGAAGGTTAACTTGGGAGGTAAGGTTAATGTTGAGTTGAATGAATAAAGTCATTATCCAATAAATAATGCCTTTATCCAATGTATAAACTCTTGTGCAAGAGTTAATGAGGATAACCATGGTCAAAGCAATAAATGCTTGAAGAGACCTATGAGTTAAATGAGAGTTGAGTTAGAGGTAAAGTCTCTAACCATGGGGGCAAGTGGATTTAACCATAAATGGTTATGTAAGAGCCATAAATGGTCATGTAAGAGCCATCAGTGGTTTGGAAGACTTTAGGAGTTAGTTTGTTGAACACATAAAGCATTAAATGCTTTTCAAGGACTTTGAACGCTTTGAGAAGTGACTTCAAGTTGCTTAGGAATGTGACAATAATTAGGGGATGGGATTAGGCTAATTAGGAATGATTAGAAAGTTATTAGAAGGGTCTAGAAGGGGATTTAGGATTGCAAGTGGGTTTGGTGGGTGAGGGAAAATAGGATTTTAATTAAAATAAAATAAATTTATTTCAATTGTGGTTGCAACTTGCATTTGTAGGAGAATGCAAGTGGGGGGATTTGTTTAGTGATTTAAATAAATATTTATTTATTTATTTATTTATTTAAAAGAGGAAAGGGGTTTAATTTAAATAAATAGGATTTATTCATTTAATTGATTGTGAATTTGGTTTAATGAATTAATTTAAATAAATTCAATAATTTATTTAATTAATAGGAGAATGGTTTGAGGATGAATTAATTAAATATTAATTTAATTAACTGTTGGCTGGTGGTTTATTAATCAAATAAATAGTAAATATTCATTTAATTAAATGGACAGATTTATGTGACTACAAGTCCAAATACTCTTATATTCCTCATATCAAGGTTCGTGGCTTGATCTAGAGACTATAGCTTATTGTTTGCACATAATTACTTTAATTTCAGCACATTTGCCCTAATTTCAACATCTTCAATAATTCAATTCAACTTAAGGGAAAGAAGAGGTACATTCAAGATCCCTAAAATTAGATCAGAATCTAGATCTATCTAATTCCTATATTTCCCTAATGTAATGGTCCCTAAGTAAAATTAGCGGTTTTCATCCTTCTTGTGGTGGAAACCCTAATTTTTCACCATTGCGTTTTGGTGAACCCGACTCCTTATACCTTTAATTTAGATTTATGTTCTCATATCTAAGTGTTTATGCAATTTAAAAGTTAAATTTACATTTACAAGTTTAATTTATAATTGAATTTTAAAAATTTAGAGGTTAACTCAACAAAAACCTTAATTTTTAAATTCTAAAATTGGACTTGTGAGTTATCTAACTTGGATTAATTGTTTCAGATCTAATTTTAGAAATATTTTAAATTTTAAATTTACATTCATAGATCTCATTTAATCAAATTACATAAATTTAGAGGTTTATTCATAAAAACCCTAGCTTATTTTGGTTAATTAGATTTGTGGGTTCTATAATTCATCACTTTAATTTTCAAATCTGATTTTAAAAATTAATAATGGCACTTAATAGATCTGATTTATTTGCTATTTCACATATGATTACTTTTCTTTTCACTTACATTTATCATAATCATGTGTTGGATAATAGCTTCTTTCATTTCGCATTGCTCCTTTTCATTCATAGCACTTTGGCATATTGCATTTTTAGAATTTTTCAAATTACTTCCTTTCAATCAATTAGATCTCAAAGCTTCCATTTATAGTGCAAGTTGTTTTATTGTGATATTTTTAGGAAAATGTATTGCATATATAGATCACATTAAAGCTTTTGTAGATCTCAATCCTAGAGATGCTAATGGAAAACCTATTACTTGTAACTCTCCTAGGGTATCTAATGTAAATGAAGAACAAGCTAATACTCCTATCAAGGATCTGTCTAATGGAGAGCAAGAAAATTGAAGAGAAACATGCCACCATATTCTTCTCATACACATATCCTATCACAAGGGGGGCAAGATAAAAATATTGGTGTTTCAATCTCTTTATATCCTCCTTATTCTCCTAGAGCCTATCGTAGTCATCAAAACATATATAGAGAAGATGATGTTATGCATTTTATTCATGACCTATCTCCTAACATAACATTAAGTAAAGATGAGGCCTTAGATGATAAGGATCTTCCTTCCCAATCTACCAAAGAGGATATGCATGATGATAGAAAGGAAAATCCTCCTCCACAAGAGATTCCTTCTTCATCTACTTTTCCCTTTGTTCCTTCTAAAAACACTTACACTACAGAGCCTTCATAAGTAGCAGAGTTGTCTTGGGCTGTGGGTTTGCTCCCCATTGGTCTCGGGTTTGACTTTGAGGCTCAGACTCACCCGATGCACCTGGCTTGCGAGGGACTTGGTATATCCCTAGTGGATTAGTCTCACCTCAACTCGCCCCTTTCTGAATCCCAACTTGGCAATAAGTAAATCCAAAGTAAGGCAGGTTGGGCATTGGGTTGGGTCGTAGGGATACCACTGGTGTAAAAAAAAAAAAAAATACTTACACTACAAATTTAAAGAAAATTTATTATAATGTTCCTCCTTCTTTTCAATTAAGAAATTATTATAGGAGTGGATTTAACATTATATATCAAAACAAGGATTTAGAGGACAAGGACTTGGAAAATTTAAATAAGGAATTAGAGTCCCTATAAACCCTCTTGCACAAGCTAGCACAGAAGCCCTAGGATATTGTCATAATTCTCCAATGGATGATCTCCTCAGGATTCAAGGCTTCGAGGATCATCTTGCAAGACAAAAAACCGATCGTTCATCTAAAAGTGCTTCTTCTTCAAAAACTCCTTTCTAGTCATATCACCAAACTAATGATAACACTCCAATGATTGTCCTAATTTTCAAAATGGAATGCAAGGACTCATTGATAGAGGCATAGTTAAAATCATAGATGATTATTCTTCTTCTTCTAACAATCCTTCTCCTACATCACTAGAGACAAGGCCTATTCCTATTGATGATCATGAAAGATTAGCAACTAGAATCTTTTGGAAATTAAAGTACAATAAGAATGTTGTTTTTTCTTTTGTAAAGTTTAGCAAAAAGCATAAACAAGGCAGTGAGAATTGTCTTTTTCATCATGGTGGTTCGCATTCTCTTGGAAAGTGTAAAGTATTTAAGGAACTTGTTCAAGAATAATTTGATAGGGATTTCATAGATATTTCAACTGATATTGCTCTCTTTCTTAGTGAGAAAGTAGTGCCTTAGCACTCTACTCACCCTTCACGTTGCTCCTAACCCTATGACATTGTAAGTAGCTAACTTAATTGGGGGCTCTTTGTCATAAGAGGTGATGCTTTTTTAATTAAAGACATCTTGGGGTAGCAACATGGTTCACTCTTTCTCCTATACTTGGAGGGAAATAATCTTATCCTTTTATTTATCTCTCTCTAAAGTGTCACTATACTCTTTGGAGGTTGCATTTTTCATGTTTTTGATATTCTTTCTTGTGTGGAATGGTATGTCTTTTTAAGATTAATCTTTCTCTTTAGTGGAGTATGTGAGCTTTCATCCTAGTTCTCTCTCTTTCTCCCTTTGAATATTTCCTCTTCTTTAGAGTGGCATTTAACATATATAAATATCTTTTCTCCCAATAGATATTTATTCATGTGAGTAAATTGTGCATTTTCTTATGTTAAATCTCTCCCTAGATGTTGTGTAATTCTTCTCGTTGTCCTTTCACTTGGGGGGAAATAATTTCTCTCTCTCCTTTCTAAGGATCCATTTTCCTTTGTTTAGTGTTTGTTTAGAATTTTATGTCATTCCTTGTGTGAAGTTGTTGTTTTCTCAAGGAGTCTCTCTTATACAAGAGGAGTATGTCCTTGGCTACGACTTCTTTTTTACTTGGCAATGCAAATCTATCATAAACTTACCCCTTACATTGGGTCAAAAGTGTGTTATCCTTCATCAAGAATCCCTTTCACTTAGCAATAAGAGGAAGGTATGCATTATTGTTCCCCTTTCCTTATTTTTGTTAGAAGATGTTATGTTTGTTCAAGAACTCCTTTTGGAGGTAGATGTCTTTTGAGCAAAGATCTCTTCTGCTCCAAGGACCCTCTTTACAGTTGTTGCAAGATATCTCTTTTTCAACTATATATCCTTGTGTGTAAGAATATTCCCTCTTTAGCTTAGATTTATGGCATTGTTTCCCAAAGGATATCTCCTTCGTGTTGAAGGCGGGTATTTTTGGTTCTAGCTTCCTTAAGACATCACCATAGAGCTATGTTGATATCTTAAGGGGGGGCACCCATATTTCCCTCCTTGTACTACATTGTACCATATCTTTGTATTCCTTAAACAAGGTGTTTAGACTCAAAACTAGAGAAAACAGACTCTCATACGAGATGCTTCATGCCCGAAAGTAGACACAGCATTTGATATATGTCTTAGACGGGGTGCACATTCCCAAAACTAGAGAAAACAAACTCTTTTATGGGATGTCCTCAAAACCAGGCATGTATTTGTCTTAAACGGGGTTATACATTCTCAGAACAAGAGAAAATAAACTCATACAAGATGTTCTCGAAGCCAAACATTCGCCCCTTGGCGTTTGCAGTTTCATTATATGTCTTAAACAAGTTGATGCATGCTTGAAACTAGACGAAACAAACTCTTATATGGGGTGCTATATACTTGAAACCAAACATCACTTGCACACATGCACGAGGAAGAGTGGAACTAGAAAAACACAACTAGACTATTCCTACTCTCCTCCCTAACGTGGATCACCAAGAAAGACACATCTAGAGTGTGTATCCAAGTCCTTTCTCATCATTCTTCTCATGGATCACCTAGAAAAACACATCTAGAATGTGTATCCATGTTCTTTCTCCTTTCTTCTCATGAACTCATAGTTCTACTATTTGTAGTTCATGAATGATGTGTGCTTTGCTCTTTTATGTGATCACGTGTGTTCTTGAGATGGCATTTTTTAAGAATGATATTAGTGGTTGAGATATTTTGATATCAAGGTATCTTTGGCTAGCTGACTTGAGGTCTTGTTTTTGGTTTTTAGCTTTTGTGTTGTGTGTCTTTTTTGCCTTTCTATTTGTTGGCCTTATTGTTTACCTTTTTTGTTTTGTTTTGTGTGCCCTTGCATGTGTTTGACTGAGTTGCAATCCTAACATTGGGGGCTTACTTCCTCAAAATTAGTGATGTCTTATACTCCTTGTGATTCTACTCCTTTCTTCCTTCTCTCTTTCATCTCTTTCATCTACTTTATCATGATTATTTGCATAGGCTCATACTCCCATTAAAATGGGGGCTAAATGTAGTGTCGTAAATTGTCATTGGGCCAATTTACACCTCATGTTTGTGCCCCTACTTTAATGTGTCTCTCTCTCATCTCCTATCCAGGTCCGTTTAGTGCCTTAACTCCAGTTTTGATGCCATATACACCTACCAAATGACTCTTTGGATGGGTGTCCTCCTCTCTGAACCTAAATTTTTGTCCCTGATTCAGGAAGACCAGGGTGCTAGCACCCTCCTCAATGGGGCCCCTTTTTCAAGGGGAGGATGTGACCTATCCCTTTGACAAGAAATAAAATTGGTGGCTCTATATGACCATTGGAGGTCAACCTAATCAGTAAATTGACCTAGGATCTCATATAGAAAGGCATTTATCAATTCATTTCAATCGAAGTCTCCATATCCGAGAAATAAAGCGTTCAAGCATTGAAGTGTTCATCATCAAGCATTTCCAAATATCTTCAAGGTTGCATTTCCTTCATTCAACCATTACGGAGAAAATTACATTATTCATATGCAAGCATGTGTGTGTGATTAGGGTTTTGTCATGTTCATGCCATTTCATACAACATATGTGATTACATTCAAGAAACAAAGGATCATTATCAGTCATTGTAGATCTAAAGTATATATTTGCATTGTTTATTTTAGTATTTTCAATATTTCATTCAAGGTTAATTCCTAAACCGAGGTTTGACTTAGGCAAACCCCTATTCCCAACCTATTTCCCTTCTCTAGTATGCATAGAAATAGGTACGGAGCTATGATCTTCAGAATTGGCTTTATTTACAGTGATGAACTAATCCCCAATTGGAGTGCAAAAAGTGGGGAGGACTAGAGCAACCACCATCCCAGTCTCACAAAATCAAGAGCTCCTTCGGGGAAAAGATCTAAACACTCTTGTATTCCTTAGATCTAGTTTCATGGATCTATCTGGTTATTGCAGCTTATTGTTTTCACATAATTACTTCAATTTTAGCCCATTTGCCCTAATTTTAGCATCTTCAATAATTCAATTCAACTTAAGGGAAAGAAGAGGTACATTCAAGATCCTTGGAATTAGATTAGAATCTAGATCTATTAGGTTTAAGATTTATCTAATTCCTATCTTTCCCTAATGTAATTGTCCCTAAGTTTAAAGTTAGCGGTTTTCATCCTTCTTGTGGTGGAAACCCTAATTTTTCACCATTACACCTAAATATATTGCTTTGACATTTTAATTTTAAAAATTATGTTTAGGTGTAATGTGGTGAAATGTGAATGAGAGATCAAGAGGAAAACTACCCTTTCTCTCCAAGGAGAGATGAGAGTTTCACTACGAATTTCCCTTCAAACACTTTTCACCTAGTTACATTGGAAGAGGAGAGGAGAATTCACTAGATTCAACCTTCAAAGAGGAAGATTGAATTCTGAATGAAATGGGAATGATAAGTTGATCCCCTCTTCCTTATTTGAAATAGAAAGGAATTTATTGAATTATGTAGTGCAAAAGTGACAAAGAACTAATTATAACTTGAGATCGGAGTATGGGATAAATGTTGCAAGGTTTGCACCCTTGGTCTCCTTGTGCTATGCAGCATAGCGCTTGGGTTTGTGACATGGCTTAACTGCCTCCTGTGGATTCTATAATTCTAGTGGTTGTATTGGGTATTAACAGGTCAATCTTTTGGTGCAATGGCAACCACACTTGTAACAAGTGGTATCAGAGATTGATCACAGGTTCAAACCCCTCACTTGCACTGGGGCGATTGTTGCAAGGTGTGTGCCCTTGGTCTCCTTGTGCTATGCAGCACAGCGCTTGGGTTTGTGACATGGCCTAACTGCCTCATGTGGATTCTATAAGTCTAGTGGTTGTATCGGGCACTAACAGGTCAATATTTTGGTATAATGGCAACCACACTTGTAATAAGAGGTTCGAATCACACAGGCCACAGCGAGTGATGTTGGGAGGGGGATTGTTGGTAGTGGGCCAGCATCCCTCATGGGGATTTGCGACATGGTTTAACAGCCTCTTGTGGATTCTATAAGTCCAGTGGTTGTATCAGCCATTAACAGATGGATATTTTGGTGCAACGACAACCCTAGCTTATAACAAGTGGTATCAGAGCTTGGTCACAAGTTCAAACCCCTCACTTGCACTGGAGGGGATTGTTGCAAGGTGTGCACCCTTGGTCCCCTTGTGCTATGTAGCATAGTGCTTGGGTTTGTGGCATGGCTTAACTGTCTCATGTGGATTCTATAAGTCTAGTGGTTGTATCGGGCATTAACGAGTCGATCTTTTGGTGCAATGGCAACCACACTTGTAACAATGAAGCTATGAACCTAGATCTGGAAGGTAATATGTCAAGATGAAGTCACCCTCCCATTTTGAGGAAAAGTTGAACGGACCGTGGTGGGAATGTACACAATCCTCCAAAAAATCCACAAAATGAAAAGGATTTTTCCACCTCTGCAAATGCAGCTTGAATCTGAAAGTACAGTTGTGCACCTGCAACCTACACACAAAAAAGAGAGGAAAATGGGTTGGGATTGGGAGTTTGCCTTTAGGTCAAACCCCAATTTTAGAATTAACCAAGTAATGAAAGAAAGTACTTGCAAGTAGATGTAAATGAAAGACTAAATTGTAAATCACCTCAAGGGAGGTTGTGATAGCAATGTTGATAGAAATTCTTGTGTGGAATTGAATGTTGGAATCAATCTCCTCTTTAATGGTTGAATCCTTGACTTGAATGCAACACCTAGCCTTGAAGGGAGACTTGAGAATGCTCAATGCTAAAAAAGAATGCTTGAATGCTCTTGAATGCTTGATCTCATGTAAACTTTCCACTCATCCAACTTATTGAACTTCAACTTATGAAAATGAGAGGACAAATGCCCCTTAAATACATGTCAATGAATTTGATTTTCATCATAGGCTGACACCGGGGGATTTTTCCTGCTCACTGCACAACGTACAATGCAACCCTAGGAATGATCCTGCCCCAAATTAGGGCAGGGACAAGGCTGCCATGCCCCTGTCCTGGGAGGACAAGGGTGATATTCCCCTGTCCTAGGGGGGACAGGGGTGCCACACCCTGTCCTAGCCATTTCTCCAAGGAAGAGTGCAAACATGGTGGTGTGGAGGCCAAGAAAGAGGTTGATTTCAAGGGTTGAGCAGTCTCCAGTCTCCGATTAGGCTAGAGGATTCAATCTAGCATGCATGAGGACCCTAATACAGTCAAAAATTGCTAGGGTCACAATTTTATGACACTACATTTAGCCCCCACTTTAGCGGGAGTATGATCATATGCCAATACTGTCGATAAAGTACAAGGAAACAAGATTGAAATACTTTTACCACGTCAAGGAGGAAAGATGCGCCAAGCCCCTAGTGGACTTAGGATCTTACGACTTCGATTGACAAAGTAAAAGGGAAGATCGAGAAGGGGAGAACCATGACTGCAAGTAGAAAAGTTTCCTTCACTATGAGTCATGAAAGAAAGGATACCAAAGATTACAAAGAAAAATAAATCTCACTAAGTAATTTTAAGTATCAAGAAGGAAAATATGAGTGGAGTGTATACCCCCACATTAAAGCGATCGCGTGCACCTTATTGGGAGTGATTGCTTTAAGGTAGGATACACCCAAGAGAAAGAGAAGGGAGGGAGCACATTATCGCAAGGATTTATCCCCCAATCGAGGAATAAACCCAAGGATAATGAACACAAAACATGAGGTAGTGTCTCTTTTCTTGGGATCAATATGTTGTATGATAACTCATGTATATCATGTATGTATATGTGCATATAATAATTGCCATTCCCCAAACAAGGACACTACCTTAGAAGAAAGGGAAGAGAGGATGTCTTTTGAGTCAACATGAAAGAGACCAATAAAATATCTCAATGCTTTCCATCATCCCCAAGTAGACGTTACGGGAACAATAGAAGAACGGGGATACACATAGAGAAATGGTCACAAAAGAGCAGGAAAGGAGAAAGAGAGAAGATCTACAGTGCTAATATTGCTAATCTAGAACAACATCCACCTCGCGATCTTGTTGATCACTATTTCAGGAAGGCGAGCAACACGCCAGAGGAGTGACATCAAGCATAGTAGATGGAGCTATCACAAGATCCAAACAAGGACTATGCTCATGTTGTAAGTCACTTTGTTCGATTCTAGGAGCTAGGATTAAGGTTTGTGAAAATTCATCTAATAAATGCTTGTCCACATCAACATATTCATACTCACTATTAGAAGCATTAGGATTTCTATTTCCATTATGAATAACATTTTCACCCATATCTTTATCAAATTTTAGAGAAAGAGGAGAAAAAACACGAATAGGAGTAAAACCATCACATGTTTTGTGCAACTTATGATTTGGAGATGTAGGTTGAACATCTTGCTTGGGAGAAAAGGTAATCATGTCAACTGTTGGAGTCTGAGGAGATTGAGTATTTTGAGGGATAGCTTCACGAGCTTGAACATGGCGTCTTTGTCGATGTTCTCTCGCACAACGATTTTGTCGAGTCTTAGTGGAAGGCTGAGAAGGAAGAGGAACACTTGAAAAAGTAGAAATGTTTATCTCCTTGAGAGTTGAAGGTTTAGGTTGAGGTATTTTTGGTTGAACAAGAGGAGAAGAAGGCCTCTTCTCTCGCTAAGAGGAAGGGGGTGGAACTGCGCCATATAAAGGAGGAACATTAGATGTAGGAAGGAGACTAGGTCCATCATGAGGAGAACTTATAGGTATAACCTTAGGAATAATATTGTTGTTCTCCTTAAGAGAAGGTAAAGTCAAATTCATAGAAATAGGTTGACAATCTTCCTTAGGAGGGAGATTAGTTCTATCCATGAGGGGAAGAACCTCATCTTGAAGAATAATGGGAATGTCAAGTGTTGGAGATATAGGTTGATTTAAGGATAGGATCATATCTTTCTTCCATTCTTGATAAGATTGAAAAAGAGCATCGCTCCTGGATGGAAGACATCAAAAGTGTTCAGGCCAAAATAAATCAATAACACTGGGGCTTCTTTCGGATGGACGAAATAAGCTATGGTTCATGGTTATGATTTCTCTATTGTGAGAAAATTTCAGACACTTGTGGCTTGGAGAAGCAAGAGCCTTCATGGAAGATATCCAAGGATAGCCCAACTTCACATGAAATTGCTCAGAAGAAGGTATGATAACAAAGTCAACATCCATGGATTTAGTATGAACTTCAACAAGAACGGTGATAGAGCCAATGGTAGGATAGGAGAATCCATCAAATAACTTCACAACCACATTAGAAGCGTGATATATAGGTTTATGCAATTGTAAAGTGAAAAGATACTCTTCAGTTATGACATTAACCATGCAAGAGGGATCAATCAGGGCAACACGCAAAGGAATATCCTCAACCTTCGCAACTATGTATAAAGGGAAATAGGGTGCTCTAATGGTCTCACTAGGGTCAAATGTAATACAAGGATCCTTAGGCATATCCTGTGTTTCTACCATATTAACCAAGTTTGGAGCCATAGAGGTGAATTCTTCATAAGAGAAAGAGTTAGGCACAATCTTAATAACGTTAGAGGTGTGAGAAGGAAAGGGATCAATGAAAATATTAAGATTTTGATTAGGAGGAGCTATTGATTTATTCCCTTTATCATTCACACATGCCACAGATATAGTATTATTATCAATCAAATCTTGAATCTTATTCTTCAATCCAAAATATTTCTCAGTATCATGACCAGGTTGACGATGAAATTGACAGAAGGAATTGTTATCAAGATATGGGGATGCAAGTTTAGAATGATCAATTTGTTTTATTGGAGGAAGTTTGATAACATTTATGTGCAACAATTGAGACATAATACTATGTAAATATTCATTCAAAGGAGTAAATTTTCTTTCTCTTTGGAAAAATTTAGAAATGGAAGGCACACCTATTGTAGAATTCACATTGTGGTTGTTGATTGTATCATTGAACTTGATGAAGCTTTTTGTTGGTTTGAACTTCACAAACATTTGTTGAACACTCTCCCCCTTATCACTTGGATTCATAGGAGTGGGTTGCTCCATTTGACTCACATCCAGTTGATAATTGTGGAGTGTTGTGCACAACTGCGGAAAGGAAGTAAACTCGGACAAAAGAAGCTTTTCCCTGATATGTTTTTGTGAATTAGAAATGAAAATTATTTGAATATCATTATTAGGTACATGAAAAGAAATTTGATCACACAAATGCTTATATCTACCAATGAAATCAATCACTTTTTCTTTAACAACTTGTTTACAACACTTTAAATCAGTCAAAGTAATTTTAGGACCAATGTTGTTTTGAAATTGTTGGATGAAAGCATTTGCGAGTTGTTGAAAGGAAGTGATAGAATAAGAAGGAAAGGAGCTATACCATTGTAAATCCTTATCTCTTAGTGTTCGTGTAAACACTTTTGCAAGCAATCTTTGATCATAAGCAAAATCAGTACACAAGGTTTGAAATGTTTTGACATGCATAAGAGGATCACCTTTTCCATTATAGAGTTCCAATTGAGGGATCTCAACATGTTTAGGTGGCACGGCTTTAACAATATCAAAATAAAGTGGGCTCGCAACATCAAAGGTGGGCACACTAAACTTGGATTGACTCATAGAAGCAATTTGTTGTTGTAAGGAAGATGTGTTTGAGCAAGAGTGTTAATTGTCATTTCAGTGAAAGAATTGATGTTAGACATATTTGATTGAGAAGGTAGTGTGATGTTATTGAAAGAAGGCATGGACTGAGAATAAGAAGGTGGGACATTATGATAAGTAGGCATAGGTGATGATTGGGTAGGAAAAGGGACACTTAAAGGAGGAACAAAGTTGTTGAGGGAATTGCCCCCTTGTGTCACATTGATTGGTTGAGGAATAGTAGGAACATTTATGGAAGACATAGGTAAAGATGGAGGATTAAATGAAGAAGAGGGATTGCCCCCATGACCAATAGTTGTAGTAATGACATTTTGAGTTGATGTAGCCATGATGTTGGAGGTAAAAGTAGGAATACTAGTCATAAGAGTAGTCAAAGGAATTGAAAGATTGACTTGTGTTGAAGGTTGTGAATAACCTAGGGTTTTGGCACAACTCTTGATAGGCATGATATTAGAATCAACAATATGTGCAATGCCATGCAATATATCAATTCTATTCTTATCACTTTGAATCATGTGTTTAAGGCCTTCAATTAATGGAAGAGCTTCACTATTAGGGTATCTTGGGACATCCATTGTTGAAAGTTATCAAATTGATTATCCAATGTGGAAAGTTGATCTATAGAAACCCTAGTTAAAGCTTCTTCTTCATCATGGGTTTCATCAATGGGGTGAATAGGCACATGATTAGGATGGGAAGAATTAGCATGATCCGCATTAAATAAGTCACCCAAATTAGGCTCCATCTCCTCTATAATTAAACCTTGGGAAGCCTTAATTCTAATGCTTCGTCTAATGGGTATAGGATAGGTAGGAGTAATAGTGGTAAAACTCATGCACTAGAGGGAAAATTTGAATTTTGAATTTTGGAACAAAGCTTACAAAATTGATTAATGTAAAATTTAAGAAAATAATGATTACACAATTTGAACTTTGATGGGGGAAGAGGATGACACAATTTCAGAAATGAAAGGAAATTGGAATTTTAAAATTAGGGCAAACTATAATTAACCTCTTAATTTAAAAAATTTCTTGAAATTTGAAATGTTGAATTTTGGAGGTATTTCCAATTCTAGAGGGATCAAAAATCGACAAAATCAGTGAACCTTCTAGATTTAGGCTATTAAATACAATCATAACAGTCTCCCAAAATTTTGGGAAAAAAGTCGAGCACTGTGGCGGGAACGCACATGGTCCGACCAACTTTTTTTAAAATTTTTAGAGATGAATATTATGATGATTTCAAAGCTAACCCCAAAAAATTGATGGATTTTACGACCTCTAGATGGGCGAAATGAAGGAACGAATGTAAAAATAGAACCCTATTAGGGTTTTGAAGAAAAAGAGGAATTGAATTACAAATTTGAAAAAGGTCAAACCTAATGGATAGGGACACCTTGGAAAATGTTTAGAAATCTGAATGTAAATGAAATTGATTTGAAATTTGCACAAAATCCAATTAATTTTGAAAATTAGGGTTTTATGACCTAATTACTTAATTTTAAAATTTGAAATTTTGGGAAAAAGGGGGGAAATTGAAAATTTGAATTGTAGGAATGAAGACAAATCTGAGACCAGTTAGAAATCTGAAAATTAAATGGAAATCCAATTTTTGCACAAGTTCAAGATGATTTTTAAAATTAGGGTTTTAACAAATAACCTCTTAATTTTGTAAATTTGATTTGCAAATTGAACAAGACAATAAAGAAATTGAATTTGATAAACAAGACAATTTTCTGATCTAAGATAACCACAAGCAATTTTACAAGTCACAAGTTCAATTTTAATTTTAAAAACTAGGGTTTTAAATGATTTAACCACTAAGTTTGCAGAAAATTTAAACTTGCAAATGAAAAATATGCAATTTTGTTAAAAGAAAAGCATGCAAGACGTCAGGTTCACCAAAATGTAATATGGTGAAATGTGAATTAGAGATCAAGAGGAAAACTACCCTTTCCCTCCAAGGAGAGATGAGAGTTTCACTGCGGATTTCCCTTCAAACACTTTTCACCTAGTTACATTGCAAGAGGAGAGGAAAATTCACTAGATTCAACCTTCAAAGACGAAGATTGAATTCTAAATGAAATGGGAATGATAAGTTGTTCCCCTCTTCCTTATTTGAAATGGAAAGGAATTGATTGAATTATGTAGTGAAAAAGTGACAAAGAACTGATTATAACTTGAGATCGGAGTATGGGATGAAGTTGTGCACCTGGATCTAGCAGTAATATGTCAAGATGAAGTTGCCCTACAAATTTGATGAAAAGTTGCCTGGACCGTGGCGGGAATGTACACAATCCTCCGAAAAATCTGTGAAACGAAAAGAGTTTTTTCTCCTCTACAAATGGAGCCCAAATCCGAAAGTACAGCTGGGCACCTACAACCTACATACATAAAAGAGAGGAAAATGGGTTGGGATTAAAGGGTTTTCCTTTAGGTCAAACCCCAATTTTGGAATTAACCAAGTAATGAAAGAAAGTACTTGCAAGTTGATGTAAATGAAAGACTGGATTATAAATCACCTCAAGGGAGGTTGTGATAGAAATGTTGATAGAAATGTTTGTGTGAAATTGAATGTTGGAATAAATCTCCTCTTCAATGGTTGAATCCTTGACTTGAATCCAATACCTAACCTTGAAGGGAGACTTGAGAATGCTCAATGCTAGACAAGAATGCTTGAATTCTCTTGAATGCTTGATCTCATGTAAACTTCAAACACATCCAACTTATTGAAATTCAACTTATTGAACTTAAACTTATGCAAATGAGAGGACAAATGCCCCTTAAATACATGTCAATGAATTTGATTTTTGTCATAGGCTGACATCGGGGGAGTTTTCTCGCTCACTGCAAAACCTACAATGCAACCCTAGGAAGGGTCCTGCCCAAAAATAGGGCAGGGACAGGGATGCCATGCCCCTGTCCTGGGAGGACAAGGGCGTCATGCCCCTGTCCTAGGGGGATAAGGGTTCCATGACCCTATTCTACCCCTTTCTCCAAGGCAGAGTGTAGACAAGGTGGTGTGGAGGCCAAGAAAGAGGTTGATTCCGAGGGTTGAGCAGTCTTTGGTCTTCGATTAGGCTAGAGGATTTGATCTCACGTGCGTGAGGACCCTAATGCAGTCAAAAATTGCTAGGGTTGCAATTTTATGACACTACATTAGGAAATGACGTATCTAGGAAAGGCGATCTTTCCCTTTACCTACAATTTCAAGTTTATGATTATTTTATTAAGCATGTCATGATAAATGATGGATCTATAATCAATGTAGTCTATCTTTCCCTCCAAAGGATCACCTATGATGAATGCAACACTAATGATACCCTATAGTTTGTGATAATATTAAAGCTCTTATAATTCAAATTTCAGTCTCTATATCACCGTTGATTCTAAAACCTTCCCTAAAGAGTTATTTATCATAGATAAAGAAACTAGCTACAACATTTTTCTTGCATGACCTTGGATTCATGTCATAGAGTGATGGAATGGGGTTCCCTAGTCTCAACATGCAAACTAGGAATAAAACCCATTCACATCAACTCACAATGGAGCAATAACCAATAGGTCGGACTACAAACCCTTGGGAGAGCTTGACATTATGGTTAGTTGTTTCCTTTTTTAGAATAGATGCAACTGGATAAGATAGAATAATGAAATACAACAACTAGGGATAATGATGCAAAATTAAGATTAATCAGCATAAATAGTACATTATAGAATAGATATGCAAATTCTAAGTACAAATATGGAAATAGGGATTGGAAAGGAACCTGCAACTACAATTTGAGCCTGAATGTGTTGGACTATGTGCCTAGGCACCCTAATTTTGAAGGTGTTTGATGTAGATAGTATTAGCATATTCGGGATCAAGATGTCACTCATAATATCTCCCTAAAATTTTGTTGGAAAAGTGTCGAACACTTTAGACTTGTCTAAAATGTCCAGGTTTTTATGTTTCTTCAAAGTCAAGATCTATTTGTCTTACCCTGCACTTTCTAAATCTACATTCCTTCCCTGCTAAAATTGTAACCTACACATACACAAGAGGGAAAAATGGTACTAGTTTGATAGGATTTTTCCTAAGTCAAACCTCGGGTTTGTAACTAACCCATTAATGATGAATAAATAGAAAATAGTGCTTACCCTTGTACGACGGAGGCTAGATTTTGAATAAAATATAGAAGTGAAATGCTATACCTTCATTCATGAATCTCCCTTGCCTTGAAGACTTCATGAAAGGTTGATATTTCTAAGTAATAACTCATGAATTTTTTCACTTAAACTTGATCATGGATGTCATCTTGAATGGTTGAAAATATGAATACTTGACCTCTCCTTCACTACCTTAATGATACTTGATTACTTGCTCAATTGGAATTCTTGTTGTGGAGTGAATTCCTTGATGAGAGATGTTTCATATGAGGGGATAAGAATTGTTTTTATACCTAACCTCATGAAACATGTTGAAATTTACAAAGAAGACCAACATCAAGTACCTTTTCCCACTCAACATTTTTTTTTACCATTAGAGGGTTTAAATTTGGGCCCTTTATCCTAGACTATGGCACCTAGCACCCTAGTATAGGAGTATGGTGCTAGGTGCTCTAGTCTAGGAGGAATAGGGTGCTAAGTCTTATCCTTTTGGACTGGTTAAATATTAGGAAGCAAGCAGAGAAATCAGAGACCACATTTTTGGCACTGGTTTGAGTAGAGCAAGCATAATCAAGACAAAAAATGAAGAAACGCCAAGGTGAGACCCAAGTGAGCATGAAATTATATGAGGATACAATTTATGACACGTGATAGAATGGGAGCTAGTACCTCTACCCTATTTTAAGGAATCCACTTTCTTCACCTTGGTCAAGTACATGTCATCAGGGGAGATTCTAACGTTTATAGAGCTAAACAAGCTAAGAAGAAGGTTGAGTCAAATAAAAGCCAGAAAATATATGAGACAAGTGGAACTAGTATAAAATAACTTGGAATTGATAATTTTGAACCTTCTCCTAAATATGAGACTAAAGATAAAACCAAAAAGAATGAGACCCCTCAAAAATATCTTGACACAATTGCTATAGTTTATTTTGAGATCAAAACTTATAAATAGCTAAAGGACAACCAATCTACCATATTTCGTTCGGATCTTTATTCAATAAGAACCCAATCACCTATGGTCCTTGAGGATATTCCTATTCAAGATACCCCAGATAATTGCATGATTAAGACTCTGAATATTTGGGATCTTTCCAAGTAAAGGGACTATCGTCCCTTTGTTACCTTAAACTAGCACAAAAAAAATCCCAATGACATGAGTTCTACTATTTAATATGTTACTCCTTAATATCCTATTGATATTACATCCAAAATATTATCGAGAAAGTAATGCTCCAAAAGGTAAAAGTACAAAGCTATGTCACACTTTTGGCCAGCTTATCAACACGAGTGAATTTAAACATTTCTAACTAGAATTTAATTTTGATCAAATATATGATCTAACTATATTCATTCTAGTCGGGTTAGTTATAGACACAATTTTTCAGACTAAAAGTGTTCATTAAATGCATATGTAGGACCACTTTGAGGCCAAATTACTGAAATCAAAAAGTATTTGAAAAACTTAATGTTTCAATAACTCCAACTCATGTAAATAGTATTTTCTAAGAAAATAAAAATACCCTTTTCTAGATATATAAGTGTAGTTTAGAAAAATATATATTTTTAATATTTTAATTATTAGTTATAAAAAAATATATTTACTAAAAGTGGGTTATTAGTTACAAAATATAAGGTTGATTATCTTATCAACAAAAAATACTAAAGTTTATTTTTAAAAAATGGAAATAAATATGATGCACTAGATAAAAGATTCTATGTCAATATGTATTAAAAAAATCTATTTTGTATAAACAATTCTATTTTCAGTACATAGCTTTGATATTTATTTAAAAAATATATATTTATAAAAATTGAGAAAAAAATGTATCCATGCACTAAAGTTTCAAGTTATAAATACATGGGTTGAGGGCTCGGCTCAATTGAAGAGAGCTTCATGTGGTAGGTACAAGGTCCAATCTCCCCCTAGCCCACTAGGCATTGAAGGGCATGTAACAACAGCATCATCGATCATGTTAAAAAGTTTACTCTACACACTACAATTTATAGGGGGACTACCTATTCTTGCAATCTAGAAAAAAATTATAAATACACCAAAAAAAAATAAAGGAAAAAAATAAAATTAACTATATAAAGAGTGATTCCATTTGACTTCATTTTTTATCTTTTTATCAGTGACTAAACTATAGTGTCAATTTTATGGAAGAGGAAGAGGTCTCTTTTATGGAAAACGCTCTAAAAATGGAGGGCTAGGATTAAGAGGTGAGAGGATAAATGGTCGGCTCAGATTATAGGGTAAATATAAGAAATAATAAAATATCAAAGAGGTGGTTAAGGGTGGATTAAGAGATGAATGGCACCTGCCATGAGAGGAAAAAGGCAATGGATTAATTAAATAAATAAATATTTATTTAAATAATAGAAGATGTGGGACCAATTAAATAAATAAATTATTTATTTAATTTAGGGAAAAGATAATTATTTAAATAAAAATATTTATTTTAAATATGAAAAGGCTAAAAGAGGATTGTTCAATTAGTTAAATAAATAAATAATTGTTTAATTAATAGAAGGCTTAGGATAAAATAATTTAATAAATAAATTATCTATTTAATTAGGCTAGGACAATTTTAAGTGTCTACAATCATATATATCATAAGAATTAGGGTTTATGTACGCTCATCATTCCCTTGATATAGTAGAACTAAAATTACAAAGGAATAATTTCATGTGAAATTAGATAAACAAAAAAATTGAGTTAACATAGAAGAGGCCTAAATGTCTCAATATTTTGCATCATCCCCAAAAGTAAAATAGTTCAATATATAACATATAGTAGAATAATGACACAAATAGAATAATTTTCAATAATTCATCTCCCTTGCATCCAAGTGTCTACAAGGGTATCAAGGATCCTTAAATTAAGATCAACAAACATAAACAAGCACGCAACAATACATAGCACTTAAACAAAATAATTGAATTCTACATATATGAAAGCCATTGATTTAAGATCCCTACACAAATCACCAGTCTCCTAATTTGTAACACCCTACCAAGGAACTCTAGAGGATAAGGGAAAAATACACATAGACATTGGCATGGAAATTTTATTTTAAAGTAATAAAATGTCATCATGCATATCATACACAAGTATAACGCTCTAACTTGAATATTAGATCAAACTGCTAATAACTGACAACACACATGGGGAAGACTAACACTTGAAACTACTAAATAGAAAGGGTAAGGGTATCCCAAACCATATAACAGGTTCTAAGAGGTGTTTAGGGTCACACATGACCATTCCCAGAGTTACCAAGCTCAAAATAGCAAACCACGTCCTTTGTTACTAGTCCAATTCTTAAAGGTCAAGTGATTTTTCCTTTTGAGGAACCTTCTTCATCATCATATTCCTTTATAGTGATCTTCCTTATATAATCCACATCTTTTTCAGAGAATCCCAATGCTAAGACAACTTTCAAAGTGCACATATTGAGACCTACTCCTCCATCTATCAAGACTCATTTTATGCGGTATTTATGGAGGAAAGATTCGATGTGAAGTGGTGCATTGTGTGGTTGTTGTGGAGATGTGTCATCTGCTTTGGTGAATGTAAGGCAATGATGGCTAGAAAGGTGTCCCTGATGAATACTAAGAGGGGGGGTGAATTAGTATACCAAAAAACACTGAACTCAAACTTCTAAATAATTTAGCAGATAACTGATACAATATATTCACTAATAAATTGGTTAAGATAAATGCAAACCAAATAGCAAACAAAGAATTCACCCACAGGAGCACAATCACCATAACATAAGATGTTTTGACGTGGAAACCTAAATGGGAAAAATCACGGTGACAAGAAACTCACAAGTAACTATCTGCAGGATAGAAACTAAACCAGTTAAGGTCATATAATGTTCTTCACCAGAACAGATTCTGTTAGGAATCTAGATCTCTGTTAGGAGATAAGTCCTGTTAAAGACTACCTTGTGAGAGGATTTCATATTCATAGTTGTGAACCACCTTGTTAGAGGATTTACAAAGGCTTCGCTAGGCCTACCCGATTAAGGGTTTCAGACTTGTCAAAGATGTGAGTAATCAACAAGTGAGTGATCTAGATACTAGCACAGTATGGTTGGTTAGATCCTTGATAGCTCATTATTAATGCATTTCAGCATTACTTCAGTCTTCAAAATCTCCACACTCCTCCTCTTCACACAAACCTAATCTTCTCTTCTATGATCGCACATACAAACCCTCATAATCATCTAAAACCATGATGTCCTTATAAAGGAGTTTGATTTCATGTCGGTCCAATAGGATTAAATTACAAGTTCCTAGGTTCAATGCATCTAGACACATTTGGTAACATGGCACAAAATCACCGCCAAAGTGTTTGTGGATGATAACTTATCACAGAAATATCGGTTGGTAACTCATCACAGAGTAATACCGGTTCATACAATTTACCGATTACCGGTTGTCAAAAATGAAGACTAGAAAAATGATAACTACCACTTTGTTCCTTCGTACCGCTTGAGATCCTCAAACCGCTTGAGGTCTTCATACCACTTGAGGTATTCATACCACTTGAGGTCTTCAGTCAATTTGTGACCGGTAAACATTTTCTGCAAAACACCGATATAATAAATACTATAATACATAATACGGGTCAGAACAAATACCAATTGAGAATAACTCATACATCAAGAAAGTGTACACAAAGCAAGTGTGTGTCCATCAATGACAATCACAACATCATCAAAAAGCCAACAATCTCCCCCTTTGGCATTGATGGCAACACTTAGGAAAGTTTTGACATCTAAGTGTTTTTACAACAAAAATATGCCATATGCAAAATTACTCCCCCTAAGCATATACACTATCCCTTTTTCAAAAATTACAATGTATACTACTCCCTTAAAGAGGTAACATTAAAGTATACATAAAATTCACCAAAAATTTAAATACTACTCCCCCTTTGCCAACAATGACAAAGTACTGCAAAATAACCCCTGTTTCTCATTATCATTAAAATTGAGTAAATATTTATGACAATAAGGAATGAAACTTGTCAAAAACAAATTTAAAATCCTACAAAAAAGTCTTCATGTCTAATGACCATGACTCAAGTAATGAGGTAGCAACCTCACTTTCAATCTGCATCTGAGATACCTGTTCTTCCATGGCATCAATGGTACTCATCTCATGAGTTACCGTTAGGGCTTCCAGATTGAGAAAGCACTTCTGAAGAATTTGCAGTTTGGGTAATAAGACCAGTTGAAGCTCTTGCAAATCTTCTGACCAGTTGTTGATCTGCAATTCTATCCTGGTAGGCTGAAGCTAATAACGATGAGCTATTTGCCCATATGTAGTGAAGGAATCATATGGCGTCTTGAAGTTGCTTATGTATGCCTACAAATCTGATTGGAATTTATCTTTTTGTGTGAGTACATCATCGCAAAATAGATGGGGTTGGCTGATTTTGCTCAACAGGAGTTTTCCCTCATCCATAGCAACACTTATATCCTTCTGTTGTTTCTAAAGTTGAGACCGGAGCTCATTCAGTTTCTTGACTAAGGCAGCGTTGAGTGCCTTTTCATGCTTCCTCTTTGCATTTGCTTCCGCAACTTCTTCCAGGCATTGGACCCAGTCCTCTACAATGGTACATAGAAGTTTAAGCTTTGACAGAGAGGAATCGGTACTGGGGAGGTTAGTACCGGGAATCAAATTGGTAAGAGTTTCAACCATAGTTTGAATAACATCTTGTTCCTTCTTCCTCCTCAATGCTCCCAATCATTCTTGTGCAAGCTTTATGCTTTGAAGCACCTCCAATTCATCTACAGATTGGAGATCAATAGGACTGGCAATGTCAACCGGTTTGGCTTGACCGTTGGTTGCCTTGGGAGTCTTCGCTTGTTTGGCTTGTTCTGCTTCCTTCTCCTCTATTGCTCTTTTCTTTTCTTCTTCTGTCTTCTTTTGTTCCTCTTCTTGCTTCTTCTTCAGTTCTTCCTTCTTCTTATCTTCTTCCTCCTTTTTCTCCTCTTCTTTCTTCTTCTCCTCTTCTTTCCTCTTCTCCTCTTCTCTCCTCTTCTTGTCTCTTCTTGTCTTCCACTTTCTTTTTCTCCTCCTCTTTCTCTTTCTCTTCCTATTTCTTTTTCTCTTCCTCCTTCTCTTTCTCTTCCTCTTTCTTTTTCTCTTCCTCCTCCTTCGCTTTCTCCTTATCAACCTTTTCCTTGTCTAGTTTCTCCTTCTCTGCTTTTTATTTATCAGCATTATCCTTCTCTACGTCTGGAGTGATATCTTCAACATCCAATGCATCAACATCAATAGTGTCAACCTATTCTGTAACTCTTTCTCTTCCACCATCAAATACCTCATCTGATTTGGCTGAGGATAGGTTAGGTTCTTGTTCGGCCTTCTTGTTGGCCTCAGACACTTGATGTTACCGGACAGCAGCCTTGGCATGTAGATGAGTGTCCTTCTCCACTTCAGAGGTTCTGCCTTCTAGCAGCCTGAGTCTTCTTCTTCTCATGAAGAAGAGACCTTTATTCTTGTCCATTATCTCAAACAATTCAGAATTGGAGGCATCGAGAAAGTACTGAGCAAATATTTTCTCCCTTATTTCCTGTTCTTTCTCAATGGCAATGTGCCATTTATTGTCCAAAGAATTGTATAAAGAATTAGGTGTCACTGATCTAATTTTAGATGGCGACCAGTCATTAACACATAGATATTTTATCATTTCTTGCTCTACTTCTTCCTTCTCATTATCATAAAAATCATCAAAATATTCTTGTAAGTCATCAAGCACCTTTCTCTTAATATTCTTTAAAGTCCTTTGACAATGTGTCAGAGCTTATAAGAAGAGATGTCTATATTTACCGGTGTTGATGATGCAGGTGCATTACCGGTAGACTTAACCTTATTGCTTGATTGCCTGGTTTTCTTAGGCTGCACTTCCAGTTCGGTATCCTCTGACTCCGGTGAGTTATTTTTGGTCTTCCGCTTCCTCTCAAATACTTTAGCGGGTGCAACTTCCAGTTTCTTCTTGGCAGGTGACCATTTGGTCACTTTTGGGCTAGCTGAGGTAACCGGTGTCAATACCGATGGCACTGCCTTTCCCTTTTTCACTGAAGGATCTTCAACCAGTGTTACCCTCTCTAAGTAGGTGTCGGTTCATTTTTTCTTTGCATCTAAGGGTGAGGCAATCAGGGTAGAGGCATACCCATCCAACATGTCATACATTAATTCATACCCCATAGGTTCTACTACTTCCTTTCTTGGCTCTACCACTTACATTATGCATTCATCTACCTTTATGCTAAAGAAGATGTCATCTTCATATTTCTTTACAATATCTCTAGAAATCCTCATTCTTTGGCTCATTTTTCACCTAAATTCATCAAAATATTTATTCATAACCTCAGGATAACCGGTTCCCACCACTTGAAGACTTTCCCTAATTTTCTTAGAGACCAGTTGGTCAGTAGACCATTGAATATCACCTACTCCTGGAAAATAGCCTTGAAAGTAGAAAAATAGTCCGACCAAGAGTTGTCCAAACCTAAACCTTAAAGCATTATCTTGTTTAATGGATTTCAGGTTCAATAGCAATTGCTTCTGCAAACAAGTACACAAATCAAAAGAGGCATCTTCCTTAATTATTATGTAGGTGGCATTCACTGCAGTAGCGGGGACAGAGTTTATTCTGCTGGCATAAAACACCCAGTAGTTGATCACCATGCAAGCATACTTAACCAAGTCATCTTTGATGGGGTTGACAGTCATTCCCCATTGGTCGCTCAGAGAACTGGTGAGCTGTCATTTCAGTTTTGATGACCTTCCTTAAAGCTGGCACCTCACCAATGTTATTGAAACCAGTGATGGCATGAATTGCTTCCAGTGTGATATCATGCGTCCACTCGAAGTACATTTTATCACCGTGTACTCTACTCAAGATGATGCGGATGTGATCTTCTGTGAACTCTTCAAGAAAATAAACTACATTGTGTAGTTTCTTCCTCTCTAGGATGCTATAATCCGATTTGATTTTCTTGTCATCCCCACATAATAGACCTAGCTGAGAATGGATCAGTAGGGATCCTAGGTCTTCCAATTTGCAATCAATATAAGTGAAATATCTTCCTCAACTATGACTCCAGTGGGTATCTAGGATAGGGCATTGTATTGCATCATGCAATTGAACTGGAATGTGATGCAGAAGCCATGATTAAATGATAGATAAAAATTTCGATAAATACCTTCACATTTTGAAATTTATGGTTTTGCAATGTCGCTCACAACACACCACTTCGGTTGCTGGATTACTGCTTTGATGTTCTTCACCTGATTGATTGAAAATGATCTCTGCATTCTTCTGCAAGATTTTGAATTTACTTTGAATCGCTAGATGAATCACTCTTGTCACTCTGCACTTGAAAATTCTTCGCTCAAAAATAGATAAGTGAAAATGGTGTCAAAAATTCCTTTTAAATGATCTTTTACCTACCATAATAAATGCTCCACTGCTAGGGTACAAACCCTAATTTTGCCTTTTACCACTTCAAAATCTTCTGCCGATTGCCAAGTAATGTATACCGGTTAAGGTCTTTACTGATATAAATCGGGGGTTCAAATATTTCACCGATATGCTCCCCCTAAGCTTTTCTGAAGCTCAGTTCGTCGGTTCAGTGACTTTGACACTAGGTACAAAAACTAGTTCATCTTGTGACACTTCTTCAAGTTTCTTTTTCCATGTTTTATTCATTCCTGCTTGAATGGTTTCAACATCAATCTTCCCTTCTGGAGTGATCGGTATGTTATTCGATAGGTTCTTTCTCATTCTGCAGGTTCTGGCAGTGTGTCCCGATTTGTTGCAATGATAGCATACCATTCTAGGTGTTCTCCATTGTCCATTGTTCATACTACCATTCTTCCTTCTGCATGTTGCAGCAGTGTGACCGCTACCATGACAGATCAAATAGGTTGCTCTCCAACCAGTTGTCGATTGATAGCCACCACCACCTGATTCATGGTCATAGGCATTATACCGGTTTGGATTCCTGTTCACACTGGGTTCTGGGATAACTCCTTGAGTCCTTGGAGGGTATCTCCCAGTGTTGTGCAAAATAGACCTACATTCAAATGCTCTATGCCCAAACTTATTGCATGCATAGCAGTTTCCACTGAATCTATTGGATCTAGGCTTATCGTTTAGAAAATAAGGAAAATTATTGTAGGCCTCATTTCTACACACATTAGCAGTATGTCCTTCCTTGAGACAATTAAAGCAAACAGGTTTAAACTTTTGCTTAGCTTTATCCTTTGATGTTGGTTGCTTCTTTGATGCTACATCTTTTGTTCCAGAGGTCTCACCTTCCTCATAACCGGAGAAACCAAGTCTAGTGGTATTCTTTACTGGTTTTGTTGATTCAAGCTTTTGCTCTAGCTTAGCACTACTCTGATTGAATTTGGAAAGTATCTCCTTTGACTTGGTGATTACTTTGGAAATAGAAGCATTGGATTCCTTCAAGGTTGCATTCTCAGAAATAGCCATGTTTAGTTCACCTTGCATTTCTATTTTTTCCACTTTACTCTCTTGGAGATGAGTGGTAAGGGCACTGATTTCTTGCTTCAGCTTAGAGATCTCATGATCTTTATCTTTTACCAGATCTTCAGCTTTCCTTCGGTTCTCAAGCTCTTGACACATTCTGATAGTCAGTCCTTCTAGTTCCCTTCTCAGGTTGGCATTAGATTCATTTAGTTTTTCAACTTCTTCAACTAGGGCATCCATGTCTGCTTCATCAGAAGAACTATTTTCAGTAAGCTCCATTAGTTTCTCAGCATGCTCTCTTCTTTTTGCTAGAGAGGCTTTATACTTGACTTTGAGTTCATCATAGGCTTTCTCAGTCTGACTGAGATGATGAGTAAGCTCCCTCACAGTGTATTACCCCATATCTCCTTCCAAGTGGTTAGACTTATAGAAAGGTTGGCTCTCATACCAATTGATGAATACTAAGAAGGGGGGTGAATTAGTATACCAAAAAATACTGAACTCAAACTTCTAAACAGTTTAGTAGATAACCGGTACAACAGATTCACTAATAAATAGGTTAAGATAAATGCAAACCAAATAGCAAACAAAGCATTCACCCACAAGAGCACAATCACCATAACACAAGATGTTTTGACGTGGAAACCCAAATGGGAAAAACCATGGTGAGCAGAAACTCACAAGTAACTATCTGCAGAATAGAAACCAGACTGGTTAAGGTCATACAATGTTCTTCACCAGAACAGATTTTGTTAAGAATCTAGATCTCTGCTAGGAGATAAGTCCTATTAAAGACTACCTTGTGAGAGGATTTCAGATTCATAGTTGTGAACCACCTTGTTAGAGGATTTACAAAGGCTTTTCTAGGCCTACCCGGTTAAGGCTTTTAGACTTGTCGAAGATGTGAGTAATCAACAAGTGAGTGATCTAGATACTAGCACAATATGCTTGGTTAGATCCTTAATAGCTCACTATTAATGCATTTCAGCATTACTTTAGTCTTCAATATCTCCACACTCCTACTCTTCACACAGACCTAATCTTCTCTTCTATGATCGCACATACAAACCCTCATAATCATCTAAAACCCTAGACATGATGTCCTTATAAAGGAGTCTGATTTCATGTCAGTCCAATAGGATTAAATTACAAGCTCCTAGGTTAAGTGCATCTAGACACATTTGGTAACATGACACAAAATCACTGTCAAAGTGTCGGTGGATGATAACTCATTATAGAAATACCGGTTCGTAACTCATCACAGAGTAATACCAGTTCATACAATTTACCGATTACCGGTTGTCAAAAATGAAGATTGGAAAAATGATAACTACCACTTTATTCCTTCGTACCGCTTGAGATCCTCGAATCGCTTGAGTTCTTCATACTGCTTGAGGTCTTCAGTCAATTTGTGACCGGTAAACATCTTCTACAAAACACCGATAGTCTAAAGACTATAATACATAATACCGATTGGAACAAATACCGGTTGAGCATAACTCATACATCAAGAAAGTGTACACAAAGCAAGTCTCCATCCATCAATGACAATCACAACATCATCAAAATGCCAACTGTCCCACCATGGCTTGAAACTAGTCCACGTTTAGATCGGTGGGAAAGGATATCTCTTGCAAGATTTTGTCCAAAATAGCTTTGTGTGAGGGTGAAATGCGAAAAAGTTCAAGGATCAAAATAAAAGTGGGTGGCTTTCCCAATTGTTCTACAAGGTCATATTGGTTATTGGACGATGAAATCATTTTGGATGTAGAACCTTGTAAAGTAACTTTACCCCTTCGAGTAGTGACACTATATTTAGGGGCTTTGCCTTTTATGGTTATGGTAGACACATGATTGTTCAATTCGGCAATATGGTTCATGGTGTAATCATAGGCAGCATTAGTGTAAATGGCATTATTGTCCATATTAGGGGCCTTTCCCTTATCATGTTTTAGAAATGGTTCCTTTAACATTGCATTCTCTTCATTGGAAGTATGACCATTAACTTCTATCGTGACATCATCAATAAGATCTTGAATGAGATTCTTCAATTTGTGACAACTACTAGTCTTATGGCCCTTGCTCTTATGATATTCGCAAAATTCATTGGCATTCCACCATGAAGTTTTTACCCTTGGCTCAAATGGTCGATTTCTTGGTGATATAATGAGATTGTTGGCAACCAACTTCATCAATGCGCTTTCGATTGGTTTTTTCAAAGGTGTGTACTTCCTTGAAGGTCTTGGTGCTCTTTGTATATTTACTTGATTATTAGATGAACTAGAACCAGGAAAACTTATCATTGGTTTGACCACATTGGCATCCACAACCCCATCATTGATGATATTCTTGTTCTTATTTCAAAATCAGGTTTTGTCTTTTCCATTTCCCTCATCTTTGTTCTCTTTAATTAACTTGATAGTGTCTTTCTCAATGAGGACCTTCTCAATAGATAAACCTTTTTCAATAACTTCTTGGAATGTAGATAAATATTCTTTATGAAAGTCATATCCAATGTCATTTTTCATATTTTGGGTAAACATATCAACCATCTATTTTTATGGAATGTGACAATTGCATCAACTAGCCAAACTTCTCCATCATTGTAAAAATGACACAAAAGTTTCTCCATTTTTCTATTTGTGTTGCATAAAGTGGTCACTGATACTTCACATTCAATGTTATATGAGAAATTTTGTATAAAGGCTTATGCCAATTCACCCCATGGCTTGATCCCGGGTGGTAATTGTGTAAACCATTTCATGGCTTGTCCACCTAGAACTTGTGGAAATATTCTCATTGAGTAAGAGTCTTCTCTTGCCAACTCTATGCAAACCATAAAAATTCTCTAAAGTGTTTCTTGAGATATCCTTTTCCTTTATACTTATCAAACTTAGGTACCATGAAATGTGGAGGAAAATGTGTCATTGGTATGCTACTATCAAATGGATAAGGACATATATCATGAATTGTCTAATTCTTGGTTAGTGCTTGCATAATTTCCATTTGTTATTCCAGTTCCTTAATTTTTTGTTGCAAATCATTACTAGATGGTGCCATGTTTCTTTGAGCAATTGAAGCAGTCACCGGTGAGGAGGGACCTCAAGGAGATCAGTCCAAACCATTCAGGAAGAGTTAACATAACGGAAACACATAGATATGATGGAGGCAATGCATAACAGGTAGTTTTTATTGCATGAAATTCAATTACATCCAACCGATAACAATCGGGTTACAACTTACCGGCACACAGGCCTAGTAGAATAGGTCACACTAGGACCTTGAATCAAAAGATCTATCTTCTAGGCAAAGTCTATCTATCTGATACTTCTTAATTCTTTGAGTTGATTCCTTACATTCTAAAGTATGATTACAAATATATATATTGATCCAAAGGATCTGGTCGGCCCAAAAAGGATCAAAACCCTAACGTACAAAAATGAATGAGGTCGGCCTCCGCCAAGAGATTCCTCTGGAAAATCCAAAGGATGAAATGCAGAGGGTCGGCCACATGCCAAGAAACATCGATATCAACATCCAAGGCTCTGCAAGCTTCAGAATGGGTTCCAGTAGATCCTAGAATAGGTCTCAAGCAACCGGTAACAAGAAACTATAAAGGAAACCAGAAGCGATATCTTGTTGGAAAGTGATCCAAATGAGATGCAATTAGAAAGCAAGCAGGGTGATCAAGTCTTCAAGTAGAATCCATCTCCACAGGAACCAGTGAGCCAAAACTGGGACACACGGAAAACAAAATAGAAAAGAAAATGTTTTTGGTTGATGCAAGATTGTTGTGAATTGGGGATGCTCCTACATCAGCAATCCATATGCCTGAGCCACTGGGAGGAGGAGGGATATATTGCATGTAAGGATGATATTGGTCATATATGTGTTCAGGTGGTAGAGGAAAGTAATTTCTATATGAACCACCTGGTATGTTATTGTAATGAGGTGCACTAGGATTTGGGCGATTATAGGTATCATGACCATGTGTGTAATTGTTATTGTAAGTGTGATCTTTGGTATGATCATCAAATGGGATGTGTGGTCTTTTGGTATATGTATTATCATAATTAGGACCTTGAGTATCACCTTGTTGTTGAGTATGAGCATTGGTATTCCTTCGGCCTTGAAAAGTATGTGAATGGGATTGTTCATGAGTTTGACTAGCATAATTAGCATGAGCGTAGTAAGCATTAGGTATTTCAATTTTTTTAAAGAGGGGTGAAGGTGACTCAAGTATGGTACGCTCACATCTAGGTCCACCATTGTGACAATTAGCTTGATTTGGATCTTCAAAAAAAAAATTGTCACATCAAAGTCATGGGGTAATCTTGCACCAACTTGGATTAACACGTGTAAAAATCTTTGGCAGTCTCTTCTCAAAATTGTTTCAATAAATCTATGAAATCTTTCAATGGACATGTGATCTTGAATCTTTGTAGCTGTGAAAGACTCAATGTCAAATTCTTGTGCAAAACTGCAATTTTCAAAGGTTCATATGTTGTAAAATTCTTCCTCATCAAACTCATATGTATTCATGTTTAGAGATCTTTGAGCTTCTTCAAATTGTCTTCTATACCTTTGAGATCAAGTTCCAATAATGAAAAGACCTTGGCTAAAATAGAGTTGGAGGAATATGAAGACTATGAAAGATAAGGTAGTTATGAAAATGGATAATAAATCTAGGTTTGTCTTCCAATGTCCCAAAATGTTATTCCAAGATAGATGTGATGATCTAAGCAAGGTGTGGCTTCCTAGGAGATGACAAATTCCTATGGGTAAGTTGACCTTAACTTGAGATGTCCAAGTGGTACCCAAGATGATAAATCTAATGTGGGAACCACCTAGAGATGTATGTGATGTGTTTACAAGATATGATTAGGACTACTAAACAACCTTTGACTCCAGTTGAAAATTGTGAATGAAATTTTTGAAAATGATGTCTGAAAGAAAGAAAATCTATGAAAAGATGATGGTTGACTAATGGAATCTTATAGAATCAACCTTAGAAGATCTTTGAATCTATGAGCCATAGACATGTTTATAGAAGAAAAAAAAGTAGTTTTTTTTTTCAATTATGTCCAAGTTTTCCAATATCTCACTGTGTGACTAGATCTAAATGTGAGTGCTTATGTGGAAAGAAGACACGATGTTCGAAAATGTTTTTATCCAAATATGAGCATAATGTGTATGTTCAATAGGCTGAAACAACCCAATTTCCATGGGTCTTATCCTAATCAAATACACTTCAAACACTTCTTAGCCCTAAGGTCAAGGTCTCATGCCAATAACTTCAACCCACAACCTGGAATCTATGTCAACTCAAATGTAGGGACATATTAATGGGTGTATACACTATTTTGTCTTTGCATGAGAGGACAGCTAGGGGCCTCCAAGAATGAAAGGATGACCCAATCACCCTCTCCCCAGAAAGCTACAAGTAGCTTAAGCTAAGCCGAGGATTTCTATATCATCCCAAGGGAGCCTTACGGTGAGTATCTTGGGGGGGGGGGGGGGGACCAACTATCCCCTTGCACTAAAACTATCGCGATGTTCAAAAAAAAATAGGGTGGGCCACTACTAAGGTTTTTAGTCACAATACAAGGTAATCTAGTATCTATACATGCGGTGGTTTGCTCATTTAAGAGGTCCCAACCCTTAGAACAAGGGTTTTATGCATCTCATGGATATTGAGGGAAACTTTTGTCGATATAGAACAGCGGCACCAAGTAGTTGATGACTTTCATCATGCCCACGATTATTTATATAGTGGATCAGAGGACAGTACCGTATGGTTCGTTCCCTCTCACAAATCAAGAGGTAGACCCTCTAAAAAAAGAGAGATGTTCAATGATTTCTTTTACACCCATGATCTGCAAAGGCGAGGAGAGAGGATACTTTGATTAAACACCAAGGGTTGTACAAAAGATTGGGCAAGCACCCCAAACACTTCAAACAATTGTTCTTTTTAGTGCACCAATGGAAGTGTTTTCTAATCTAATAAAAACAAGAACTGTCCTAAATTACCCTTTCAAGCACAAATATATTAGTAGTTTCAAAATTGCCCCAACCTACAATCAAAAGGATTAGAACATAAATTAAATTTGTTTTTTTTGTTTTTTTTACCAAATTAACAAGTTATGATTTTTTTTGCAAGATTTTTACCCCAAAAATTAAAATGCAAAGAACAAAAAAAAACCCTGCAAAATTTTGAGAGCTTTCTGAAAATGTAAAAAATTTAGAAAAATATCTTGATTTGAGCCCTAGAAAGCATATTTATTGAAAAACTCTAATTTTAAAGGTTTGGTTTTTTCACAAATTATTTTCCATCAAAATTAAAAGCACAAAGAACAGGCCCCCTCTAGAATTCTGAGATCTTTCCAAAAAGATAAGAAAATCTAAACAATTCGCTAATTTACTCTCCAAATTATTTTTTTAAGAATTTATAAATAATTAAAAATTGATCCAAAAAATCTGATTTTCAAAGTGAGGACTTATGATACCATTCCAAACCTGCTGCAAAAAAGTTTGTACACAAATGCACAACTTTTTGTGAGATATGATCAAATCATTGTAAAACCCTAATTTTCAAATATCTAATTCTTCGCAGATTATTCTGCATCAACATTAAAAGCACAAAGAACAAATCCCCTCTATAATTATGAGATCTTTCTAGAAATATATGAAAATCCAAAAAATTCACTAATTTACTCCCAACATTATTTTTTTATAAAAAATCATAAATAATTCAAAACGGATCCAAAAAATCTCATTTTTAGACCAAGAATCCCTGGTACCATTTCAACCTATTTTGTGCACAAATTCACAGCCTTTTGTGAGATATGATCAAATATTTTCAAAACCCTAATATTGTGTCCAAAACCTTAGCTACACAAGGTTAGTCTCCAAATTTTTTTACAAAACAACAATATAGGGTAAGAAAAACATGCAAAAACACAGATTTAATAGAAATCCATGTCCCACCAAACGTTCCAAAATGTGTGTGATGGAATTGGAGACTCAAATATTATCAAACCAAATAAGATTCAACCACATAAAACCCTAGTTATACAATAAAATCCACCATACACCAATGAAGAACCAAAAAAATTGTGAAGCAACAAATATGAAAGATTATACCATTCACATGCTCATGGGGTTTAATCTCCCTTGTTTCCTATCTCTAGTGATCTTGCTTTGATATGTTGGTTGCTCTCAGATTTTATGTGTGCACAAGAGCTCAATAAAGAATGGATTGTGGTTGTGTATGTAATTTGACAGCATGTAGGTACTTGATTAAATTATTGAGATATATATGGAGGGATAGCAAAAAAATCCTCTTTTTTATAAAGAATACCCTAGAAATGAAGGGCTAGGATTAAGAGGTGGAGGAATGGTCAACTCAGATTAGAGGGTAGGTATAGAAAATAGGAAAATATTAGAGAGGTGGTTAAAAGTAAATTAGGAGATGAATGACAAGTGTCATGGAGGGAAAAAGCTAATGAATTAATTAAATAAATAAAGATTTATTTAATTAATATAAGAGGTGGGGCCAATTAAATAAATAAAAGGATAAGTGCAAGAAGTTCAGTCCACTTAGTGTGGAAGTTTTACACTTAGAAAAAAATGGAAAATCGTGTGGAGTGCATGAGAAACAAAATGAGATCTCATTATGGTTTGGGTTCCTGAGCCAAAATTTGAAACAGGATCCCATTTCGCGTCGGGATCTCGAGCCTAAATCTAAGAAATGGGATCTCATTTCAAAAACAAAACGGGAAAATGAGATCTAGTTTTCCTTTTTTAATTTCTTAAAAATAACCTATATATACATGAAATGTAATATTTAAGTATAAGAAACGAAAAAGGCAAAGGGAAATGAAGGGAAATGTGACTTATACTTTAAGTTATATTTCATGTATATATTGGTAGGTTGTTTGAGAGTGGTTTCAAATCTCTAGGAGTTATAATGCAAATTGTAGATTTTAGATCTTATAAATTTTCAGACAGTCAAATTTCAATAGTCAATCGTTCAACATTTTCTAGCTCTCTTTATCTCAATCTCTTTATCTTTCTTGATCTCTAGAATCATTTCTCTCCATATCTATATTGGACAGATGTTTGAAATTGGTTTCAAATCTCTAGGAGCTATAATCCAAATTCTAGATTTGAGAAGATCTTATAGATTTTTCAGACAGTCAAATTTAAGTAATCAGCAAGCTCCTATTAGCATTTTCTAGCTCTCTTTATCTTCCTTGAGATCTAGACTCATCTCTCTCTCCATAGTAATCTTCCTCTATCCCCTCTCTACCTCTATATCTCACTCTTTTCTCTCTCTATAATGAAATCTAGACCTATATCTCTATCCCAAAATCTAGACCCATCTCTCTATCTCACATCCCTAACTCTCTACTCTTTGTCTCCTCTCTCTCTACACACCTCCCCTCACTCCCTACCTACCTCTATTTCTATACATATATAACTTTCTCTCTCTATGTATCTTTCTCACCCTCCCTACCAAATTATCTTTCTCTACATACATCTCTCTCCCACTCGAGATCTCTCTCTCTCTCTCCATCTCTACCTCTCCACCCCTCCCTCCTTCCCTCTCTAATTTTATCTCCCCTCCATCTCCTCTCTACCTCTCTATCTCACTCTCCCCTTTCTCTCCCAAAATTTGGACCTATATCTACCTCTCTCACATCCTTAACTCTTAACTCTCTATCTTATCTATCTCTACACATCCCCTCACTCCCTACCCATCTCTATTTCTCTACATATACGTATCTATTTCTCTCTACATACCTCTCTCTCTCTCTCTCTCTCTCTCTCTCTCTCTCTCTCTCTCTCTCTCCTTCATTTCATCTCTACTTTTCTCTCCCTTCTATCCCCTCTCTACCTCTCTATCTCACATTAGAGAGAGATAGAGATATATGTAGGGAGGGAGAGAGATGTAGGTTGAGAAAAAGGTAATAGAGAGAGAGAGAGAGATTGATAAAAGTGGTAAGGGAAGGTTTGGGAGATAGAAGAAAAGATAGAAATAGAGGTCTTGTAGGGAGGGAGATATATAGAGAGAAAGAGAGAGAAGAAGAGGGGAGATAGTGATAAGTTGAGAGGGGGAAAATAGATAGAGAGAGGTGGAGATGGAAGGAGAGAGATAGAGATAGGTTATATATATATAAGTGGAGGGGATACTTTGAGTGAGGGAGAAAAGGCACTAGTACATTTGGGCCTAATTTCTGACGGACAATTGTTGGTAGTCCGACAATAAAACGTCAGACTTTTGATAAATTTAACCGTTGAAAACTCGTCGTTGATCTTTTCGACGATGCCATTGGCATCGGACTTCCGACAACTTTATGAAATCTTCCGACAGTGGCTATATTTGCTCCCCCGGCCAAAAAATTACACAAATTACTGTCGGAAATCTGACGGATATACAACATCCTTGTCAGATGTTCTTTAGTTGTCATCGGAATTCCAATGGTAACAGATACTATGGTTCTGACGGCTTTGTCGTCGATGCATGAAAGCATTGAACGAGTTCTACTTTTAAAAATTGCATAAAACATTTTTTATTTATTTGATTCAGTGTTATTTGCAAAAAAAGATTATCAATGATGTTTCCTTTCTCAAAGAATTGTCTAGGATCTTTCTGTTAGATAATATGTAACATCCAATGACTAAATATTTTCTTTACAAATGCTTATTTTATTTTATTATTGTCTGAGTGTGAATTATGATTTATATCTGTGCGGTAGCAGAAGATACAAGCTGAAGACTCGTGCGCATGTAAATTTTGTAAAAGAAAGTAAGCAAATATTATCTTGAATGACATGGAAACAAGCTCATCAGCTCCCTAGAAGAGAGCAATTGGAGAAAAGCAGAGGACAGTGTTAAAAGGTGATAAATACATAGAGAGTATGCAATACAAACAAACAATTTCTGGAGTGTGTGATGTGACATCTCTAATTTATGTCCGGAGGGAATAACTAGTTTTGGAGTTCTTGGGAAACCTATTGGGCCACACTTGGAGGAAATCAATGTGTTCATGCAAGGACCACCTTTTCCTATTACAAGAATGATGCTTTTGCATCGAAGGATATTTGGAAGGCAATCTCCGACAATTTCTATAGTGTGGAACCAGAGTTGGCGGACTCGAAGTACTTTTTAGCTTCCAGAAGACCAAGAGGTTATGTACACAATCTCACAATAGAAAGGTGATTTCAAGCATTACCTCTCCCCCCCATGACTATTCAGGAAGCACTTCCTCAGACAAAGGACTATTGGCCTCCATGGGATCAAAGAAAAAAATTGAAGCATAGACTCTAGACGATGTGATGTTGTCCTTCGTGAATAAATATGCACTATAATTGAAAATTCATGAGGGAAACTGCAAGATAGTGAATAGAAATACATTCTTGAAAAGTGGGAAGAATGGATCTTGGTTTGGGTGGGGCCAGGTCAGGTGGCTCCTCTAGAGGTTGACAAGATAGAAATAATATTAGGATTTGAAAAATATCACACTCGTGGAACTTCGTGTGCGACTGATCGGTTGTGTTGTTTGGGTAATGCATTCCAAATAGATACAATTGTATACATATAATTGTATCTATTTGGAATGCATTAACCAAACAGTGCAATCAATTAGTCGCACACGAAGTTCCACGAGTGTGATCTTTTTCAAATCCTATTATTTCTATCTCGTCAACCTCTAGAGGAGCCACCTGACTTGGCCCCACCCAAACCAAGATCCATTCTTCCCACTTTTCAAGAATGTATTTCTATTCACTATTTTGCAATTTCCCTCATGAATTTTCAATTATAGTGCAGAGTTCTTCACGAAGGATACCACCACATCGTCTACAATCTAGCAATTTAATTTTTTTCTTTGATCCCATGGAGGCCAATAGTCCTTTGTCTGAGAAAGTGCTTCCTGAATAGTCATGGAGGGGAGAGGTAATGCTTGAAATTGCCCTTCTATTGTGAGATTGTGTACATAACCTCTTGGTCTTATGGAAGCCGAAAAGTACTTCGAGTCTGCCAACCCTAGTTCCACACTATAGAAATTATCGGATATTGCCTTCCAAATATCCTTCGATGCAAAAGCATCATTATCATAATAGAAAAAAGGTGGCCCTTGCATGAACACATTGATTTCCTCCAAGCGTGGCCCAATAGGTTTCCCAGGATCTCCAAAACCATTTAGTCCCTCCAGACATAAATTAGAGACGTCACATCACACACTCCAGACATTATTTGTTTGTACTGCATACTCTCTATGTATTTATCACCCTTTAACACTTTCCTCTTCTTTTCTCCAATTGCTCTCTTCTAGGCAGTTGATGAGCTTGTTTCCATGTCATTCAAGATAATGCTTGCTTGCTTTCTTTTACGAAATTTACATGCGCATGAGTCTTCATCTTGTATCTTCTGCTTCCGCACAGATATAAATTTTAATTCATGCTTCGATGATAATTAAATAAAATAAGCATTTGTAAAGAAAATATTTAGTCATTGGATGTTACATATTATCTGACAGAAAGATCCTAGATCCAATTCTTGGAGAAAGGAAACATCATTGATAAACTATTTTTCAAATAACACTGAATCAAATAAATTACAAATGTTTCATGTAATTTTTAAAAGTAGAACTCATGCAATGCTTTCATGCACCGATGGCAAAGTCATCTGACCCACAGCATTATCCATAATAGAACAAATCACTATAATAGGCTATTATAAAGAATCTATAAAAAAATATGAAAGAACATTAAATTACCTCCAAAAATAGAGGAGATATTTAATAAAGATATCATCTTTTAAATTAAGAAATGGGCAGGAGATTAAGAATACAAACCTTCCATATTGCACACTTCAAGGTATATTCAAACCTATTTGACCTAGGAAAGCCCCCATCAACAAACCTATTTTTGTCATTTTGTGTGTAGGAAATTGATTCAAGAGTTACGTGTGAAGAATTTGGCAAAGTAAATGATGACAATCAAACTCAAATTTTGATGGCATGAAAAGCAGAAGAGTTTTCATCTATTTTATGCCGAAATATTTCATCATACCACTTTATTTTCAAATGCGACTAAACGTTTGCGTTGTTTGGGTAATGTATTCCAAATAGATACAGTTGCATACCATTTATCTGTCTTGAAAGCCTTTCATCCTGATGGCATTAAATTAAAGTTCTTTCTCTATTTTATGGTGATCTCTAGAGCAGAGGTTGCTTTGCATCGACCTGGGATACATTTAACTTGTGTTGTATCTGCGAAAAATATGTATCCTAGGTTGATGCAATGCAACCTCTGCTCCACCAATACCAGATAGAAGAGAAAGTACTTTAATTTAAAGCCATCAGGATAAAATGCTTTCAAGACATATATTAGGTATAAAAGGAAGCCTACCCTGTCATTTGAAGGGGTTTACCTACAATTCAAGTGATCTCTTAATTATAAAATCAATTCAATTCCAAGTGAACAAGCAATCAAGCATTCATCAAGAATTGAAGTAGAATTCAAGTTAAAGCACACCATTCCGCATGACATCCTAAAACCTTGTGTGAGGATTCAAGAACAATTCATCAAGGTATCATGTTCAATTTTAAGAATTTTTAGATTACATCTAAAGGGATCATTTTAAAGAGGGAGGAAGAGATCTTTTCCTAAAGATTTCTACCTCCAAAAATAGAGGAGATATTTAATAAAGATATCATCATTTAAATTAAGAAATGGGTAGGAGATTAAGAATACAAACCTTCCATATTGCACACTTCAAGGTATATTCAAACCTATTTGACCTAGGAAAGCCCCCATCAACAAACCTATTTTTGTCATTTTGTGTGTAGGAAATTGATTCAGGAGTTACGTGTGAAGAATTTGGCAAAGTAAATGATGACAATCATACTCAAATTTTTATGGCATGAAAAGCATAAGAGTAGGCCAGTTCCATACACCTTCCTTTACTATTTTAAAAATATCATTGACCAAAATATTGTGCAGCAGTAGTATGGAGTGCATTTCATCTATTTTATGCCCAAATATTTCATCATACCACTTTCTTTTCAAAGGCGACTGATCATTTGCATTGTTTGGGTAATGCATTCTAAATAGATACAGTTGCATACCATTTATCTATCTTGAAATCCTTTTATCCTGATCGCATTATATTAAAGTTCTTTCGCTATTTCCTAGTGATCTTTGGAGCAGAGGTTGCTTTGCATCGACCTGGGATACATTTAACTTGTGTTGCATCTACGGAAATATGTATCCTAGGTCGATGCAATGCAACCTTTGCTCCACCAATACCAGATAGAAGAGAAAGTACTTTAATTTAAAGGAAGAGATAGTTGTAAAAGAGATATTATGGAAACATTAAACATAATTTAAATGAAGGCAACCAAAAGAATGCAGAGAGATTAAAAACCTCTATAGAGCAACTATTTTACATACCTCAAATACAAGATTGTAGGGTGGAATAATAAAAAATGGCAAATCAAGGAAAGAATGAAAGATCCACACCAAATTATTATACAATGCAGTCTAGTTGAAGGATTTTCATTCAACACAAGATAGTGAAGGGGTCATTATGATGATTTATTTGAAGGTTCATAAGTTAAAGGTAGTCACTAACATATAAAGAGTGAATAAATTGAAGAGCCCGTTGAATTGCCAGCGTAGCATGAGGATGTATGATGTCAACAATAGCAAAATGATATTATTATGGTGGTGAAACTACAAAAAAAATTGATCATATTTTTATTGAGCATGAAAGAAACCACCTTGAGTTCATGAATGATAGGCGTCATGTTGTAGAGTATCAACCCTTGTTGAACAAGGGTGTCACATTTTTGAGGCTCGATTAGTGCAAGGAGACATTTTGTGTATATGAAGTGGTTTCAATTAGCCATTTTGTGTCCAAGCAAGGAGAGAATTTGGATTCGGGATAATTCTATGCAAGAAAGGATATCAAGTTATAAAAGATAAAAATCAATAAAAGTAAAGTGGATCCTTAAAAAGAGGAACAATTGACAACTATTATTCTTGCTCCACAATGTAGAGACAAGAAGAACTAGGCTATTATGTTGTCTCCCAAGTATGACTGCACATGAAATCATAGTACCATGAATGGCAATGAGCCCCTAATAGGTAATTAAGCTACCAATGTCATATAGCAAGATAAAAACATAATAGGTTATAAATGTCATTTAGAAGGGATATGGTGAGTGTATAACTCATTGTCACCTATTATTTAAATGTTACTAGAACTACAATAAGTTGATGAATTTTAAGAGTGGATCAAAAAAGTTGAAGCCATGGTTTTATGGCTCATTTAGGATTTCCAAGAGGATTAGAGAAGTGTCTTATAAGTTGGAGCTACTAGCAAATAGTAAGGTGCGTAATTTTTTTCATGTATCTCGCCTCAAGAAAGTGTTGGAACACAATGTAGTTCCATCTTTTGAGTTACCACTATTGGGTGAGGAAGGGAAACTTATTCTTATTCTCAAGGCTATCATTGATGTCAGGGGGCATACTCTTAGGAGGAGGACTATCAAAGAGTACTTAGTGAAGTGGAAGAACTTACCAGTTGAGGATTCTTCTTGAGAGAGTGAGCAACCTTTGCAACATCCAAAGTTGAAATTGCTCGAAAACAAGCAATTTTGGGTAAGGGGGATTTTTCTTTTAAAGCTAGTTGTGTCTCTAGCTAGCCATCTCATTGTTGAAGGTGAGTTTTGGGGAATTAAGAAACTGATTAGAGGTTCTTAGTCACTGGAGTATTGATGTAGATCTCATAGGGAAGCACATCATTCACCATGACACAATGTCCTTTCTTCAACTTTGTTTTGTAACAATACTCACCCAATTGGGTTCTCAAGAGGAACTATTCCAAAATCTTATCAAACTTAGGTTGTACTAACATCCACAAGGAAGAATGGATCCAATGACTGATCCTATTACTCATTGTCACCTATTATTTAAATGTCATTTAGAAGGGATATGATGAGTGTATAACTCATTGTCACCTATTATTTAAATGTTACTATCTAACTACAATAAGTTGTTAAATTTTAATCTCCAAATCATGACATTCATTACTGGAATAGTTGATGATGCTTGAAAAAAGGATTGTCCTAATTTTGTTTATGGTTTTTTTTTCAATTTTTCTAGGGGAGAGTAATAAAGTTAGCTTTAAGAAACTCATACAAAATTATCTCTTGTTGTGATAATAAAAGTTGTTGGAAAAGTCATAGATATATTAGACAATGGGGGAGGGGATGTCAACAAAGGAGGATGATAGAAACCTAAATCAGTGTATATCACTTAACAAACCACCTGATACTTAATCGACATGTCTATCATATGCAAGACAACTGATACTAATCGATATGTATTAGTTAAGCCCGATAACAATCAATGTTCACAGTTAATATATTAACCGATATTAATCGGAGTGCATTGGTTAAGCCCGATAACAATCGGTATTCATAGTTAATATGTTAACTGATATTAATCAAAGTGTGTTGGTTTTAATTTAAACTGATACCAATCGGTATTTTGTGCTATGAGATTTACAACCGATGATTATCGGTAGTTAAGCATTGATTGAACTTTTCAAGTATGGTTGAATATATACAAATTTAAGAATGATCATCGATCAAATGAAGGAACAATAGCTTGAAGTCTTCATCATAGTTTATCGATAGGATAGATGATTGAATGAGAGACTTAATTTATCTCTCATTCAATCATTTATCTTACCGAGGCTATCATGCATTAATAGGATAGAGGGACCTTATATCAAATTAAGGAAGGCATGAGAGTGATATATGTATTAGTGTAATTATTATACTTTTTGAATATTTATCCTTAGTTACATTTAGACCAAATTACAAGTTACATTCAATATAGGACCACAAGTTACATCACCCAATTAGGGTCAGACCAAATTACAAGTTACATTTAAAGGGCCTGTCCTATTCGAGCTAGCTACTATTTCAACACATTCTAACATAGGTATCTATTTCTATGCAATAATTAGTAGTAGCTACATAGACTAGCATGGTATATAAGTTTTTTTCTAATAGTACCCTTCATATGCAATTATTTTAAGATTATTTAGTTGTATCTACCTTCTTAGGTTACGCAAATGGAGATTAGATTAGGTTATGTATCTACTTTCTTGCTCTGTAATTCTCATTGTGTTTAATAAATTTTTATCCCTTTGGTGAAAAAAAAGGAGGTTGATGATAAATATCTATGTTGTCTATTAGTTGATTCCCATGCCAAAACTTATCACACAAGCTAAAATATGATAATCTTGGTTAAAAAATCTCATACAGAAGAATAATGAGCTATGTCTTAAGTTCATTGCATGGTGTTATGTGACATTGGATAAGTTCGCTACTGTTAATCATGAAATATGATGGACTAATCATGGATGGTGCTGAAAATTGTTACGACAAACCTAATGGAGCCATGGTTTACTCACAAGGTTGATCAATATGAAATTTCAAGCAGCTTCTCGGGTTCCATAACAATTGCAATTGTGGTCTACTTCACTCAAATGTACATGAAAACAAAAAGTGTTAAGATCAGAAAAAACCTCTCCCTGCATGTCTGCTTTGAGGCTAGCTTGGATGATCGCTATTGGTAGATGCCAATGCCCAACACTTGGGGGGGAGGGGGGGGGAATGTTGGGTTCGAACTCAGCAATTAACCCCAACAATGCTTCGACGACCAGCTTATTCATGATATATTATGTTGCTTCCTCTACCTAGAAAAAACTAGTCATGGCTGGGGTTTGTCACTATATTGTTCCTTTCGTGGCCATGAAGTGGGGGGCCTTCAATCCTTGTTTGAGTTCCTTCCGCGGCCGAGTGAAAGATCGAACAAAAACTAGTTCCTTCCGCGGCACTTTGTTATGGTTCCTGCAAGAAAATTCCACCATAAAATCAAACAAAAACCAGTTAACCGCTTGACCATGAGTGGTTCCCGCCTAAACAGCTATGACCAGGAAAAAGAAATGAATAGTGGCGGAGGAAACGCTAGGGGATTATAGAAAATAGAGGTAGAACTATGGGCAGGAATGCGTTGTTGGGGCAGCAACGAGAGAATGGGAAGAGGTCGCGGAAATCATTTGAAATGTCTTGGTTTTTTTCAGTTTTTTTTAAGTAATGCCTACTGTCGTCGGAATTTTGACGAACGCGGGCACTTTTTATAAAAAACACAAATGTCGTTGCCAATTCCTTCTCTACCGCAAACATATATTGAATGATCGTCGGAATTCCGATGAATGTGGGCAATGTTTCAAAAAAAAAATCAAATTTGTTCACAATATACCTTCTCCATCGGAAACCGTCGTCGGAATTTTAGGGCAAATGTATTAGTGAGGAGAGTTATTTAAAGAGAGGTTGGGTAGATAGAGATAAGTATCTAGAGAGAGAGTATGGAGAGAGAGAGAGAGAGAGTAGAATGGAGGTAGAGAATTAGGGGAGATAAAAGTAGATAGGGATGGAAAGAGAGTTAGGTAGAGAGAGGGAGAGGGGAGATAAAGACAGAAGGAGGGAAGATAGATACCCATATCTAGAGAGAAGACATAAATACATAAAGGGAGAGGAGAGATAGAGAGTATAGATAGATGGGTACTTGATAGAGAGGTGGAGTAAAGAATACCTCTCCTTCCCTCCCTCTCTTTGAATACCTTTATTTTTCTCCCTCACTCCAACTCTCCCCTCCACTTTTGTATATCTCACTTGTCTCTATCTCTTTCCCTCTCCACCTCTCTTTATCTATTTCCCCCCTCTAAACTTATCATTATCTCCTCTCTTCCTCTCTCTCTTCCTCACTCTCTTCCTCTCTCTTTATTCATACATCCCTCCCTCCTTCCCTCCATCTCTCTACTTCCCCTCAGGAGACCATATGACCCCTTTTAACATCTCAGTACATGACATGAGCCCTTAGGCCACCATATGACCCCTTAGGATAATATGATCTCCTAAAGGGTCATATGGTGTCCTAAGGGGTCATATGGTGTTCTAACATGTGTGTGGCCCCTTAGGACCTCATATGACCCCTTAGGACACCCTATGACCCTTAGAACACCATATGACCCCTTAGGACACCATATGACCCTTTTTAAAATCCTGGTATGTACGACATGACCTCTTAGGACAATATGATGTCCTACAGGGTCATATACTTTTCTAACACATGTGTGGCCCCTTAGGACCCCATATGAACCCAAGACACCATATGACCCTTTTTAACATCCTGGTATGTACAACATGAACCTTTAGGACACCATATCACACCCTAAGGGGTCATATGGTGTCCTAAGGGGTCATATAGTGTTCTAACACATGTGTGGCCCCTTAGGACCCCATATGACCCCTTAGGACCATATTATGTCCTAATGGGTCATATGATGTTCTAACACATGTGTCCCCCCTAAGGACCCCATATGCCCCTAACAACACCATATGACCTCTTTGGACACCATATGACCTCTAAAGAAACCATATGACCCCTTAGGACACTATATGACCCCTCAGGACACCATATGACCCCTTGGTAACTATATGACCCCTTAGGACACCATATGACCCCTTGGTAACTATATGAACCCTTAGGACACCATGTGACCCATTTTAACATACTAGTACAGGACATGACCTTGTAAGACACCATATGACCCCTTAGGACATCATATTGTACTAAGGGGTCATATGGTGTTCAAACACATGTGTGGCCCCTTAGTTACCCTTATGACCTCTCACGACACCATATGACTCCTAAGGACACCATATGACTGCTCTAAACACCATATGAATGTCCTAAGGGGTCATATGGTGTCCTAAGGGGTCATTTCGTGTACTAGGATGTTAAAAGGGGTCATATGGTGTCCAAAAGGGTCATTTGGTGTCGTTAGGGGTCATATGTGGTCCTCACGGGTCATATGATATCATTGGGGGGCATATGGGGTCCTAAGGGGCCACACATGTGTTAGAACACCATATGAACCCTTTGGACACCATATGACCCCTTAGGGAGTCATATGTTATCCTGAAGAGTCATATGGTGTCATGTACTAGGATGTTAAAAGGGGTCATATGGTGTTCTAAGGGCTCATATGGTTTCCTAAGGGGTCATATGGGATCCTAAGGGGCCACACGTGTTAGAATACCATATGACCCATTAAGATCCATCATATTTCAATAAGGGGTCATGTCATCTACTAGGATGTTAAAAGGGGTCATATGGTATCCTAAGGGGTCATTTGGTGTCCTAAGGGGTTATATGGTGTTGTTAGGGGTCATATGGGGTCCTAAGGGGTGACACATGTGTTACAACACCATATGACCCCTTTGGACACAATATGACCCCTTAGGACATCATATTGTCCTAAGGGGTCATATGGCATCCTAAGGGGTCATATGGTGTCCTAAGGGGTTATATAGTGTTCTAAGCAGTCATATGGTGTCTTGAATAGTCATATAGTGTCCTAAGGGTCATATGGTGTTCTGAGGGGTCATATAGTATCCTAAGTGGTCATATGGTGTCATTAGGGGTCATATGGGGTCTTGAGGGGCCATGCATGTGTTAGAAAACCATATGACCCCTTAGGACACCATACACATTAGGACATAATATTGTCCTAAGGGGTCATATGGTGTCTTAAGGGATCATGTCATGTACTAGGATGTTTAAAGGGGTCATATGGTATTCTAAGGGGTCATATGGTGTCCTAAGGGGTCATATGGTGTTGTTAGGGGTCATATGGACTCCTATGGGGCCACACATGTGTTAGAACACCATATAACCCCTTAGGACACCATATGACCCATTAGGATCCATCATATTGTACTAAGAGGTCATATCGTGTCCTAAGGGGTCATGTCATGTACTAGGATGTTAAAAGGGGTCATATGGTATCCTAAGGGGTCATATGGTGTCCTAAGGGGTTATATGGTGTTGTTAGGGGTCATATGGGGTCCTAAGGGGTGACACATGTGTTAGAACACCATTTGACCCCTTAGGAAACCATATGACCCATTAGGACATCATATTGTCCTAAGGGGTCATATGGTGTCCTAAGGGGTTGTGTCGTGTACTAGGATGTTAAAAGGGTTAATATGGTGTCCTAAGGGGTCATGTCATGTACTAGGATGTTAAATGGGGTCATATGGTATTCTGAGGGATCATATGTTGTCCTAAGGCGTCATATGGTGTCGTTAGGGGTCATATGGGTTCCTAAGGGCCACACATGTGTTAGAACACCATATGACCCCTAGGACACCAAGAGAGAGAGAGAGACAGTATTAAAAAGACTAAAAGGGGAAAAAAGGAGAGAGAGAGAGAGAGAGAGAGAGAGAGATGTAATATGATGTCTTAAGGGGACCAAGATGTACTAAGGGCTCGTCTTATGTAAAGGATGTCTTAAGGGGCCCATGATGTACTAAGGGGTTGTATGATTTGTCTTAATAGGTTCTAGAATGTACTAAGGGGTCCTAGGTGTCTTAAGAGGTCCTAGGATGTACTAAGATGTCCTAAGGGGTGGTATGATGTCTTAAGATGTACTACTTGGGGTCCTAGGTGTCTCAAAGGATCAATAGATGTCCTAGGATGTACTAAGGGGTCATATGATGTCTTAAGAGGTCCTAGGATATACTAAGGGGTCCTAGGTGTCTTAAGGGGTCAAAAGATGTCCTAGCATGTACTAAGGGGTCCTATAATGTCTTAATAGGTCCTAGGATATACTAAGGAGCCCTAAGTGTCTTAAGGGGCCATAGGTGTCTTAAGAGGTCCTAGGATGCATTAAGGGGTCTTAGGATAACATTTTAACATCTAACTATACATGTATAACATTTATACATAACATTGAAAACATATATAACATATATATAACATTTAAACATATCAGAAAGAATTTATACATTTAAACATCTAACTAAGTATGTAGGAAGAGAGAGAGAGAGAGAATTATATAGAGAGAAATAGAGGTAGGAAGGGAGTGAGGGGAAGTGCATAGAAAGAGAGAGGAGATAAAGAGAAGAGAGTTAAGGATGTGAGAGAGAGGTGGAGAGATAGATCTATATTTTGGGGAAGAGAGGAGAGAGATAGGTCTAGAGCCTTAGGGAGATAAAGAGAGTGATATAGAGAGAGTGAGAAAATGCGGATAGGAGCCTGTTGATTGCTAGAATTTGGCTATCTGAAAATTTATAAGATCTAAAATTTAGAATTCGCATTATAACTCCTAGAGATATGAAACCAGTCTCAAACATCCTGCCAATATATACATGAAATAACTTCTAGAGATAGAGAGGTATATAGAGATAAATAGAGGTAGGGAGGGAGTGACAGGAGGTGCATAGAAAGAGAGAGGAGACAAAGAGTCGAGAGTTCAGGATGTGAGAGAGAGGTGGAGAGATAGATCTAGATTTTGTGAGACAGAGGAGAAAGATAGGTCTAGAGCTTGAGGGAGATAAAGAGAATGATATATATATATATATATATAGAGAGAGAGAGAGAGAATGTTGATAGGAGCCTACTGATTGCTAGAATTTGACTGTCTGAAAATTTATAAGATCTTCTAAAATTTGGAATTCGCAATATAACTCCTAGAGATTTGAAACCACTCTCAAACATCCTGCCAATATTTCATGTATATATAGCTTATTTTTAATAAATTAAAAAAACCAATAACATAAAAAAAATAAAAATAAAAACGGGATCCTGTTGGATCCCATTTTATTTTAAAACGAGATCTCGTTGGATCCCGTTTTATTTTAAAACGGGATCTCGTATCCTAAACCAGATCCCATTTCTAATAATTTTGAATTTTGGCCCTATTGTTCCTTCGGATTTTGGCTTGGGAAATGGCTTGGACTGTCAACCCTTTGGCTTGGACCTGATTTAACCTGCAACTTGAAGGTCAAATCAATCTTCATACAAAATAAAATCTAAACACCACATTTTCATAAAAAAAAATAAAAAATTAAACAATGAAAACCCATTATAGTAGAGATTGTTTAGATTCCAAATTTGTACAAAAAATTAAAAAAATTTATAATATTTTTATTTTTAAAATAATTTCTAATGAAAGAGGTCCATAAACTTGAAATAACAGGGTTTTTTAGTTTTTTAATAACTTTTTTGTCTTTAAGTTTTTGAAAAAAAAATTATATGGCATCAAACTAGAGACAATTCTATACAGTTTTTTTTTTTAATATCAAAAAATGTTGAGTTTAGATTAAATTATGCTTTCCATACACAAGGATTTTTCAAAACAATGATTATGCCCAATAAAAAATTAACCAAAAAAAATGCAGAAAAAAATTACCAAAAAATATCCTCATCAAAGGTGAGTGAGTTACAGTTCTTTTCTCAAAAGAATTCAAAAAAATACTTTCATTTAGGTCAAATTATGCTTGTCGTACATGAACATGGTATGGTCCTGAAAGGTGACTTTTAAACTATAGGTTTTAGTAATGCCTATTCAAACTTAAATTTTAAGATCTGGGTATTAAAATAAATTACATATTTGGAAAGTAGACTTCAAGCACTACATTTTCTATTCCTGACTTTTTTTAAGATTCATTCTTTAAGTGCTTCAAATTTTTAGGTCAAACAGGACGAAATCTAAAAAATAGGGAAAACACTTTCACTTTTTGGCCAAAAAGTGGACTCAACTTCTTGCAGGCACCCAAAATATTTATTTAATTTAGGGAAGGATAATTTATTTAAATAGGGAAAGGCTAGAAGAATATTAGTGAATTAATCAAATGAATAAAAATCTATTTAATTAATAAAAGGCTTAGGATAAAATAATTAAATAAATAAAATATCTATTTAATTAAACTAGGACAATTTTAAAGGTGTCTACATAACCCATTTAAACTTCATTTATAATATATTACATGGTAAGGAAGCATGTAAGAATTACTATAACCATACTACAAACATCCAATGCACACCTCATTCAAACTCCAACATAGGTATCCATGCTTAACCAATATCACACAAGGAATGCATTATCATTCCTTACTCACATATTCACAACACCAGGCCATTCCAAGGTACTTTATGATTTAAACACAAGTGTATTTTACTCATATACTCTAGGAGGGCCACATTCAACACATAATCATCATCACAAGGCCTGATGAGCATACCCGTGATCACTTAACACAAAAGTACTTTTCACTTTGCATATACAAGGGTGACTAAAAAAAAATTCACATAAGGATTGTCCTTATAAGGTATGCATAACCTCACAAGACAACTCACTATCACACAATGGTATACTAGAATCCACATACTTACAAGAACCACTTCATGAAGAGCACCTTACCATAATAACTCTAGGGTATCACAATACAAATTTTACATTAACAACACAGGTTGCTCATAAACTAACAAAGGTCCACTCAAGGATAGGGCCAACAATGACAATTATCGTTTAGAACACCCTATGGTGCACCCATACAAGATGGAAACAAAACAATACTAAGGTCATAATGCCAGATGTGCATGATGCAAATGATTTAATGACCTTCATGATGCAACAAGGCTATGGAGTGACATAAATGCTCATAAATATGTGATAGGCAATTTAAATTGGGGGCATAGGTCCTTAATCCAATTTATCTACCATTAAAATTTACACATTTCCCACTTATGATCATTTATTTTAATTATGCAATGATACATTATGCACTTCAATGCAACCACACAATATCAACACATCAATTTTATCAATCATTTTAGTTCATTTCACACTTACAATAGTGCATTCTTATGAGCATGAAGAACAATATACAAAATGAAAGTACAATGATTGCTAACACATTCTTTGCAAGAATTAATTCAACTTATATCACATATAAATGCAATATCACACTAATTAGTATGCAAATCTCAATCAAGAGTCAATCATAATCATCTTAGTCAAGTCAAACAAGGAAACAATCATGCCATCCCACTAGGATTACAAAAGTAACAAGGCCACTCAAGAGCCTCTAACATCCACAAGAGCAAGAATAAATCATCAAGGAGATTGTCGCCCATGAGAGGACTCCTTAGTACACACAAGGGTCAATTAAATGTCAAACAACAACACAACAACAAGCACTCATCAAATATCATGTCATGTCCAACATGACAACACAACCATTATCGCCAAAAGAATTCAGACATAGAGACCTCACAAGGATGAAACAAGAGCTCACTCTCATGGAGCAATGCACTCAACAACTAATCCTTATCCTGCTTAAGGGGCTCTCGCACACGGATATCTATCCATCCCTAAAAGGTGCAAAAGATCCAAAAGGTACTCTTCCTTTACAACATGCTTCTTGGGTTCATCCATCAAGAACCCTCAAAACTATCACACAAGGCTCCCAAGAAACAAGCTAACATCTAACTCACATCACAATCACTCATGCAACTATGCACCAACAACATCAACTTTATGAGCAACATAACCAAGATCTCAGTGTGTCAACATGGGCTCAAATACCAGATGTAACTCCCTACCAAGGGACCCTAAAGGATAAGGAAAAAATACACATATAATGCATGGAAATATTTTTTTTAAGTATTAAAGTTTCATCATGCATATCATACACAAGTATAACACTCAAAACTCAAGATTAGATCAAATTGTCGATAACTAACAATGCACATGCAGAAGACTAACACTTGGAACTACTATCAATAAATGTGAAAGGTCTCCCAAATCCTAGAAAAAGATCTCAGAGGTGTATGTGGTTACACATGACCACCCCAAAGTCACCAAGCTCAAAATGATAGACAGGAAAAACTGTTATGTCCTAGGTGTCACAAATGGGCTCCAATGAAACCCTAGTTGCAGATGGACACCCCCTGACACCATACAATCTTACCCAAAACCTAATCAAGACCCTTTTTAGGGCTCCCTAATGTATCTACCTTTGCAACACATTCTAAATTAAGTCAAACTAATGCTTCTAACTCCCAAAGTCACCCCCGAACAAAACGGCCAAGTACAGACTCTTGGGCCTAAAACAAGAGACACAACTAGACAATAACATTCCAAATGGACACTAGCATGGTGAGCTAGTGTCCTCTACCTATTCTAGTGTCTTTGAAATGTTTTAGAATCCCCAAGACCAGTAATCTACACTGACATCCCTAAGACACATGTTCGTCCAAAATTAGACAGCTTCTCGGTCAGACTATACGAAGCCCCAAACCTCTTAGTGAAGTCAAAATTCCCACACACCTCTCAAATTGAGAGAATTGGATGAAAAGATGAGGAAATGAGTCAAGATCAGTGTCATTGAGTCATCAACTGATACCTACAGGGCTAGTCGGGAATCAAGTGCACTCACAATGTACTCACTACACCCATAACTTCTCAAAACCAACTTCACATCACTCAAGGATTTCCAATATAACAAGAGACAAGATAGTGACACCTTGGGACACCTCATGGTAGTCCCAGTTGAGCCAGGAATGACTCTGACATGCTTAAAATAATTGTTAGGAACTCAAGACTACAATGAAAGATGACTATGTAAACCTTTGTGACTACTCAAGACACCACTAAATTCATTTTAGAGCACCAATATAAGTGTTCCTACAATATATCCATAATGCACCAAGAAATGAAGAACAAGATCATAGGTCATGCCCAATTCCAACACCGGAGCACATAAAGTAATACTAATCCATAACATAATATTGCAATTACATCAATATTCTCTTGGAGTGTTCTAAATACATATCGTCAATAGTTACAATGCTTGATACAATTAAAATTAACAAGAAGGGAAATAAGTAGAAAGAACAAGTGTTGAGGAAGGAGGAATAACTCTTCAAGCCACTCTCGATCCAAGTCCTCTAGTCCCCAACAGTGGTTGGCAATGCCACGTGATCATGTGGAACCCTTAGGTCCACCCCACCATTCTTATGGAGATAGTCACATAGCCCAAACAGTCATACACACATGCAAGGGGAGTAATAGGTTCACACAAAAGCAAACATGGAGCAATGCTCAACATGAAGCACATAAACAAAGTAAGAATCATAATGTCACAATAGGGTTGGAACACCAACAGTACATCACTTACAACATAGAGAAACATTGAAATAAGAATAGGTTCTTGAGAAATAATAAGCAATATCAAAAGGGAGGAAGCGTCCTCATACGAAAACAATGAAATCAAGGAGACACCGTCAAGAGCAACATCAAAATTCCCATCTGGCACATTTCACAATGAGATTAAAATAGGGAAAGTTGGATTATTGAAAAAAATATAGAGAGAAATGAAACAAAATAATGGTTATATGAATAAGGAAATGAAGAAAAAAAGAGATTAAAAGCCAAGAGAACTAAGAAAAAGAGTAAAGAGAAAATAATTTGCCGATAGGCAATTCCTTGTGGGGTTGGACCCCCACTGGAATTGTCTCACACCGCAGAAACGTCACTTCCCATTGCCACCGAAATTTTCCCCAATAGGTGACAGCTCCTTCAACGCGTGGTTAGGGTTTATAGTCCAGTTGTAGTGTTTGCCTGCATGCGGTTTGCTTATCCATCTGGAGGTGTATGGCTGGCAAAGATTGCCTCAACCAAATCAAGATAAGAATCCACTGCTTAATGCCACCGGATGGACTCATTGCATCGATCATTGTGGGTGGGTGGGAAGGGAGAGTAGACATGGAAATTCGCCCTGTCGAACGAAATCTACCAGCAGTTCTGAGACCTACTAGTCCGTGTCTCTCGGCCCCCCTCTCAGTTTCTTTAGGATTGAAGTGAACTATAGGGTGGGAGGCTAAAGGCCCTATCCCGTATTCCCACTTTACTTTCATGAAAAATTACCAGATGTGGGCCTTGCAGAAGCATCTGAGCCGGTTCAAGAACCAGAACCAATCGCAGCAAAGGAAGAAGAGACGAAGGTAGCAGGTTGAATAAGCGCAAATTTATCTGGTTAATATTTCAAACAATGTTTTGCATTCCTTGTTTCCCAAACCCAATCCATTAGGACACTTCTTGATAAACTCACCCCAATAAATTTTCTGATAATTGAACACTCTTGTTATTTAATTGAAGCCTCATCTTTTTTCGAATTAAACACAATTTTTGACTCAATCGTCAGTTCTGATATGTTTCTATTGCAGTTATTAATGCCATAACTACTTTGAACAGATTATGAGCCATTTTTTGGTCTAATATTTTATGTATTTTGTTCAAAAATCCTCTTTCAAAATCAAAATGTTTGTTGTTATAAAACAGGTATCGGTTTGTAATTTCAGTTTAAAATATTACTGTTTTTATGCTACTTCAAAGGGGAAAAGCAACGAAAGGTTTGAACGAAGGCAGTAACTGAAAACGAAAAGAAATCTCATTTGAAATCAAATGCCCTGTTATGTATTTGACTAAAATCTTGCTGAAATTTGTTGACTCTAGGTGTTGTTAATGATGATCACTATTGTAGGGTGCCAAATATTGCAAAAATGACACTAAAACCCTGCATGAATGATGTAGATCACTGTTGGAATGATGAAAAATCTGAACTAAATCTGTTGCCTTTCTATATATTAATCATACATTAGGGTGGTATATTGTTTTTGAAGGATTTTTAATTTGTAATTTTGAATTGGGATATTCACCCTAGATTTTGTTATGCACCACATAACACAGATGATTTTAGAAGATATACAACGAACAACAAACTATGAAAAGTTGCACCAAAACAAAATTCCTGTGTATTGTCTGTCAATCACTGTGGACTTTGCCATGAGTTCTTTAACCATGTAACCACATTTATCAGCCAGTGTACAATTTCAAAATACATGCCAAGGTTTAAAAGATGATAACTTGTTAGCATTTTGGGAAACATCTTTGTTACTTTTGTTATCTATTTAGCTTAAAACCCTCATCTCCGATTAACTCTTTGAAAACATTTAGTATGAAATCCATCAATCACTGTGACTATATTGAGACATACTATACCCCCAAATTTATTCGTACATATTGTGAAATGATGTTCCTGAGCTCGTTGCCCTTACAGTTTTAGGTATATCGATGGAATGAAAATAATTGTTGGTTTTGCTAAAGTATCTTCATGAACTTATAAATCACAGGATTTAATGACCAGAGAACTAGACAGGTATCCTATTAATCATATGCTCTCTATGTTAAATGAATATACAATATGCGACATAAAGTCTTACACCATGTATGGCCTCTTACTAGGCCTAATGGAAATCCCTGTTTTGCTACCATGGAATTTGGTGGCCTGATAATCTTCTACTTCACATATGCATCAGACTCATTCTTCAAATGAGTTGGTTTTGAGGAGCTTCATCAAACTTTTTACATCAAATTTCCTGCTTGCATATGATACTCTTGTGGTGTTTGGTCATGCATATTTTATTGTGATGTCAGGAATAAGTTGTGTTGAATAGTCATATCTTGTGTGGATGTATTGACTGCTCTAAAGTTGTAAGTGGTATTACTGTTTGTCTTTAGTGCCATGAGCCAAAATGAGTTATGGCGAATATCATTTATAATTTTATATAAATGACACGGTAGAGTCCTTTGAAGTGAAGGGACCACAATGTTTTTGTAAAAGGCGCAGTCCTTACATTAGAGTTTCAGAAGTAGCAACAATGGTTTTATTGCCATCCTTCAAGAGTAGTAAGATTTCTTCCTTTCAAATAATTATGTGCATAGCATATCAATATGTTGGTTCATTTGACATATTACTGATAGCATATCAATATGTTGGTTCATTTGACATATTACTGATTTGCTGATTTTATTAATTATGATTTTTCTATGGTTTGCCATAGAGTAGTGTGTCTTCCAAGTATAAACACTCTCTTCATCCTTCATTTGTTCTACCTTTGAAACACCATTCAAGTAAATAACTAATATAAATTCCCTCCCAGAATGGCATCATCCTTAGCGAGTAAGCCATGTAGCCGCTATGATTGATGTTTCAATTCCCATATAATTTATAGGCCCTTCATGGGCAATCAGCAAGATGTGTCATCTGAAGGTACATCCAAAAGAGGAGTTCTCATTCCGCTATGCATAAGATTGAAGCTTCAGTAGGACCAAATGAAAAATATGTAACAACCACAAACATCCATGATGCATCAAGTTCTTGTTGGAAAATGATGTTATGCATGCAATTAGAAATAGTAATGTCACAGTTTGGAGTTTTTAGAGAGATTTTAAATTTGTTTTTAGTGTTTTTTTGGGGAAATTTTGAGAGAGTAATTTATATGTTTTGAAGAGTTTTAGTTTCTTAACAACTTATGGTAATTCACTGTGTTTTTTAAAATGTTCAGTTGTTTGGGTGAGAATCAGATTGATTCCAGGTATGATCCAGAAATTGAAAACTATTGTTAGATAGTTGTGGTGAGCTAAGAAAAAAACTTAGAAAATGTGATGATAATGTGCATGTTTTTTTTATGTTTAAGCAATATTAGCCCAAGGCTTATTAAAAGAAAAAAGAAAATAAAAATCAAAGGCTTATGAATCCTTATTATAGGAGTTCAATAATATTATGTGCGGTACCTATGAGAGCCATGTTAATATTGTTGGGTGGTTACCACTCTAAATTTTGTGGCAACAATAATTGATGCACTTTGCATTTTTGCTTATTCTGGTGGTGTATCTATATGTCTCTTTGTGTACTTGTACTTAGATTTGGTTTGCATTTTATGAAAGAAAAGAGAAAATGTGTGCCACTACCTCTTACTGATTAATTTTCCATGCATATTATATAACACATTTAAAATTCTACAACTGGAAATAAAGTGATCAATCAAAGGGAGGTATGGTGTGTAATTGATAGAACTTTCTTTGAAACTATTGGAAGCCTAGTTATCTTGTTATGAGTCATCATATTGTGGCCTTTGAAATTTCTCTATCATTCAATTATTCGATTCAAGGGTGCAATTCTCTTTACCATATTATACTATAGTATTGTATTATATTATAATAATATTATATTACTCTATTACTATTGCAATCGGTTGGACTGAATTTTTATTAACTTATTATTAAATTGCTTTTCCATCAATTATATCTATGATTTTCATCACCTATTCAATATCATTTTATTTCCGTTATAAGGCTAAAGATCCAATTACATGTGATATTGTAATTTACTATGTTAAGTTTTTGATAGACCAGGGGACTCCATAAACCCTAGGACCGTATTGTGCAGCAATGGCCTTCTGCAGATTTGGCTGATTCTAGATTTACATAGAGATTTAGACTTATTGTATGCACTTTCGCATTGTTTATGTTTAATGGTATTTCTCTGAAGACATATGCTTGCATTTTACCTGTTTTCTGATCATATTACCAATTTTCCTATTTTTGATTAAGTTAGGATTCATCAATTTCCAGGGAATGATTATTTAAATAAGGAAGTCTTTTGTTTCAGTCTAATGATTACTGATTATTCAAATAAGGAAGCCTTTTGTTTCAGTCTAATGATTACTTTCTCATGAACTCCAAGGAAGGATTATTTAAATAAGGAAACCTTTTATTTCAGTCTAATGATTACTTTCTGATGAACTTTAGGTCCAGGTCCAGGTCCCACTTATTATATGATAATGTTATTTTTTGTTTCTGATAGTCCAAGGGACACCATAGACCCTAGATCCTTTTTGTGTAGCAAGAGCCTTTGCACTGTTCCTGTTTATCATGATTTGTCTTCAGTCATTTTATTTCGTTTAATGATTGCCTTTTGTGAATGTTCCTATTTCTAGTGTTTTAGGATACCTTAGTTTCCATTGAATATCATTGGATGAAGTCCCTTGTTTTCATTTATTGATTGCTTCGGGGTCAGAGTTAATCACTATATGATACCATTATGCTTAATTCCATTATGCTTAATTTTTGATACCCCAGATGACTCCATGAGCCTGTTGATATTAATTAGGGAAGGGCGGATTCATATTGCCTTGGGCAACATTGGAATCCGCCCAAAAAGGGGTTGGCCCCTCTTCCCTCCAACGTGGTTTTATCCCCCACGCTGCATCAAATAAACACTCAACGTGCTATCCAATAGGGCCGACCCTATTAACAAGGCAGTTAAAAAGGAAATAATTAAAAGTTTAATTATTGGAAAAGTCGACCTAGTTAAGGAGTTCGCTCCATATAAATAAAAGATCAAGATTCATTTGTTATTCACTCAAGCAAAAACACAATCTCTCCCATCTGATGCGAAATTCATATATAGTGCGAACTTCAGTCTACTTCAAGCAGCAACCTCATTCACCATTTGAAGATGCGAAATTCACCTTAGGGTATTTGGCAACATTCAAGGGTATGTACAGCAAGTTGATTAGAGGTTGCACAGCAAACTAATTGGAGGTCTACCAGCCATCAATATCCAACAAAGCACTAATTGAAGGAGTGTCAATTCAAGGGTCATACACAGCATAATTCTTAGAAGCCTACAATATGAAGAAGGGAGCAGCAGTATCTATTCTACATATGACAGCAAGTGAATGTTGAAGGCACCTTCTGGACAGCAACATCTGAATCTGCAAATACCAGAGATAAGTGTTGTAGTGATTACATAACTATAATCCATAATCAGATCTAAGGATCTTTTCTGGCTAGGTTTTTCCTCCTAGGAGGTTTTCCCAGGGTAATTGTGTCTTGCTCTCAACTTGTTCATTTCTATATTGCCATTTTCTTTCAGTTAAACTAACTAATTAGAAACTAAGTTACAAATTCTAAGTTATATCAATTTGAAATTGTTAAAATTAACATGGTATCAGAGCTATAGGCTAGATCAACTTTCAGATTTCAAAATTCAGTGCTCCTTTATTTCTAGATTGGTGTCTCATTTTCAGGTTAGGCCAATGGCGCTGAAAGTTGAAGATAGGCTTGATGGGAATCTAAATTTTACTGCCTGGAAAGTTTGAATCAAGTTGGCTCTAGAGGAAGAAGATCTTCTCCAATTCATAGAAGCAAAAGAGCTAACTGAACCTACGGATGCAGCCGAGCTAAAACAATTCAAAAAGGATGATGTCAAGGCTAGGAAGATTCTCATTGATTTAGTCAAAGACCACCTAATCACCTCTACTGCCTCATTTACCACTGCAAGGGAAATGGTCAGCCATTTACAAGGTACATATGAAGTTAACAATCTCAGTAGGGCAATTACTTTAAGACAACAACTACTTAATATCAAAATGGCAAAAGAAGATTCTGTTATTTCCTACTTTATGAGAATTTCAGAACTAAAGAATCAGCTAGGTTTAATTGGCCATAACATGGAAGATAAATACCTTGTCATGATTGCCCTAAATGGTCTACCTCACTCGTGCGAGTCATTTATCCAAACCATAAGTGGTAGGTCTGAGTTACCCACCCTTGATCACCTTAAAAATGATTGTATCCAAGAAGAGTCTCGCCTCATCACAAGAGGGCAAACCAAAAGTTCCCATATAGATGATCATCACATGCTTGCAGCTCAATGCAAGAAAGGGGGAAATTGGAAGAAACCTTATCCAAAAAGAAATAGGGAATCCAAACCATTTAGTTCCCAACACCCTTGGAAGAAACCAAGAGATACCTCGCGTGTCCATTGCTTTAGATGTGACAAATTTGGTCACTATGCTAAAGAATGTCAGTATAACCCTAACCAAAGTGAAGCCAACCTAAATGAAGTATCAAAACAAAATGATGACTTTTTATTCATCTCCACTCTGTCTAGCAGTGTTCCTTCAGATAGCAATACTTGGTTGATTGACAATGGTGCCTCCAGACACATCACAAGCTACTATGATCAACTTTCAGACTTAGTAGAAAAGGATACCAGCCTTCATGTAGTAATTGGTGATGACGCTCGTTATTCGGTAAGAGGTTCTAGCTCTACTTCTCTAAATTTAGTTTCTGGTATTTCCTTGCACCTCAATGATATCTTGTTTGTTCCTGGAGTTAAAAGAAACCTAATTTCCATTTCTGCTCTAGAAGATAAAGGTTATCAAATTGCATTTTCTGATGGAAAAGTTCTTGCATGGCCTAAGAAATCTAATTTTAAATCTGCTCGTATAATTGGTCATAGATATGATAGTCTTTATAAGCTCTCTACTAACCCTATCCAAGCACTCATTAATGAGGTTCTTGAATCCTGTGAGTTATGACATAGAAGGCTTGGACACTTGCATTATCAAGCTCTTCCATCCCTTGAAAAGTTAGTCAAAGGTATGCCTAAACTCAGTCAAATCCATGATAACACTTGTAAAGGTTGTGCTATAGGTAAAAATGTTAAAAGTCCATTTCATAAAAGTGAAAATAGAGCTAAAGACAGACTAGAACTTGTTCACTCTGATTTATGTGGTCCTATGTCTATAGCATCTCCTAGTGGATTTCTTTATTATGTAATCTTCATAGATGATTTCTCTAGGAAAACTTGGATCTACTTCTTGAAATCTAAAGAATCCAATGAAGTCCTAAGTAAATTCAAAGAGTTCAAAGCATTAACTGAAAACTCCTCTGGTAAAAGAATTAAATGTTTAAGATCTGATAATGGAGGTGAGTACACCTCTGGTAGCTTTTATGATTTTTATGTTGAGTCAGGAATTAAGAGGGAGTTTTGTGTTCCATACAGTCCTCAACAAAATGGTGTTGCCGAAAGAAAGAATAGGACTATTGTGGAGGTTGCAAAGGCTATGATTCACGATCAAGACTTTCAGACCTCCCTATGAGCAGAGGCCTCCAGAACAGCAGTATATATCCAGAATAGATGCCCTCACTATGTTCTAAAGAACATGACCCTTGAAGAAGCCTTCACAGGATCCAAACCAGACATCAGTCACCTCAGAATCTTTGGAAGTCTTGTTTATGTTCATGTGCCCAAAGAAAAGCGAACCAAGTTGGAACCCTCCGAAAAGAAATGCATTCTAGTCAGTTACAATGAATCCTCCAAGGCATTCAGAATATACATCCCAAGTCAAAGGTATGTTGAGGTAAGTAGGGATGTTACATTTGAAGAAGATATTGCTTTTAAGAAATCGAAATTTTCTTGTGTTATTGATGAAGCTAATGACAATCAAGATATAAATATTGATTCTAACCCCGAGATTCAAAGGGAGCAAGTGGAACCTCCACCTCAAGATAATCATGATGATCCACCAAAGCCCATGAATCCCACTGATATTCCTAGTGACATTGTCATTACCAAAAAGAGGCCTCTTTGGATAAGGAACACCATTCAAGAAGCTGAAAGATTTGCTGCTCCCAATGGCACCTTCCATGAAACTAAGAGACCTCAAGTATTCTCCAACTACGTTGCTTTGATGTGCAATCTCATTGAAATTGAACCTTGTAATGTTGAAGAAGCTTTGATTCATCATGCCTGGAAGCTTTCTATGGATGAAGAATATCAATCAATCATCGAGAATGATGTGTGGGACATTGTGCCCAGACCCAAAGGTAAATCTGTTGTTTCCTCTAAATGGTTATTTAAAATTAAACATAATGCTGATGGTGGTATTGAAAAATATAAGGCTAGATTTGTAGCTCGTGGTTTTTCTCAAAAGGAATGCATAGACTATGAAGAAACATTTGCTCATGTTGCTAGATATACTTCTATTATAACTATAATAGTCATTGTTGCTGCTAGGGGTTGGAAACTACATCAGATGGATGTTAAGACTGCCTTCCTCAATGGTGTCATTGAGGAAGAAGTCTATATTGAGCAACCTAAGGGTTATGAGATTCAAGATAGATTAACTCATGTGTGCTGGTTAAAGAAAGCTCTGTATGGCCTTAAACAAGCTCCTCGTGCTTGGTATGAAAGAATTGATAAATACTTGCTAAGTCTAGGCTTTTGTAAAAATGATGTTGACTCTAACATATACTTTAAGGTAGCCAATGATGAAATGCTAATTCTAGTTCTTTATGTGGATGACTTATTCCTTACTGGTAAAGATGAATTTATTATTAGATGCAAGAAAGAACTGGCTTCAAAATTTGAAATGAAAGACTTAGGTCTAATGCATTATTTTCTAGGTCTAGAAGTATGGCAAAGATCTAACAAAAAATTTCTAAGTCAAGGAAAGTATACTATTGACATTTTTGAAAAGATTTAGAATGATGGATTGTAAACCCATGTCTACTCCTATGGAATCTAACTTAAAGAAGTTAAGTGTTTCTGCAGCTAACTCTGAATTTGCAAATCCATCTGAGTACCGGCAGTTGATTGGATCACTGATGTATCTAGTTAACACTAGACTAGACATATGTTTTGTTGTGAATGCTCTCAGCCAGTTCATGAGCATGCCCAAACATGTTCATCTTGTTGCAGCCAAGCATATCCTAAGATACTTGCGAGGCACGATTGGTTTTGGGCTGAAGTATCCACTTAACACTCCAATAACCTTGGAAGGTTATTCAGATGCAGACTGGGCTGGAAGCGTCAAAGATAGGAAAAGAACCTCTGGTATTTGTTTTAACTTGGGATCTGTAGTAATCTCTTGGGCTTGCAGGAAACAATCCTCAGTGGCATTGAGTAATATTGAAGCTGAGTATATTGCAGCAAGTGTAGCTTCTAGAGAAGCAGTGTGGCTTTGCAAGCTTCTTGCAGGGCTGTTTGGTCAGGCTTGGGATCCTACAGTTATTCACTATGATAACCAGAGCTATATTAAGATGTCCATCAACCTAGTGTTTCATGACAGGTCAAAACATGTGGAAACTCACTATCATTTCATTTGGGACATGGTGCAAAGAGGTGCTATTCAGCTGAAGTATGTCAGCACTAATGAGCAGGTTACAGATATTCTTACCAAGCCTCTATCCAAAGTGAAGTTTGCATACTTCAAGGACAGACTTGGTATTATGGAAAATGAAACCCTAATTTAAAGGGAGTCTCAATCTCAGTGATACGTTGTGTTGTATCAAACCACCCTCTACGGGCAATGTAAGGTGGTATTGTAAAACTTCTCAGGGAGAAGTATAATTATTAACCATCCTCTGCAGGCAATGTAAGATGGTATTGTAAATGTTAAACCACCCTCTGCAGGCAATGTAAGGTGGTATTGTAAACTTCTCAGGGAGAAGTGTAATTAGTAACCATCCTCTACAGGCAATGTAAGATGGTATTGTAAAATGTTAAACCATCCTTTGTGGGCAATGTAAGATGGTATTGTAAAAAATTCTCAGGGAGAAGTGTAATTGTTAAACCATCCTCTACAGGCAATGTAAGATGGTATTAGTGTAATTGATTGACCATCCTCTGCGGGCAATGTAATATGGTCGAAAAGATCCTCTCCACCCTCTGCAGGCAATGTAAGGTGGATCCAGTCTATGCTTGTGTGCAAGTTGGAAGATTGCATTATGTAATTTCATTCCTTGCTTGTGTATGCAAGATGGAAGGTTATAGTTATGTTATCCTCCCTAATTAAGAGGGAGTGTTGATATTAATTAGGGAAGGGTGGATTCATATTGCCTTGGGCAACATTGGAATCTGCCCAAAAAGGGGTTGGCCCCTCTTCCCTCCAACGTGGCCTTATCCCCCATGCTACATCAAATAAACACTCAGTGTGCTATCCAATAGAGCCGACCCTATTAACAAGGCAGTTAAAAAGGAAATAATTAAAAGTTTAATTATTGGAAAAACCGACCTAGTTAAGGAGTTCTCTCCATATAAATAAAAGATCAAGATTCATTTGTTATTCACTCAAGCAAAAACACAAGCTCTCCCATCTGATGCGAAATTCATATATAGTGCGAACTTCAGTCTACTTCAAGCAGCAACCTCATTCACCATTTGAAGATGCAAAATTCACCTTAGGGTATTTGGCAACATTTAAGGGTATGTACAACAAGCTGATTAGAGGTTGCACAGCAAACTAATTGGAGGTCTACTAGCCATCAATATCCAGCAAAGCACTAATTGAAGGACTGTCAATTCAAGGGTCATACACAGCATAATTCTTAGAAGCCTACAATCTGAAGAAGGGAGCAGTAGTATCTATTCTGCATATGACAGCAAGTGAATGTTGAAGGCACCTTCTGGACAGTAACATCTGAATCTACAAATACCAGAGATAAGTGTTGTAGTGATTACATAACTATAATCCATAATCAGATCTAAGGATCTTTTCTAGCTGGGTTTTTCCTCCTAAGAGGTTTTCCCAGGGTAATTGTGTCTTGCTCTCAACTTGTTCATTTCTATATTGCCATTTTCTTTCAATTAAACTAACTAATTAGAAACTAAGTTATAAATTCTAAGTTATATCAATCTAAAAGTGTTAAAATTAACAGAGCCTTGGAGCCTTTTTGCCATGTCATGTATTGTCATGATACCATTATGCTTTATATTTTTCATTTAATGTTCTGGCTAATGGGAGAATGTGATTCACATAGAGACAACTTAAAATAGTATTTTATTTCTTTACCTCCGAAAAGGGGACATGAAAATACATGACTCAAAAGGCATCGAATTGCTTGAGGTATGAAATGCCATGTTGTAAGAGTGTTGAATATATGATAAATTCTCATCCCATGTGTTTGGATGTTGCTGACCATGGTCCCTTTATAGTTCTATAAGTGTTTAGTTCACCATTTTGATTTGGCAATGGAATGCAGTTGACCTTTTGATGTGGGTATCCATTTTTTCCCATAGTGCACACCAAAATCTTCCCAAAATCTCCATTTCTCTATCTGATGTGATGCTTTCTAGCAAACCAAAATGCACCCATATGTGTGAAAAGAACCAGTTGCATCTTTCTTTGTCAATGTTATCTTGCTTGGAATAAGAATGCACATCTTATTAGACCTATTCACCACCACAAAAAGATAGTCATGTCCTTGTTTTGTCATGGGCAGTGCCCCCACAAAGTCCACAAATAATGGTCAGTATAACTTGAGCTTTCAGTTGTTTGGCGCGGTCACACTGTACACATTACACCCTTGAATGAACTTAGGGATATCACTTTACGTATAGGGCACATAAACATAACACTGAAGGTTAGCAATGGTCTTAGAGACTCTAAAATGATCCGATACTTTGGAGGTATTAGGCTCCCACAAGAACAAATTCTTCTCTTTGGAACACACAATTTACCCAACTGAAACAACAGTCTGTCTCAAAGACAAAAACTCAGTTTTGGTGTAATTAAATGTTCTTACAGCTTTGTGTTTGATGATGTATATCCCCAAAATCTTCATCTTAATTGGAGTCGTTTGCATGAACCTCCTTGGTGAACGGTTCCAATTGGGAAAGAGTACGCACTGATTAAAGAAGACATGGTCAGGTGAAAGTGAAACTGTTGAGGCATAAGTGAAACCGTCGGTTTGGTTGCCAGCTTCATAACACTTCATCTTGTTGTTAAGTCTTCTGTTTATAGAGTTACAAGTGATGTTCTTGACCACCCCAAGGTCATCTTCAGAATGGAGAACTAATTGTTGGCTTCAAAGTTGATTGTGACAAGTTTTGTTGCTCCTGCACATCTTTGATTTGTTTTATGGATTAAGTTTTCAGTCTGCCATGTTTAAGAGGATTTGATCATCTCAAATAGGGCATAATGCATTTGATGATTATGACTGCAGTTTTAAGGGGGAGAACAGGGATGCAAGGGCATAAACTTCACATTCTTTAGCCTAGGAGACTCAAAGTTGTATGAATGTTTTAGCATTATTTAATTTGCTAGGTTTTCTAATGTTAAACCTTAGTATTTGAATTCCATTTATTGTAGTTACTGGGTTCATCTAGCATCTCCACAATTAGACACAAATTTGTTTGTCTAGGTCATCCATCTTCATATGCATTTGATGATTGTGACTGTAGTTTTTAGGGGGAGAACAGGGATGCAAGGGCATAAACTTCACATTCTTTAGCCTAGGAGACTCGGAGTTGTATGAATGTGTTAGCATTATTTAATTTCCTAGGTTTTTCCAAATTATAAACCTTGGTAGTTGAATTCCATTTATTGTAGTTACTGGGTTCATCCAACATCTCCACAATCAGATTGGCCATAGTAAATTGTTTGGCACAAATACTCTCTACCCTTACTTTATCCGAGCTAGGCACACAAATTTCTTTGTCTAGGCCATCCAACTTCATATGCATTTGATGATTGTGATTGCAGTTTTAAGGGGGAGAACAGGGATGCAAAGGCATAAACTTTGCATTCTTTAGCCTAGGAGAGTCAGTTGTATGAGTGTTTTAGCATTATTTAATTTGCTAGGTTTTCCCATTTTAAACTTAATTAGTTGAATTCCATTTATTGTAGTTACTTATTTTGGGTGACTAGACTAGTGTAAATTCTAGAATTTGTTCTGTCAGAAAGATGGATTAATTTCTTTTAAAGATTTGGGACTGTTGTTTATAATAAGCTATGTTAAGCATTCAGGTTGCATGCTTTTACTTTGACTCGACTCTTATGGTAATTCTAGAACAAGGAAAAAGCTTAATCATTTGGGTTGTTCTCCACATGCTTAACATTCCAAGTGTTGTCTGGAATGTCCATTCCCTAAATTTCTATAACAATTTCATTTCTCCATAAGATTGTCCTCTTAAGGAAAATTTTCTATTTTCAAACATAATGCAAATGTTCAACTGTTGCAACATTTTTTCATGTATACAAGAAAAGCTTGAAAGTACGTTCGCTGAATTTAAGAATTTAAAATATATAAAGCAACGAAAAAGCATTTGATATTGAATAATTCACCATGGATACGTAGGATAAAGAACTGGGATATACCATTGGAGGAGCAAAAGATTAAAAGGATGTACCTTGGAATATATCCTTACTGAAAACATGGAAATTACAGCTGCAAGGCATACATGTAGAATAGGGTATTGTTCAGAAAGTGGCATATCGGTATAAATCAGAATTAGGTGTTACTTGCTAAGGTATATTTGTTGCAGTCCATTTTTTCCCAATTGGTGAATTCTTCACTAAATAATTAGATATCAATATCTTTTTATACATTATTCTTTTGGCAAAATTTTGTGAATATAATTTTTATCAATATTCTAGATCACATGCCATGATTCATTGTAGAGTCTGAATAATTAACTGTTTTACAGAAGCTCCATTCAATTAGTGGACTATGAAAAACCTTCTCAATGTTATTCCTCTAATATATATTTGACATCTTTTATTCCACTATGAAAAACCTTCTCAATGTTTATTCCTCTAATATATATTTGACATATTTTATTTTTATATCGAAGTAATAATTCACCCATATGTTTTTAGAGAGAATTGTGCTAGAGATAATATTTTCGATAGATATCTCTTTATCCATTTTGTCATCTTTCAATTCCACTTTGGAATAATCAATTTCAATCTTTTGTTTACAATTTCTTACAATACGTTATTATTGTCATTTGATAGATATTTAATTATCCTGTTCATATCATTGTTGCATGGTTAACTCTCAATATCTTGATCAACTTACAATGAGACTTGAAATCCTTCAAACAAAAATATACCAAATTGCTTAATACATCTCTTCAAAACCAAAGCCCTGCTTACAGTATAGAGATATCAGTTTTGGGGAAGAACAAATCTGAAACACGGATATTGCAAACATAAACATCTCACATTACACAAGCTATATAAAGAAATGTCGCAAAAATTTGGGAGATGCTAGTGAGGGATCTTATAACTGCAGTACCAATGATTATGGATTGTTGCGTGTTGTGCTCTTCATTTTATTTATGATCAGTTATTAACTTGAGTGATTGTGTGGCCAAACTCAAGTTTGTTGATGAGTACTTCGAAATTTAGAGATTCAGGAACACTAATATCTATTTTTTTGCATCAAAATTACAAATGTTTATGACAGCAGTTATCATTTGTACATGCAGAGATGTTCATTGAGAAGTTATCATTTGTACTTGCAGAGGTGTTCATTGAGATTAAATTTGAATCATTCCATACTAGTTATTTTGGTGATTTACAACTGTCATATATTTCGAGTTGTGTATTTAATCAATATTAATTAGTCTTTCTCTATGTAGTTCTCCCCCAAATTAAGTTTGAACTTGTCATTATTCTAGAAGTCTTGTTGTAGAATCAGTTTCCAATCATTTTCAAATATAGATTTTTTGATTACACTAAAATGTTTGCTGCCAGAATGAACATATCATTACTTCTAGTATTTGTAATTGTAAGTTGTGAGGCTTGCTGCCAACAACCATATTAATTCAGTCTAAAAAATGATTACTTATTTTATTTACTTAAATTTATTCTTTTTTGTAAGTGATCTAAGTATCTTGACTTAAATGCATGCATTTTCAAGCATGATGTTCTGCATCTTCGTCTGAGAAATTGCTATCGGTAGTACAAATTGGACCTTTCTGAAGTCCAACCGCTAGTTAGTAGACAATGGATGAATAAATGAATAAAGTTGACAAAATACTATTCTAGTTGATGGTATTAATGATAATGGAAAGAAAGTGGTAGCACCCCAATCAAAATATTAATATATTCACCAAACCAGTCCATATATATCAACATGATTCGAATCTTGTCAATTGGAAAAGGATGAAGAGGATCTTTTGAATGCTATTCATAATGACTAAATCGATGTTGTCAAAAATCTAAGGCTACATCTAGCACATCAAATATCAATGTTACATGTGGAGATACGAAAATGATTAAAGTCAAGACATTCTCATAATCATGATAAAATAAAATAAACATATTTAAAAAATATATCCAAAGCAATTACATAAACACAAAGGACAATATCTAAGTTGAAGGCCCAACCATGTTTTGACTTAGTTATACTCTTATTTCCTAGTTTGATTGTTGTTATTTGAGGAACTCAAACATTGCTAGTGTCGGCTCTTAACTCATCTGATATTAACTAGATTATGTTATTGAATTGAGGTAAACTCCTTGGATTAAAAAAACATGACTTATGAAGTTTTGAATTGGTATTTGTTACTTATTAGTAACTTGTGGTTTGAAACTTGGTGTGGGCAAGTTGTCACTAATGGTCACCTTATTGGCCATATTATTTTGAATTTGTATGTGAAAATGATTGAGTTCACATTAGTATGTGAGTAATAATTTTTGAAATTTTTTACTACTTGATTTTCATATTGGGTGAATTATAATGTTAGAATAAAGGTTTGTTTATTATCTTATGTGTTTGGTTATTGTTTTTCTCATAATTCTCCTTTTAGCTTTGGATGTTTCTCATAATTCTCTTGTTAGCTTTAGAAATAACAAGTGTACAGTGATTATGATTTGAGATTGTCTTTAACCCTCAACAAGATGTTAATTATGGTAAGACTAATAATTTTTAATATGTTCATTTAAGGAAATTTAATGATTTGTTAAATTGTGAATGGTCAAGATGATTGAATTTGAATAGTGAATTTAATGCAAGTATAGAAATTGTGATATAATTTTTTAATTGTGTTATAAGATTTTGAAATGTGGTAAACTTAATTCAAGAAAGGAATTAGTTTGTTGTGATTTGGTTATTTCATTATTAATGTAATTTTTTTATATAATTGTTGATTCATTAGGATTTGAAATACATGCTACATATGCAAATATAATTAAATATATTGTAGCATATTATTATTGTGTTAAATTGTTATTTCTCTAATGGGTTTAATGTGTTGGAATAAATAATTCATATATTAATTATTCATTTAATTATATTAATTCACTAAATAATCGATACCTTAGTTAGTAATTAATTATTGGTATTTATTAGTTAGTTAATTAATTAATTATGAATAATTAATTAATATTTATCTTCATGCATAATGCAAACTAGAAAAAGAAAACTATGTTTAGAATTTCGAGAGTTTCATGCATTAATTAGTCTATTATGTTTTTTGTGCATACATGACTGATTTATGCATTCTATTTTAACTCTCAGTCTATCTTGTACACTCCACCATTTAGGGTTTCTATCTTTAGAGTTAGATTTCTTTGTGAGGATATCATATCCTTCATTGTAATTAAGCAGTTTCAAAACAATGCATTCAATTATTGTTAATTGTCTTCAATTATTCTTTGTTGTTCAATTCTCTCTTTATGTGTGACAGGTATTCTTATAGAAGATAAATGGGCTTGTGGGATTCGCATTTCACAAATTCTAACATAATGTGTATTGTTGACCAAGAAATTAGAACAAGTACAATGAAACATGTGAGCAACCACAAAACCCTAATTTCAAAGCCAAATCCTACTCAATCAATAAAGAGAGCGAAATTGAATGCAACCAAAATAAAATCAAACCAAATCATCTTGCATACAATTCATGAAGCCTCTATTGTTCATCTTAATCTTCTCACAATGCTCTCAATGTTTGATTAAGTGTGCGTAAAGCATATTTGAAAGCTCAAAATGATGTGATGACAAGAAGATAGTGAAGATTGTGGTTAGATTCGAATAAGAAGATCAAAATTTACAAAAGAATAAGGATCAAATAAAGGGCTAAGATTGATTTTCCTTTCAAGAGATCAATGGTCAAGATCGCATGAGAGGAAGAGTTAAGTGGAGAGGGAGGCGAGAAAAATTAGCAAGTGGGAGTGCGAAGTGGGGAGCTGGAAGAGTTAGGTGAGGAAAGCATAAGAGTTAAGTGAGGAGAGAAATTAGGTAAGTTGAGTGGGGAGATGGGAAAGTTAGAGTTAAGTGGTGTGAGAGATAAATAAATAAAATTTATTTATTCTCATACACATTTAGGAATAATTAAATAAATTATTAAATTTATTTAATTATGAGGAATTAGAAATTAAGAAAATATTAACAATTAAAGAATTATTTAACCTAGGAAGAATAGTCAGTTAGGGATTAAATAATTAAACAATTCTTTAATCTAAGAAGAATGATTAACTTAGGTTAAATGGGATCAATAATTAGGTAAATTATTTAATCAAGGAAGAAATATTAATCTGGGCGATTAGATGATGAAACTTGGTCGATTAGGCCAAATGATTAATTAGAAGAAATTATAATCAAATGGTTAAGTATTTAATTATGAGGAGATAGAAGAATATCACTAGCCCTAATTGAATAATCAAAATCACCAATCAATGCAGACGAATAATTAGTGAAAATCGATGTCACATGCGAAAGACTATTTTCAATGTCTACATGTACAATGAGTGTGCAAGAAACAAAAAATTAGCCCAAGGAATAATAAATTGTCATTCCACTCCACATCACACGAAGTAATAGGAATTGGTCATGTTTTTACCATAAAACCAAAATGTTTTGGAAACTACGACTAAGACAACACCTTGTAAAGTCATGAATGTCTTATTTTCTAGTGATGTCCCCTTTGTTTTATGCTTATATTTGAGTGCAATTTTTTGTGTGTATTTTTTCCTTATTTTTAAATGATCTGAATTTGTGAAATTTGAATTTGATCCTGTGGGCATTTTCATAAGTTGTGTGAAGTGAGTTTTAATGTATTTTTAGTTATTTTTCCTTCATAAGAACTATACCTTTGGGTAGGGTGCATTTAGGAGTGGTTTGGAATGTGAATGAACATTTAAATACTCATTTGGGATCTTTGAAAGAACAATAATGTACCTAAGCATCGGGATCCTGAGTAAGAGTGTTGGTGTATGTATTTCTTGTGCACTTAGTATGCATCTACTACACTTTGAGTCGACCATGTTTAGATAGATTTGTACTTAGATTGAACATTATTTTATTACATTTTCATTATTAAATGTTTCATTGTATCATTTAATAAGGTTGGTTGTTGGTTAGTGGATTTACATCATCCCCATGAATATTAAGTTTGGCATCACCTCGTTGCATTGTCTTTAAATGCAATCCCTTTTGCAGTAGATCGCATGATATTGGGAGCTTGTGTATTGGGTTGGTATATTGATTGTAAATCTCTTGCCACATTTTTTCATCATTGTACTTTTTCATCCTTAATAAAGTGGAATACTCATCTATTCATTCTTCAATCTTCTATTATCATAAGCAATGTGGTTATGTGACTGATACTTTGCATCATACTTTAGGTGATTGCATAGGCATTTGTGTAAATACTACATGATATTGAATCCCTTATATGGTATGACAACAATTATGTGTCAAATCTTACTTAGTATTAGCTATTACATAGTATTAGAGTCTTCTGATGCTTAAAGACTAATTCAACTCCAATGTTAAGGTTGACAATTTTAGAGAAGCATTATTTTGCAAGTAAATTTGAGTGAATAGAGAAGCAAATATGAGCTCACCAATGTATCTAAAGGATAAAATAAAGTTGGTTTAACCTTTTTTAATCAAATCAAAAACACAAGGATACGAATCAACAAGGGTTTAAAATTAAGAAAGTATTTTTTAGAATTCAGGTTAGTTTGAAAACACTTTGGGTTAAATCTAATGCCATGATTACCTCTAGAGTGCCCAAAAACTCTTTGATCATATACAATTCATCCAAATCAAACAACTTTGCCTAACTTCCCTAAAATTTTCTTATCCAACTCAATCATTTGCACATTTTTGAATTAGGTAATAGCTCCATAGTGAAATGGAGAAAATATATTGATCAATATTATATCCTTTTTTTATTTAGTTATACTATAAATTCTAGAAATGGATTTATTGGAAGTTGAATCATTATGTAAGTTTTTTAATAAGAATATTTGTATAGACGGGCGTCATGTTGAAATCTATAAATCTACTAGTCATATTAAATATATATTAATCTATCTCATTGAATATATATAAATCCAAAAGGTGTTTATATGTCTTCTTTTGCATGTGAGTTTTTTTAATGTATACCCTTTTCAAGGAATGAAACTTGTTTTTGCATATATATATATATATATATATATATATATATATTTGTTTAAAATTTGCATTGCAAACCTTCTTTTTGGGTATAGAAGTTCTTTTAATGCATCCAACATTTGCAATCTAAAGAATAATAAAATAATTTATAAATATTTTCATTGTGAAGATTATTTTTGTAAGTTGAATGGGAAATACATTTTGTTGTCTATCATAATTGTATTTGTATGAACTTATATGTCTATTATTTGTAATTATTATTTTTTCTATAAATCCCTTTTTTATAGAAGATAATTACAAAACATATATATTTTTTGAATATGTATAAAATTATCATTTTGAATATCTACGAAATCACAAAGTAATTACATATCTTCTTTTGCATCTGATTGTTTTTATGTATATCTTACTTTTTGGAAATAAGTTTTTTTAAGGTATGCTTTATCTTATTATAAATAAACTCTTATATACAAAAATTCCATGTATGCAATGATTATTGTGTAATATTGCAATGTTATCTATTTCAAAATAATGTAACCATTTGGATTTTTTTTCAGAAGAGTTGAACATGTGTAATATGTGTACTTACAAGTAGATATATCCAATATTTGTTGGATTGATGATTATTGTAATGTATTCATCATTTGTTGTCATTGATGAAACACTCTCACACACACATGATTATATTGACTACCGGTGTGACTTCAATTGTTTACTATGTTAACCGGTATGTTAGAGGTTATAATAAGAGGTTTATCTCTAACCGGTACTTCATGTCAACCGGTATGTGCATAAGAGGCAGCCTGTGATTATACTGAGTCGGTATCAAGATGAAGATCAAGATGGAGATCAAGCGAAGATTCAAGAACAATGGTTCATATGTTTTATTCAAACTGGTATTTGATTGATCCAACTGGTATTTGGTAATTTTGTGATGAGTTACCACATTTCGTAATGAGTTACATGCACTGATTGCTTGGCAGTAATTTTTGTGATGAGTTATGATCACTTGTCCAAATACACTGCACCTAGGAAATTGTGTTATGATTTCTTAAGGCCGACATGAAATCATAAGGTCTATATATTGACATTGCAATGAATTATTTGATATAGTGAAAAGTGTTATGTGTGAAAGTAAAAAGAGTTAAGTTGCAGAGTATGCAGAAGAGTAGTGTTGAATCTGATTAAGAAAGTATTGTGCTACTCAGAACAGATCAAACCATTCTTCTTGTTTTCTAACCATTACAACATAATCAAATCCCCTAACCGGGTAAGCTCTAACAAGATTCAATGTATAAATCCTTTAACAAGGTGATCCATTAGTTTGGTTTCAGAAAACCTCCACCAAGGTTACTTCTAACAGGGTACTACCTTTAACAGGGTCTAAGCTTCTAATCAAGCTTTGGGATCTCTAATAAGATTCGCTCCTAGTAGAGCACTTTGTAGACCTTAATCGGCCAGTTATCTATTACTACAAATAGTTAACTTGTGAGTTCCATCTCACTGTGGTTTTTACCTATTTGGGTTTTCCACGTACAAACACTTGTGTTATGGTGGATGCTTTACTTTTTGTGGATTTTGTTATATCATTTTGGATTGCATGCATTGTGTTTGAAAGCTTTGTTAAGTTCATCTACCGGTTAGTGTTTGAAGTAGTTTTATTTTTAGTGTCACTGATTCACCCCCCCCCCCCCCCCCCCTCTCAATGTTTTTCAATTCCATCAATTGGTATCAGAGCCTAACTTCTTTGAAGCCTAATCACTTAAAAGGGAGCCTTGAAACCACCATCAGGGACATGAGCTACTTCGAGATGGCCAGAGAGCTAGAAGCTAGAAGAAATGAACTTGAAACCCTTAGGGTCAAACTGAAAGCTTCACAAGTCAAAAGGAGAGAGCTAATTGAATAGCTATTAGAGATTTATGATAGTAGTTCTTCAGATGAAGCCAATATTGATGCTTTAGCAGAGGAAGTTGAAAAGTTAAATAGTGAGAAACTGAATCTGAGGAGAGAGCTAGAAGGTCTAACTATCCACATGAGTCAAGAACTGGAAGCCAAAAGAGTTGTTGAAAATCTTATCAAGGAAAGAGATCAAGAGATTACAAAGATTAAACGGGAAAGTGTCACTATGCATGAGCATTTGGTTGTTGAAAGAGAAGAAAAGGAGAACCTGCGAGTAGATCTTGAACTGGCATCATCTCTGAGAGAGAACCTGTCAAAGCATGATGAAGATCTCACCAAACAGCTTACTGAAGCCAATGAGAAATTGGAGAAGTTCTACCATGTTGGAAGAACAAATTTAATCACAAAGAATGAAGGGTGATATCTCTGGACTTGATTTTCACACAACTGAAAAAGGTGAATCCTTCGGTACAAAGAGCAACAATCCTAAGAACAAATCTGCTCCTAAGATTAATAAGCCTACCGGTAACAAGGTCTTTAAACTTGTTTGTTTTGTTTGCCATAAACCTGGTCACACTGCAAATGTTTGTAGAGACAAACCTAACAGAAATGCAAGTTACAATACTAATGCTAGGTATGTGTCTAAGAAATTTGAAGGTCATTTCTTCACATGTGAAATGTATGGACATAGATCTATTGAGTGAAGATATGGAGCAAACAATCCTGTACCACACATGCATCCAAGACCAAATGGTGAACGGATAAGGAACTTTGACAACCAAGTAAACCTGAACTAGCAAAGACCCTACGGTAACTGGTTCAGTCCATTTGAGATGGAAAAGGTAACAAATGTTATTTGCACCATCTGTAATAAATTTGGTCATGTGGCTATGAACTGCAGAAGAAGAACAGGAAGAGGAAATGTAGGACCTTGCAGATCATCTGGTATGGCCTGTTATCACTGTAACAAATCGAGGCACTTAGCAAAATTTTGTAGATCCAGAAATAGAAAACCAGTCAAATCTTCTAAGGATCAGAAAGGAAAGCAGAAAGTTAATGTTGAAGAAACCAGGGAGGAAATGAATCAGATTTGGAAGAGGAAAAGTGATGATTCGCCTGGAAAAGAAATTGTTTCTTCACCCAGTGAAGAGAACCCTGCACCGGTGACTTAAGCCTTTTTAATATGGCTAAGGGGAGCTTTGTTGGATACAATTGTTTAATTGTGTATTGTCTTTGATGTTACACAAATGTCATATCAGTCTACCGAGTTCAGAATGTTCGGCAAAGCAGTTAGACAGAGTCTACCGAGTTCAGAATGTTCGACAAAGCAGTTAGACAGAGTCTACCGAGTTCAGACGGTAAGAGAAGCAAGTTACAGAGTCTACCTAGCACTCCAGTATGCTATACCGAGTTCACAGTCTTTACCGAGTTAAGTCGGTCTTCGAAGAATATGTGAAGGAAAGTCAGTCTATACCGAGTTCGCAGTACTTACCGAGTTCAGTCGGTTACCGAAGAATCAGCAGTGTTCACCGAGCATCAGTGAAATGTTTATGCAGCCGACCGAAGCAATATTTATTTATTGAAATTTGTATATGTAGCCGACCTATGTAATATTCATCTTAACTTGTAATTGGGCCGACTTGGTAACCTGAATGGTATATATGAGAGATCAAGTTGCGATTTCGAAGTGTGGTGAAGTATGAAAAGTATGGAAATGTGAAGGAGCAGAAATGTGCGAATTCTGATGAAGGATCAGTGATATCCTTGAGGTGCAGAAAAGATATATGTGATCAGTAAGGATCTATTGGCGCAGAACAGAGATCTGTATCAGCAAGATAAGTTGTATTTAATTCAGATCACTTCATTGTTGCTTTCTAACCATTGTAGCAGTGATACCGAAATCTCTTAATAGAGTTGGTCTAACAACCATTTTGTAAATCCTTTGACAAGGTGACAATTCGGTTGAATTGTTCTTAAGACCTTTCACAAGGCCACTCCTAGCAGGGTGATCAAATCCTCTAACAGGGTCACACCTAACAGTGTGTTTTGTAACCTTTAACAGGGTTGGCTCCTAACAGAGCTCACTTCAGAAGAGTGAAAATCAGTAACTAGTTACATTGGTGGTTTTCCCAAAATTGGGTTTCCACGTTATATCTGGTGTTACTTGTGTTCATGTTACTTGTTTTATGCATGTTAATGTTTAATAAACACTGATAAGTTAATTTACCGAGTTTCAGCAGTTTATATTTAAGACATCTAAGGGACTTGTGGATTTATTTTTGTGGTAATTGATTCACCCCTCCCCTCTCAGTTACTCCATCCATATTTCCAACAATTGGTATCAGAGCTTTCGGTGCTTATAGGAAGGATTTCAAGGATCTAAGCTAAAGATCAATATGTCTTACAAGAGGGAAATTCCAAGGCTAAACAGAAATAACTTTTCAGCATGGCAAGGTCTCATGAGACTCCATTTGGCTTCCATTGGAGATACAGGATTGACACATCTTGACACAGAATATGTGACACCCACTGGTACACTAACTGTTGCTAATATTGCTGCAAAGAAGACTCATAACACCACGATGATAGACATTGCATCTGCCCTAAGCTATGAAGAGTTTGATGATGTCAAAGATTGCAAAACTGCATTTGAAATGTGGAACAAGCTGAAAGATATCTATGGTGGTGATGACAATGTGAGAAGAGCCAAAGCAGAAAGCTTGAGAGGACAGTTTGATCAATTAAAAATGAGTGAGGATGAAAATATTGCAAAATTTATTGAAAGAGTCAAAGCCAGTGTCAGTGCAATCAAAGCTTCTGGAGGTGATATCTCAGAGGAAACAGTCATAAGCAAAGTTCTCAGAACATTACTACCCATTTATGCAATCAGAGTTTCTGCAATTCAGGAAAGAAGATGTGAAGCAAATCACAAGATAAATTTAGAGGCCATAGTTGGAAGATTAACTGCATTTGAGTTAGACAACTATGACAACTATGTTCCAGCTTCCAAAAACATGGAATCAGCATTTGAAGCTAAGGTTTCACTCAAGGAGAAAGGCAAAAAGAAAAAAGAATCTCGGTCAGAAAGTGAAGATGAATCAGAACCAAGTTCAGACAGTGATCTTGAAATAATTGAAGCTCTTCTAGCAAAGAAATATTCCAAAGGCAGAGGAAAATACAGAGGCAAAGTTCCTCTAATCTGTTTTTCATGTGATGAAGTCGGTCATATTGCTGCTAGATGCCCAAACAAGCAGAGCAAAGATGAGAAGAAAGATCACAAATGGAATGGCAAAAAGGACTTCAAATCATTCAAAGGTAAGAAAACATGCTTTATGGCTAAGGATTCTGATAATAGTGAAGATAAAATTGTTTATATTGCTATAAGAGATGATTCTGATAATGATGAGGAAGATAAGATGGCACTTATTTCTCATATAAGCAAAAATGATACTTGGATCATAGACAGTGGTTGCTCTCATCATATGACTGGTGATAAAACCAAGTTTGAACATCTGATAGACTATGAAGGAGGTAGTGTAAGGTTTGGTAATAATGAACCTCGCTACATAAAAGGAAGAGGTAGAATCCCTATAACCAAAGAACTTGTATTTGATGATGCCTACTGGGTTGAAGGTCTCAATCACAACTTGATGAGTGTGGCACAGCTACTTAATAGTGGACTCAAGGTGGAATTCACGCATGGAAAGGCCAAACTGCTAAATAATCAAGGAAAGCTGATTGCATCAGGCACTCAAACAAAAGGTAATTTGTTCCGACTTGAAACAAGTGAAAATTCATGTTTTATTGCTCAAGTTGAAGAAAGTTGGTTATGGCACAAAAGGTTATGTCATGTGAATTTTGATAACCTAGTGAAAATAAGTAAATTCAGAAAAGTAAGAGGTATTCCAGATATAAAGAAACCTGAGGTCGGTCTATGTAAGAATTGTCAAATTGGAAAGATGGGAAAGACTAGTTTCAAAAGCAAAAACTATCAATCTGAAGATATATTAGAAATTGTGCATACTGATTTATGTGGACCCATAGGAACTGAAAGTTATACTGGAGAAAAGTTCTTCATTCTTTTTGTTGATGATTACTCAAGAATGATGACTGTCATGTATTTAAGGAACAAATCAGAAGCATTTGAAAAGTTCAAATGGTATTTGGCTAGAGTAGAAAAAGAAACAGGTAAAAGACTTAAATGTCTAAGGTCAGACAGAGGTGGTGAATTTATCTCTCATGAATTCAATAACTTTTGCATTGAAAGAGGAATCAAAAGACAAGTATCAGCCCCTAGAACTCCTGAGCAAAATGGAATAGCTGAAAGAAGGAACAGATCTATCATGGATTGTGCAAGAACCTTAATGATTGAAAAGAATATTGCTATCAAATACTGGAAGGAAGCTATCAGCACTGCTGTTCATACCTTGAACCGAGTACAGCTGAAGAAGGACTCATTCAAAACCCCCTATGAATTATGGTATGGCTACAAACCTAATGTAAGTTACCTAAAAGTATTTGGAAGTAAATGTTACATTTTGAAAGAATCTAGAAAAGGAAAATTTGATGTGAAAGGTGATGAAGGTATATTCCTCGGATATTCTTGCAAGAGTGAAGCATATAGATGTTTGAACTTGTCTACTCATAAAGTTATAGAAAGTGCACATGTGAAAGTTGATGAGTTTGCAGAAAGATCTGAAGAAGAAAGCAAAAGAGAACCAGAAGATTATAGAAGATTTGTGTCTATTGAACCTGATACAATACCAGATACATCTGCAAATCAGGAATCTTCTACTCCCGAGTCATCAGTAACCGAGTTACAGAAAGAGAAAACCGAGCCAGTATCTACCGAGTCTGACGAACCAGAACCAGTGTCTACCGAGTCTGAAGAAACCGAGTCAATATTTACCGAGCCGGACCAAGAGGACAATGATGAAATTCATTCTAAAGGCAAGAAACCTGTATTAGCCGAGTATGTCAGACGACATCACTCAGCAGATCAGATCATTGGAGATAAATCTGAAGGAACCATGACAAGAGGTAAGTTGAAAAGTACTTGTTTACTTGCTGATTTTGAACCTAGAAATGTCAAAGATGCATTGGGAAATGATAGTTGGACAGAGGCTATGAAAGAAGAGATAGAACAGATAGAGAAAAACAAGACATGGACTCTTGTACCCAGACCTAAGGATAAAAATGTCATTGGAACTAAATGGGTATTCAGAAATAAACTGAATGATGATGGCAAAGTTTCAAGAAACAAAGCAAGACTAGTATGCAAAGGATATGCTCAACAAGAAGGAATAGACTATGGAGAAACTTTTGCTCCTGTTGCAAGATTGGAAGGAGTCAGAACCTTACTTGCATATGCCGCCTACAAAGGATTCAAAGTTTATCAGATGGATGTTAAATCTGCATTTCTTAATGGTATATTGGATGAAGAGGTTTATATTGAACAACCTGAAGGTTTTGTTGATCCACAAAAGAAGGACATGGTCTGCAAATTACATAAAGCATTGTATGGTCTGAAACAAGCCCCTAGAGCATGGTATGGAAGATTGCATAACTATCTTATTCAGATTGGATTTCAAAGAACTAATGATAACAGTAGTTTGTATATCAAGGAAGGATCAGATAACAAAATTGTCTTAGCAGAAATATTTGTAGATGATACTATTTTCACAGGAAATGATGATCTTTGCAAAGAATTTTCAGTACAAATGAATAAGGAATTTGAAATGTCTATGTTTGGTGAGATCAAATTCTTTGTTGGTCTTCAAATTCAATAGAACAAAAATGGTATCTACATTACACAATCAAAATACATCAAAGAAATACTGAAAAAGTTCGGTATGGAAGATTGTAAACCAGTTGGAACTCCTATGTGTACTGGATTAAAGCTTACCAAGGAAGATGAATCACAAGAAGTAGATCAAACACTGTATAGATCTATGATTGGAAAGCTGCAGTATGTTGTTCATACTAGGCCAGATATTGCTCTTGCAGTTGGTATTGTTGCAAGATTCTCAGCAAAGCCAAAAGAAAGTCACATGACGGCAATCAAAAGAATAATGAGATATTTGAAAGGAACTGAAGAGTATGGATTATGGTACAAATTTGGAGGAAATTTTGATTTGAAAGTATTTACTGATGCTGATTGGGCAGGAAACATTGATGACAGAAAAAGTACAAGCGGAGGAGCATTCTTTCTAGGAAAGAGATTGGTTTCCTGGACAAGCAAAAAGCAGAACTGTATATCCCAATCTACAGCAGAAGCAGAATATGTTGCTGCAGCAGTAAATTGTTCAAATGTTGTTTGGTTTAAACAGCTATTGGCAGGCATGAAAATGGAAATCAAAGAACCAATTGTTATGTTCTGTGATAATACAAGTGCAATTGGCATGTCCAAGAATCCAGTAATGCATCCCAAAACCAAGCACATTGCAATAAAATATCATTTTGTCCGAGAATTGGTGCAGGACAAGGAGATCAGATTGGAATATATTCACACAAAGGAACAAATTGCTGACATATTCACAAAACCATTGGCTAAGGATGCATTCTTGTATCTAAGAGGTAAGTTAGGGGTCACTCCCCTATCTGAAATTCACTAAAGAAAAGTTTTAGTGATGCATCAACTCATCCTAAGTGAAAAATCTACTAGTTGATGCAGTATAATCAGGAAAATATTGCATATGAATCAGTACAAAAGGTACATTATAACTCAGATAAAGTCTTATTGTCTTTGGCATGTGTTGTCAAAGAGGGAGAGTTACTGTCATATCCTACTAAAATTTGAAAGAAAGTTCATTAAGATAAAGAGGGAGAGTTGTTTGATAAAGAGGGAGAGTTTTACCGTCCAAAGATGAAGTTACTTCACAGAGGGAGATTATTGAAAGAAGGAGTGTTCTCTATCCAAAGGGAAAGTTATGTTGGCATGTTGCTGTCATAAAAGAAAAGACCTGTTTTCAAATTTCATTCTGCTATGACATGTTGTGTTGCCATCAATGCCAAAGAGGGAGATTGTTGGATACAATTGTTTAATTGTGTATTGTCTTTGATGTTACAAAAATGTCATATCAGTCTACCGAGTTCAGAATGTTCGGCAAAGCAGTTAGACAGAGTCTACCGAGTTCAGAATGTTCGGCAAAGCAGTTAGACAAAGTCTACCGAGTTCAGACGGTAAGAGAAGCAAGTTACAAAGTCTACCTAGCACTCCAGTATGCTATACCGAGTTCACAGTCTTTACCGAGTTAAGTCGGTCTTCGAAGAATATGTGAAGGAAAGTCAGTCTATACCGAGTTCGCAGTACTTACCGAGTTCAGTCGGTTACCGAAGAATCAGCAGTGTTCACCGAACATCAGTGAAATGTTTATGCAGCCGACCGAAGCAATATTTATTTATTGAAATTTGTATATGTAGCCGACCTATGTAATATTCATCTTAACTTGTAATTGGGTCGACTTGGTAACCTGAATGGTATATATGAGAGATCAAGTTGCGATTTCGAAGTGTGGTGAAGTATGAAAAGTATGGAAATGTGAAGGAGCAGAAATGTGCGAATTCTGATGAAGGATCAGTGATATCCTTGAGGTGCAGAAAAGATATATGTGATCAGTAAGGATCTATTGGCGCAGAACAGAGATCTGTATCAGCAAGATAAGTTGTATTTAATTCAGATCACTTCATTGTTGCTTTCTAACCATTGTAGCAGTGATACCGAAATCTCTTAACAGAGTTGGTCTAACAACCATTTTGTAAATCCTCTAACAAGGTGACAATTCGGTTGAATTGTTCTTAAGACCTTTCACAAGGCCACTCCTAGTAGGGTGATCAAATCCTCTAACAGGGTCACACCTAACAGTGTGTTTTGTAACCTTTAACAGGGTTGGCTCCTAACAGGGCTCACTTCAGAAGAGTGAAAATCAGTAACTAGTTACATTGGTGGTTTTCCCAAAATTGGGTTTCCACGTTATATCTGGTGTTACTTGTGTTCATGTTACTTGTTTTATGCATGTTAATGTTTAATAAACACTGATAAGTTAATTTACCGAGTTTCAGCAGTTTATATTTAAGACATCTAAGGGACTTGTGGATTTATTTTTGTGGTAACTGATTCACCCCTCCCCTCTCAATTACTCCATCCATATTTCCAACAAGCTTAACGGTTAAAATACCTCCGGACCCCTTGATAAAAATGAGCGTCAAAATAATTTTGAAATATGAAATTTTGGTAACTTTTTGTCAATATGTTATCAAGGTTTTCCCCTTGAGCGGTGAAATTAGAGTTTGTAACCCTAACGGGCAAGCATTTAATGCAGTAGGTAAAAAGGATAAAAGTGTGTTTTACTTTGTCATTTTTACCCTAACGCATTCGAGAAAGAAATTTGGAGCGCTTGCTGAGCTAAGAAAGATTGTTTTGTTGTTAATTGCCGAATTGTTTCGTGATTTGTGAAATTAAGTTGAATTGAAGGTTGCAGAAGGTCGAACTGGTGTGCACTTGGGCATTTCAACCGGTAAATGGGGCAACGTGAGCGAAACAAGGTATTTCTTTGAACATACTACTTTGAATCTTGTTCATCTGAAATGGCATCAACTTCAAACATTGTAGAGAGGTTAATGATTACTTCTGAGCCTATAGAAGTTGTAAAGGCAGAACAGATTGTGTCATGTAATGCATTGTCACAAGTTCCGAGTGGAGTTTTGGTCAAAGGTGATTTATTTAGTTACATTGACTGCAAGATAGAAGATTTAGGATCTCTATACATTTACACACAGTTGAAATCACTTTGTGATGAGAACAGTAAGATTAAGACAAAGTATGCTAGGGTTTTTTTAAAGGGTTTTCATAATGTCGCTTATTTTCTTGAAGATTTCGAAGAAGCGCATATCAGAATCATTTTGAGTTGATTTCATGGAGAAAACATGTATTTAGAAAGAACTCACACAATTACAAAGGAAGTCATTCAGGTTGTGACTGACTATTTCTCAACCGGTGAAGTACCTGAGTTAAGGAGAATTTCTAAGGATATTGTCTTCAACTCAACCGGTTCTACATCTAATGGGTGTGCTTTTTTCGTTAACAAAATTAAAGACCTTGCATTAAAACTAGTAGCAATGGTAATAGGCTACCGAGTGTTTTACTCTAGTAGACTTAACAGTGTCCCTTCAACAGCAGTTCATATAGCTCATAGAATGATTGTTGATAATGCAAATTATGATCTTTGTGAAGCTATCAGGAGTCAATTGTTTTTAATTTGCAATCTATCAAGAAGGATAGCAGTTTGAAATTCAAGTTTGGTCAGCTATTAGTTTGACTATTCTTTTATTTTCAGAACTTTCTCCAGGAATTGGAGACATTGAGTGGTCAAAGGACTCACCGATCTCAGCACAAATTAAGAACAGCATCAAGGTTGTAAAGAATACTTTCCCTGCTGCCATGAATAAGTATTTTAATGAGTTCCAAAAGAAAATGAGCATGAGAATGAGACTACCAGAAGAAGTGGTAAAGCACTTTGAAAAGGATATAATCTTCACTGCTACCACTTATTTTTCCCCGATGCAAGCAATTGAGTCAAGAGAGGATGAAATGGAAGACATGAGTTATGAGGTAAACTATGATCTACTAGTTGGTTATGCTAATACCCTATTAGCATCACCTATAGACCAAAAGAAGGCAAAATTGGACATTGTGGCAATCCAAGATGCACCTGCACAAACTAGTACTACACCTACTAAAAGTGCAAGAGGAAAGAATAAAAAATCTAATGAGCATCTCCAGCAATTAAGAGTACTAGGGTTACCCAGAGTGTCCTAACCAAAAATGAATCGGAACCTAAAGTATATATTAAGAAGGAGACAAAGAAGAGAGGCAGAAAATTAATTTTGCAACCAGAGTCTGAGGGAACAGATTCTGATGAAGAACCAAAGAAGGCAAAAACAACCGGCAGAATATCCAAGAAGGTTAAGGAAGTGTCAAAGGCAATTGTGCCTATTGATATAGCATCTTTCAAGCCAGAAACCCATTTTGAAAGAACAATGAAAACACTAAGGAGGAATAGGTTTGACAATGTAAAAGAGCATTTTGATTCCTTCACTAAAAAATGAGAAAGAGCAAGTGATTCAACAGGTAATCACTCATCTGTATCATTACAGTAGATATCCACATGAACTAAAAAAGGATATCTCAAATTCTTTGTACACTATTCTTTTGAATAAATGGGAGGAAGCTATTAAATTAGAAAAAGAAATCATTGATGAGGTATTTGTACAATATTTCTCTGAATTTTCTAGAGATGATATTAGTGCCTTAGTTGCTCGATACAAATCTCAATTTACATTCAAAGCAAGAAGACTGAAGTTACTCAGTGGAAAGAAGGCAATTGTTGAAACTGAGACCCATCAAATAGCCTGTGAAATCAGAAAAATGGAAGGAACTCATCCAATCCAATATGAATGAGGATAATGTTGTTGATGATGTTAATTGACTGGAAATGGATAAAGAAGAGATTATTTGACCTGATGAGGTCTATCCTCTCAAGAAAAAGAATGACTCCATTATTCATGTTGTTGATGATGTTTAGGATATAGTTGACCTATCTGGAGATAATGTACTGCACCAGATATGGAGCCTCCTGGAAATACTGATGTACAGGTTGTTGGAATTTTTGATGATTATGTTGTGATTGTCATTGATGGACACACACTTGCATTGAGATCATTTTTGTATGTATAAGTTAAAGCTCAACCGGTACATGTTCCAACTGGTATGATGCATTATAGTCCTTAGACTATTGGTGTTTTGCAGAAAGTGATTACTGATCTGAAGCGGTATGTTGACCCCAAGCGGTTCGAAGGATCAAAGCGGCGGAACACATATTTCCCAATCTTCATTTTGTCAAATCGACAACCGGCATTTTACTTGAACCGGTATTTTGTATGAACTGGTAATACTCTGTGATGAGTTACCAACCAGCATTTTGTGATGAGTTACCATCCACCGATTGTTTGACGGTGCCGACACTTTAACAGTGCTTTTTGTGTAGTGTTACCAGATACGTCTAGATACTTTGAACCTAGGAAATTGTATTGTAATCCTATTGGACTGACATGAAATCATATTCCTTTATAAGGACATCATGTCTAGGGTTTTAAGTTGTTGTTGAGGTTGATGTTGTTGCTAGGGTTTAAGGTGGTTGAGGAGTCAGAGAGAGTATGAATGTATAGAAGACTGAAGTAATGCTGGAATGCATTAGGAACGAGCTATCAATGATCTAACCAAGAAATATGTGCTATTTGCTAGATCACTCACTTGTTGATTACTCACATCTTCAACAAGTCTATAGCCCTTAACCGGGTAGGCCCAAAAGCCTTTTGTAAATCCTCTAACAAGGTGGTTCACATCTGTGGATCTAAAATCCTCTAGCAAGGTAGTCTTTAATCAGACTTATCTCCTAATAGAGATTGAGATTCTTAACAGGATTTGTTCTGGTAAATAACATTGTAAGACCTTAACCGGTCTAGTTCCTATTCTGCAGATAGTTACTTGTGAGTTCCATCTCACTGTGGTTTTTCCCATTTGGGTTTCCACGTCAAATATCTTGTGTTATGGTGGTATTTCTTCTATGGGTGAATGTCTTATTTGTATTTTGGTTTGCATGTGTGCTAACCAGTTTGTCTATCAAACTATTTTATCGGTTTATCACTAGACTGTTTAAGTGTTTGAGTACAGTGTTTTTCGGTATACTAATAACTCCCACCCCCCCCCCCCTCTCTTAGTATTCATCACAGGTTACCATAGTTGAGCAACCGGCAACTCAACTAAAAGTGGACAATCCACCGGCAACAGAACAACTAGAGAAACCCTAATCTCCACCGGTCATTCAAGTTATTCAAAAAGAGCCTACTGAAATTGTTGTCACACGGTCCTCTGAAAATGAAATGGAGAAGAATATAGAGAAAGCAATCATTAAGGTTGTATCCTCTGAACCAGCAAAGCCGAAACAACTTGATGAAGATGATGATGATTCTCTAAGTATTTTGGGACCTATTGATATGAACAAAATGAGCACATCAGAAATGATGAAGATTGCAAATGTCATGCAACCCCTGAAACCTGCACACTGGACTCAATGGAAAAATTTCATTCACAATTGATGTCTACATTTGAGTATACTAAGAACATATTGGAATCATGGGAAAATGCTTTGTCACAGATGAAGAAGAGCTACAATGATATTTTTATGAGATTAGCTAATGCATGAACTTTTGAGTTATTGTTGTATATGCTGAACACTTTGATACAAATTTTATATATATATATTGTTTTTTCAATTTGGCATTGTTGTCAAAGGGGGGCTAGAAATATGTGTGTGTTTTTGAAAATTTTGTATAATGTATGCATTAAGGGGGAGCATGAATATATGTGTAAATTTGTTGTGTATGCACACTTAGCGGTATTACTATAAAATTTTCTAAGTGTTGCCATCAATGCCAAAGGGGGAGATTGTTGGCTTGATGATGATTGTAATGTATTCATCATTTGTTGTCATTGATGAAACACTCTCTCACACACATGATTATATTGACTACTGGTGTAACTTCAATTGTTTACTCTATCAACCGGTATGTTAGAGGTTATAATAAGAGGTTTATCTCTAACCGATACTTTGTGTCAACCGGTATGTGCATAAGAGGCAGCTTGTGATTATAATAAGTCGGTATCAAGATGAAGATCAAGATGGAGATCAAGCAGAGATTCAAGGACAACAGTTCATATGTTTTATTCAAACCGGTATTTGATTGTTCCAACCGGTATTTGGTAATTTTGTGATGAGTTACCACATTTCATGATGAGTTACTTGCACCGACTGCTTGGCGGTAATTTTTGTGATGAGTTATGATCACTTGTCCAGATACACTGCACCTAGGGAACTGTGTTATGATTTCTTAAGGCCGACATGAAATCATAAGGTCTATATATTGACTGTTAGGGATTCAAGCAGATCCGAAGCAAATATGAACTAACAATTATATGCAGATTTAAATACAAAAGATAAAGAAATAAAACAAGACACAGATAACATAGAGATTTAACGTGGTTCACCCAGAATGGGTTACGTCCACCATACACAGTCATCCAATCTTTCTTATTATCCAGCAAAAACAGTACATCAACCTTACAATGCCTTAAGCATCCCAGCCGCTTATAACATGCATTTTTAGGGCAACAAACAAAGTCGGCCTTTTTAGGGTTTTATTACAATGTCGGTTTTCATCAACGAAAAACGGCAAAAAAAAAAAAAAATCTCGGGGGGGCTCCCGCCCCTGAACCCCCGCTTTTCTCGGGGGCTGCCACCCCCGAACCCCTGCCCAGCCCGGCCCCGGACCTCGGCGAGGATACGTGCTAAGTGTATAGTACTTTGTTGATCAATCGCCACATTTCAACAATCTCCCACTTGGAGACTAATACTACACGACACCACTGTACATGCAGCAACCACTAGATAAAACACTAGGACTAGATTGGTATAAATTCCACAATTATCAATCAAGAAGACCAACAGAAACTGATGAAGAAATCAGCTTCTCCTATGGAACTGCCTTCGTGAACATATCGGCAGGATTCTCACTTGTGTGAATCTTCTCAAGCCGTAACTGACCCTCCTCCAAAACAGTCCGGATGAAGTGGTACCTGAGCTAAATGTGATTTGTCCTTGAATGAAAATCAGAGTTCTTCGCGTGATGAATGGCACTCTGGCTATTAGTATACAATGGGCTATCCTCTTATGTCTGCCCCAATTCCTCCAGAAAACATTGCAACCAAATCATCTCCTTGCTGGCTTCTGTAGCAGCAACATACTCAGCTTCAGTGGTTGAAAGTGCAACAACCTTTTGCAGCCTAGAAATCCAACTGACTGCAGTTCCCCCTATAGTAAAAACATACCCTGTAGTACTCCTCCGTGAATCAATATCACCCGCCAGATCAGAGTCAACAAATCCACTTAGAGCAGCATTAGATCCTTTGAAACATAATGCCTTTGTAGTAGTTCCTTTCAAATACCGAAGAATCCATTTCACAGCATTCTAATGTTCCATACTCAGATTACTCATTGTAGCATCGTAAATTGTACGCACTTGCTAGGGTGGTACAATTTCACACCTAGTTTAGCACCTGCTTTGGTGCATTTTACATTTTGCATTGCATTTCTCCTTTAGCACTTAATTAATCAAATTAATTAGGTCTAAGGTCCTATTTCATCGTCCTCTACATCATAAAGTTGGGCCCTTTCGTTAAAGTGTGCCCTTTTCATTTTATTCCTCCAATACATCATTCAATCAAAAACCCTAATTAAGTCCTATTTTGAACTTGGGGGCTTGGTTTCGGGGGTCAAAACATCTCGAAATCACCTGTAACTTCGGGATTCTCTCTAAAATCATCATATCCGACGGCCTTGAAAATTTGGTGAAAAGTTGTCGGGACCGTGGCGCCCGGAGTGCACATGGTCCCGGACATTTTTCCCGAAATTTTAGGAGCATAATCCAATCATAAAATAAACCTTAACCCCAAGAAATTGGCGGGATATTCAATCTCTAGGTCGGCCAAAAGATGAAATTACGACCTAGGGTTTCATACATAAGAGCTCTCTTTCTTCATTTGAAGGGATCCGATTTTTGTTTTCAGGAACCTCATATGCAGCGAAAGAGAAGATCTTTGAAGACTTCAACAACAGTCAACATCCCTCTATCAAGCATCTATCAATTTCATTCATCCATTTAGAGCTTGGAAGACATTGAAGAACAATAGGAGATTACCGACTAAAGATTGGCTTGTATCCCTCCCTTGAGGGTTCGGTATGATTTCATGTTGTTTTCATGTCTTTGCATAAGCTTCAATATATCATTTACTCATGCTTTAGATCACTTTGCATCTTGATTTAGAGCATTTACATTATCATTTACAAGCAATTAGGGTTTACTTTCTAGGTTGCTCTAGTTTGCTTACTTGCATTCTAGGATCCTGCACACACACAAGATCTGCACACACAATATATTTTACAATACAACTTGGCTATTCGTGGAGGTGGAAATCACCGAAGCGGGGGTTTGACTAAGGCAAAACCCTATATAGCCGCCCACATACCCTTTTCAAATATAAGTGCAGGTTTCGAGACTCGGACGACGCCGCAGGTTACAGATCCGGGAAAAGCAAGTCGAGACAGCACTCCACACCAAATTGCAGAGCAGAAGACCTGGACAGGGGCGTGGGACGCCCTGGTCCTGCCAGGACAGGGGCGCTGGGCGCCCTGGTCCCTGGGACAAAGGCGCTGGGCGCCCTGGTCCTCCTGACAGACAGCATTTCCGACAATTTCCAGAGTGCAAGACAGCAGTTTCAGGAGCAGTTTTCGGGACAGAATCAGGACAGTGGCGCCCGCGCCCCTGTCCCGAACATTTTCAATCAGATTTTGACTCCGGGTACGCATCTGCATTCTTGTTTTATCCTTGTATTTACAACTGTTCATTGTTTAATCTCAATTTTGTAATCTTGTTGTTAGTTCATACATGCATTTTGGGATTAGGACTTGAACTTGCATCATTTTATCTTTCAATTTCAACAAAGGAATAGAAATCCTAATAGGTAGCCCGTGACTCTCTCTTTCACAAAAAGAAGTAGCCAATTGTGTGATACCTCTAGGCTTTTTCGTATTCCGTAATGTGTGTCAAAAGGTAGGATTAGGGCATGTTAACCTAGTCTCGCTTTTTCCCTTACACACTCATAAACCTGCTCACAACTCCCACTGCATGTGCAATATCTGGCCTTGTGCATACCATTGCATACATCAGACTGCCAACAACTGATGAATACATGATGTTAGACATTTTATTAACCTCTTCCTGTGCCTTTGGGCACATCTCCTTAGTCGATTTGAAATGACTAGCCAAAGGTGTACTAACTGCTTTTGCATCCTGCATGTTAAATCTTTTCAACACCTTCTTTATATACTCACTTTGGGACAAATTCAAGGTTCTATTTTTCCTATCCCGTGTAATCCTCATACCAAGAATTTGCTTAACTGCACCCAAATCCTTCGTAGCAAATGACCTGGCTAATTTCTATTTAAGATCATTTATATGTTGCATGTTAGACCCAGCAACAAGCATGTCATCAACATAAAGCAATAGGATAATATAACTACCATTATCAAATCTCTTAAAATATACACAATGATTAGAATGACATCTATGATAACCGTGTTCAGCCATGAAACTATCAAATTTTAAATACCATTGTCGAGGTGCTTGCTTTAGACCATACTGACTTTTCTTCAACCTGCACACCAAGTTCTCCTTACCTTTGACCTCATATCCCTATGGTTGCAACATGTAAATTTCCTCCTCCAAATCTCCATGGAGAAAAGTTGTTTTGACATCTAATTGTTCAAGATGTAAATCATCTGCAACCACAAGACTAAGTACAGTTCTAATTGAAGTCATTTTTACAACTGGAGATTTCTATGCAAAACCTTTTACCACAAGTATGGCCTTATATCTTTTCTAACCTCCTTCCTCCTCCTTCAGCCAATAAACCCATTTGTTAGGCAAGGCTCTTTTTCTGCAGGTAAAGGGACTAAGTCCCAAGTCTTATTTTTCATCAAGGAGTCCATCTCCTCTTTCATGCCTAGCTCCCACTATTGTTTGGCATCTACCTGCATTGCTTCTTCATATTCTTCTGGTTCACCAGAATCCATTAATAAAATAGAATAAAAAGAAGGAGAAAATCTTTCAGGGGGTCTACTTGTCCTCGTAGAACGTCTAACACTTGCAGGAGTTTGTGGGACAATCTGTTGTTGCTGAGCATCAGGTACCTGTGGCATTTCATTTTCAGGAATCTCATCCAACACCACATATTCTTGTTTGTCCTGTTCATGCTTCTTTTCCTGCATCTGTTCTTTATACATAACCTTCTCATTGAATATAACATCTCTACTTCTAATTATTTTCTTATTTTCAAAATCCTATAACCAATAGCCATATTCATCTATCCCATATCCAATGAAGGTACATTTCTGAGATTTAGCATCAAGCTTGGTTCTGTTTTCTTTATCAACATGGACAAAAGCTTCGCAACCAAAAGTTTTTAGAAAAGAATAATTTACCTTTTTACCAGTCCATGCCTCCTCTAGAATACCACCATCCAAAGGGGTTGAAGGTCCTCTATTTATCAAATAGACAGCAGTATGTACAGCATCTGCCCAAAAATGTAAGGGCAATCTAGCATGTGTTCTCATGCTCCTCACGCGTTCCATGATAGTCCTATTCATTCTCTCTGACACACCATTTTCCTGTGGAGTTCCTAGAACTGTCTTGTGCTTTCGAATCCCATTTAAGGAGTAGTAATCTTCAAATGCTTTGCTGCAATACTCACCTCCATTATCCGATCTGAGACACTTCAACTTTTTTCCTGTCTCATTCTCAACCAAAGCTTTCCATTTCTTAAAAGTTTCAAAAACATCTAATTTTTGTTTTAGGAAATATACCCATGTTTTTCTGGTTGAGTCATCAATAAAAATAATATAGTAACAAGAGCCACCAAGAGATGATACCTGAGCCGGTCCCCATACATTTGAATGTACAAGCTCTAACTTCTCACTCTTCTTCTCTTTCCCAACTTTGAGAAATCTAACTCTTTTTTGTTTACCATAAACACAGTTTGCACAGAACACTAAATCAATCTTCTTTAGTCCTGGCAATAATTTTTGGAGTGAAGGGTTTTCATCCCTTTCTCACTCATGTGCCCAAGCCTATGGTGCCACATTATCGAATATGTTCTTGCAACATTTATTGTTGTTGTCCCTGCAGTAACTTTATCTGTAGCAGCTAGGGTAGAGTAAGTGTTACCTGTACACAGATATAATGTGCCTACCTTCTCACCTTTAGCTATTACTAATGATCTTTTAGCAACCTTCACTACCTAGTTGCCCTGCAGAAATTAAATTTCTTCTTAAATTAGGATCATGTCTTACCTCCTGCAGAAACCAGTCATTTCCATTCTGCAACTTGATCTTTATCTTTCCTTTTCCAACAATTTGACAAGGCTCATCATCACCCAAATATACCTGTCTAAAATCACCTTGAACATAATCTAGAAAATATTTTCTATAGGGTGTAGCATGAAATGAAGCCCCAGAATCTATTACCCAGGAATCATTAACATTATCCAAACATAAGATTAAAGCATCTTGTAAAGTATTACTTGCAATATTAGCTTCCTTACTGTCATTTTCATTTTTGTCTCCTTCTTTGTTTTTCCGAGACCAACAGTCTTTCTTTAGATGACCAGGCTTTCCGCAGTACTAGCAATCTTTCTTTCCTCTAGATTGAGAGTGTCCTTTCTTTGACTTCCCTCGTGACTTCTCATTCCCAGGGCATTTTCCTCTTTCCTTTGATCTTCCTCTATTCTCCACATTCAAAACACTACCCGATGATGTTGGAGTCTCACCTGTGCTTTTCCTTCGCAAATCCTCGCTTAGGATAACACCAACAATATCATCAAATACCAAAGTATTTTTACTAGAGACAGAGTTACTTACAGCCATAACCAAGCTATTCTAGCTTTCTAGCAAAGAACATAAAATCAAGAGAGCCCTAACCTCTTCTGCAAAAGTAATTTTTACCGAAGACAATTGACTGGTAATTGTATTAAATTCATTTAAGTGCTCCGCTATAGATCCTCCTTCACTCATTTTCAAATTAAACAGACGCTTCATAAGAAATACCTTATTCGAAGCCGAGGGTTTCTCATACAACTTAGCCAATGTCGCCATCAAATCTACAGTCATTTTTGCTTCTATTATATTGAATGCTACAGACGGTGCAAGGCACAATCGAATGGATCCCAGTGCCTTTCTATTTAAAATGTCCCACTCTTCATCTGACATTGTGGTCGCTTTCTTTGCCTTTCCTTCCAATGGCCGCCACAAATCTTTTTGATACAGGTAATCCTCCATCTGCATTTTCCATAACTGATAATTTTGGCCGTTAAACTTTTCGACCTTGAATTTGGAATCCTCCATTACTCCCACTCAAATCTGAAAGTCCTGCCAATTTACAGAAAACCTCGCTCTAATACCAATTGTTAGGGATTCAAGCAGATCCGAAGCAAATATGAACTAACAATTATATGCAGATTTAAATACAAAAGATAAAGAAATAAAACAGGACACAGATAACACAGAGATTTAACATGGTTCACCCAGAATGGGTTACGTCCACCATACACAGTCGTCCAATCTTTCTTATTATCCAGCAAAAACAGTACATCAACCTTACAATGCCTTAAGCATCCCAGCCGCTTATAACATGCGTTTTTAGGGCAACAAACAAAGTCGGCCTTTTTAGGGTTTTATTACAATGTCGGTTTTCATCAACGAAAAATGGCAAAAAAAAATAAATCTCAGGGGCTCCCGCCCCTGAACCCCCGCGAGGATACATGCTGAGTGTACAGTACTTTGTTGATCAGTCGCCACATTTCAAGATTGACATCGCAATGAGTTATTTGATATAGTGAAGTGTTATATGCAGAAGGAAAAAGAGTTAAGTTGCAAAGTATGCAGAAGAGCGGTGTTGAATATGTTTAGAAGGATCTGATTAAGCAAGTATTGTGCTACTCAGAACATATCAAACCATTCTTGTTGTTTTCTAACCATTACAGCAGAATCAAATCCCCTAATCGGGTAAGCTCTAACAAGCTTCAATGTATAAATCATTTAACAAGGTGATCCATTAGTTTGGATTCAGAAATCCTCCACTGAGGTTACTCCTAACAAGGTACTACCTTTAACAGGGTATAAGCTTCTAATCAAGCTTTAGGATCTCTAACAAGATTCGCTCCTAGCAGAGCACTTTGTAGACCTTAACCGGTTAGTTATCTATTACTGCAGATAGTTAACTTGTGAGTTCCATCTCACCGTGGTTTTTACCTATTTGGGTTTTCCACGTACAAACACTTGTGTTATGGTAGATGTTTTACTTTTTGTGGATGTTGTTATATCATTTTGGATTGCATGCATTGTGTTTAAAAGCTTTGTTAAGTTCATCTATCGGTTAGTGTTTGAAGTAGTTTTATTTTTGGTGTCACTGATTCACCCCCCTCTCAGTGCTTTTCAAGTCCATTAATATTTACGTGTAAAATTATGTAAAAATTTTGGTATACATTTACAATATTTATATGCCAACCCTCTCAATGCTTTTCAAGTCCATCAATATTATGTAAAAATTTTGGTATACATTTACAATATTTATATGCCAAAAAACATGTATTAGAGTGCTACCAAATATTGTGATTTGATATATTTCTTTATTGATGATTTTGCTCTACAAGATAATCAATATGAATACATTTTGTATGATGTGCATTATACTATAGGATTTATATTTAATAATTTATTAATCGTATTATACATATATTATTAAATGTTATATGCATTGTTTGATTACTTATCTTTTCATTGTTTGTTTAGTTAGGAAGGGCCTCCTTCCATCTAAAACCTTAAGAAATTGTTATACCTTTGAGGGCAGCTCTCTTGTAGGTGCCACAATCATAGGCACCTTTTTATCCCTTGCAATTATCTTTTATAGCATAGGTTGTGTTTTATGAGGATGTGTGTCACTTGTCCACTCCTTGCAATCAATTTATCTATTTTTGTGCACTCGCTAACATATATCTTTTATATATTGTCAATGTTTGAACTTCATGTGTCAATAGTATATGCATACATTATATTATCATCGTATGATGCATTTGGTTTTAAAAATGTTGTGTTTTGCTAAATTTTGTTGACATTTATGAGCATTGCATAGCTCAGCATCTCCACAAAAAACATCAAGATTGTCCCATCTATACAATACTTTTCTTTATAGAGAAATACTTCATGATCATACATCATTGTCATTGCTAGTTATGCATCACACAAGCCATGGGGGAATTAATATTTTTACACATTTTTTATCATATTAAGTTAAGACTCAAAACCATCTAAGTACACTAAAATCATTGGGTATCCCCTTTCTTTGTCTATCATTTGTTTTTTTGTCACATATTATAACATTCCATTTTCAAATACTTAATGATCATACATCATAGACATTGCCATTTATGCATCACACAAGCCATGGGGGCATTAATATTTTTACACATTTTTTTATCATATTGAGTTAAGACTCAAAATCACCTAAGTACACTAAAATAATTGGGTAACCTCTTTCTATATCTATCATTTGTTTTTTTGTCACATATTATAACATTCTATTTTCAAATGCCATATACATGCAAACTTGCTTGCTTTATTGCAAACAAAATTGAGAGATTGGAGGCATCCATTAGATTAGTTGCACACAAAGACAAGTATATTTCAATTATGCATTTTCTACTCAATTTCTTTAATCAATCACACTCGCTTTCTTTGACATATCATGTTGATTTTCAATCATTTTTTACATTTCATTTTCTTTCCTTCTCAATTTGAGGGCAATACTCTATACTACACACAATTCAAAGAGGACATATTATCATGAAATTTTATTTTTAATTTATATGCATTTTTTATAAGTTGTTGCTTTTCTTCAATAGTATGAAAACCCTAATAAATGCCTATTGTTTATAGGGACGAAAGGAGCACACATTTTTAAACATGAATCAAATATCTAAAATTTAAAAGCCCGTACCCTTTTCATATGTTACCTATCCCTATGCTGGCACGATGTAGAAAAGACCCTTCTCACACCACTTTAGGCGGATGTTGTAGATGCACAATTTTAACACCTGATTTGGTCCATTTGGGGGAATTACCTAACCCTTATCTTGAACTTTTCACTCTAATGCTAAATCCTTCATCTTAAACCTCACTCTCTAATGCTCAATCTCTCAATCCATAACGATGTCCATTGTCACAAGTCTTCGACATCTTGGACTATAACTTGCACATGAGCTCATCCTTTAGATCAAATCATGTGCACAATCTAATCCTCTAATTTCAAAATTTTAAATTTTCATTTTCTAGACTAACAATATTGGAACATGCATAATACCCGTTAATTTGTGTAACAATAGTTTTGAATTGTGTCTCAAGTTATAGATTAAAGAGATCATCCTAGATTGTTTCAGGACACCATATGTATTGAGCTATCAATTAGTAGCTTCTATTCATATATTCAAGCAATGCCAACTACGATGTACTCAACAATTAGCATCCCTCATTCTCAATTTCTCTATTTTAAATTTGTCAAATCAACTACACAATAGTACTCTTTAACACCAGACTTTCTTAGACATATATACAGACGATAGCAAAAGCTTCTATAAAGACTAAAGTTGAAGTTCTAAAACAAATGAACTCGTGCCATTAAAAAACATCCAAGGACCAAATAAGATAACAAAAAACAACTCTTTAAGGCTTTAGAAGCTCGACTGCAAATACAGATATGTTAGCTCAAACTTGCAGACAAAACGCATAGATGGTTAAAAAAATTGGGTTCGAGTTCACTCTGACAGAAATATTCTGCATAATCCAAAAATTCCAATCTAATGGAGAATGATGCCATAGCACGTAACATTCGTACAAGAAAATGTAACATTCATGGTTACCATCCCAGCCTTTAAGAATTCAAATTCCTAAAATATGTGATAAAACCAGGTGCATATACATTCTAATGGAGATAAACCAGAAAGAGAACAAACGATTCAGTACATTCACCGTAGTTTGGTAAAACCAGCATATGGATCTAAAAAGCATGACCACTTCGACTGATAGGACCTTTTAAAGCCAACTAAATGAGCATGACCACTTCGACTGATAGGACCTTTTAAAGCCAACTAAATGAGCATGACCACTTTGACTGATAGGACCTTTTAAAGCCAACTAAATGAGCATGACATACTGCACAATAACCTGCCTATGTCATTGGGAAAGGAACATCAATTAGATTTTGATGTTAATTTCACCTATCAACTTAAGACACATTTCCCTCAAAACCCAGCTCTAATGTCAAATTTCAAGGCAGGTTAACATTCAAAACTAAGGCAACCCAGCCAATTATAACATCCCACAGCCTGTCAATTAAAACCATAAAAAACTGATCGATGTCAAAATTATGCTTTCATTCTGTTCAATAACCACCATACCCACCACTTCTCATGCCATAGCTGGCTGTTGCAACTCCACCATAAGTTGCTTGCGCCCCAGCTTGACCTGGACATTCTCTTGCCCAATGACCAGACTGACCACATTTATAGCATGAAGTAGAACCTGTATTTGCCCCAGAATTTGCATACCCACTGCTGAGACTGCCCCCAGAATAACCACCGGAACCATTAGGGCAGTCCTTTGCAAAATGACCAGGTTGACCACATTTATAGCATGATGTAGAGCTTGTATTTGTCCCAGAATTTGCATATCCACTACTGAGGCCACCCCCAGAATTTGCATATGCACTACTGAGGCCACCCCCAGAATAACCACCAGAACCATCCGGGCAATCCTTTGCAAAATGACCACTTCTTTTACACTTGTAACATGAAATAGGAGATGAACTCCCATTTGGCACTCCCCCATAACCACCTGAATTACCATAGTATCCACCTCCTTGATTCGTGTCCAGTCCATTGCCACCGAAGCTGCCACCTGAAATACTTCCCATGCCAGCATATCCTGCATTGATTCCCAAATTTGTCGTTGCGACTGATGTCCCACTAATAGGTTCTCCTCTAGAAAGCTTACCAATAAGATCTAGTAAAACTTTACTCTCAGATGAATAATCCACTCTTTCTGATTTCACAACCACCGACTTCACTCTCTGTTCATCATTGTATGTCTCCTCTTTTACTTTCAGTTTAAACAAAAACTGGTTAAAAAGGACCTTACGAATAATTTCCCCAAATTTGCTGTCATCTTGTTCTTCATTCTTTAACATGTACAATTGCTTAGCTGGGACCCCCATGATTTCCTCCCCTGCTTCTTGAAAAGCAGTAACCCATGTTAATCCAGTGTGGTCTTGCACTTGGACTTGAAGCAGGTATCTGTAATCACATTCAGGGAAACTACTATTGCATCTTTCACATTGCCAGGTTCCATCTCCAAAATTATTCACCTTCTTATTGCACTGCCTGTCTCCAACCATCAAAGGGCAAGCAGTGTAGCAAAAATTATCAACCTTAATGAAAGATACAGTTGCTTTGACTGAAATCCAATCGGGTTTCTCGGATCTACCAAGTCCCTCATCTTTAATCTGGGATACCATCTTTCGCATGTCAACCCGGCCACCACCAGCACCTTCTTTGGATAAGGACTGGGGGGCAATGTTCCTTCCCTCTTTCTCATACCAGTCTCTCAATTTGTGTGCTTCTTGAAAATCTGGATTCACAGAAAGCTGGCTGGTAGAGATTGTTCCCACAGATTTCCCACTAAAATCACTTATTCGGCCAGCCTTAACAGCCAGGATGGGGGAGGTTCCTGAATCACACATTTCTTGAAGTTGTTGGCCCTCCTTGTTGCAGAATGCCCCCCACATTGTTACCTCAACACTGCACCCCGACATGTCCTTTAGCTGAAGCGCTCTTTTCTGGGTCTCTGTTCCATTTTTTCTCATTATAGTGCTGGAAGGATTAATGGAGATGACAACACCAATAATGTCTACCATTGAATTATTTTCCATGTGCTCAATTTCACTGATTGGCCTAAAGTTATAATGCTGCTGCGGAATCGAGTTATCCTCTTCCAAACAAGCCTCTACTGTTGATGTAGACTCCAAGAAAATTTCCCATTCATTGTTTAAGTGGTTGAAATTTTTCTGTGCCGGTTTCAGACTCCCCTTGGAAACCATGTATACTCTTCCATTCTCAATACGATCATAAAATTGATCTGCAACTGAATTAAAACATGTTATGCGTATTTCTCCTCCTTCAGAATCAAGAAGATCAAAACTAAAAACTTTCCCATCTCCTTTTGCATTATTAAAACGACGAAGATCTCCCTTGGCAGTGACTCTTGCTTTGATAGTCCACCGGCCCTGATAGGGATTCAAAGCAGAAATAGGAATAATTCTTGGAGGTGCTTCATTTCTCGCTATGGGTCCTCTGTTTGAATACATAGAAGGCGGCTGATAGGAAGGGGTACTAGCTGGGCGGCCATACATATTTGTTTGAGCAATCATTCCTCTGCCAGCTGCCACACCAAGTCCACTGTTTGAAGGCTTTTGGACTGAATTTATGTATGGCTGAGCAGGCTTGTCATATGACCCAGTAGCAGACATACGAGGTGGACCTGCTGTCCCTGTGCCAGGCTCACTCTTTTGATAAATTCCATTCATTATTGGTGATGCTGGATTCAGATTTGGCCCTGCCCTTGACCCTGCATTGTAAGGGCCGGCATATGGCTGTGCAGGTTGAGCACGTGGAGAAGCTTGAGCCTGGGGTGGCTGTTGAACTGGCATGGAAACTCTTTGTTGCTGCTGAGCATTTGCATCTACCATTGGCCTTGGTTCACCAATTATATCACAGTTAAGAGCTACAACTCCCATGCCCAAAACTATAATAATCCTGCAAAGATGCATGAATGCAAACATGTCATTGCCAGCACCATATGACTACTAACTTTTAGGATTCAACGCCAAACTTCCAATAAAATTCAGAAGTATATCAATTCCAAATACTTTTTCAACATAATGTACAGAAATAAGACCATGGAGCATACAATGCAAGGAATTTTAACTGTAAATTGGCAGGCTAATAGATGTGTAATATTGTGCAGGGACCATTGTTCATATTATGATGTTTGTTTGTTAAATTGAGGGTGTGCCACAAGTTGTGTCATGTCCCTTCCAAGCTAGGTCAGCCTCCAGCACACCATTTTAAGAAAAGGTGTTTTTAAACACCACAATAAATATAAGCTTATGTATTAATTAATAACTATTTAAAATCAAAATTTATTTAAAATAAAATATAATAGAGTTCAGATTTAACTTTGACATATAGCATCCAAATTTGGGACCCTGGGGAATTATTCCCCAGTTCATTACAAAAACAGTTTGCTACACATTGAGGAGGCAGCTTTTGGATGACAATTGTTTTGCCATTGCAAATGGTTTGCTCATACAGGGACAGACCCTCTGTGATTGAGCGCTGTGAGGTGAGGACAAATTTCAATTTTTAATCCTCAATTTGTTCGCCACAGGTCTGACTTACATCCAACAAATTCGGTACATATGAGGTTTTGTGTCAAATTGTGGACTGTTCAAACAAATATTGGTGTGGAGGTGCTGATCATAATGAGGCCACTCCTTAGCAAAAAGAGGGAGATCTAGAATGTCACAATCTGCTGGTGGTAAACCTACAGCCAGCCAGGTGCAGGAGTTCCTGAGTTCTTCATCAAACCTAATATTTTGCAGCGATCAGCGGACAATTATTGAAGGGTGACATATCAGACGTGAGTCATCAACAGTGGGCATTGGAAGGTAGATCACAGTGAACAGTGATCCTATGAGGCACACTTACATCCAGATCAGTCATAGTTACAACAGTTTGTCAAGCTGGGCCCCAACATTGAGGATTTCGTGCCTCAAATATCAGATGGAGGAGCCAAATCTAGGGTTTGCATGCAGCTGCATCTCCCAGGCATCCAATCACCCACTGCAAATCCAATCAAGTACCAGTTCACAAGAGCAAGAGATTACTTTGGATGTGCGTCATTACTGTTCATTTTCCGATTAATGTAATTGCCTCACAAGAACAAAAAATTGTATGAAACTCACGCCAGGTCCTCTAAATTGCTTCCATGTAAGATTATTGTTGAACATGATCTCTGCTGTGTACTTCTAATTCTAGAAAATTTATGTTGGATTAATTTTATCTTTTATGATGCTATCAGAAAATTACCACTGTTAGGATCTCTGTGAGTTGAGCATGAAGGATTAAACCTTAAAACACATTGAGACTTGTTAGGATGGCAAGGTAAACCCTAGGTTCATCACAAGTCGGCCACTCCCTAATATCAACTTTTATCCATGTTATAAAAAACCAACTTGAGGAGTAAATTTAAATAAAGACAACACAGGTGAAAATATGAATTAGAGATACAGTTCAAAAAAAACATGAGTTGGAGATAGGGCATAGAAGGTTCAGTAAAAATCTTCAACAAAACCATGGCTACATTTTAAAATTACTAAAATAGCATAAAAGGAAATTAGGAACCCAAACTTACTTGCGACTCTGCACGGTATTACATATATACTCTGTCAATTGAACTACAGACCCCTTCTGAATCCTTCCTGATTTGACTAATTGATTAAGCTGTGTAGCAAGCATTGCTTGCTGCATATGTGTCCCATCTGATAGAACCGTTCTGTACCGTTCCTGAGAGGTTTGTGGCCCAATTTGTTTGATGTCCAAAACTTGTACAATTGGCTGAAGATCTGTGGCTCCATTATTCATGACAGAAATGGCATTTGCTGTCAAATTTGGCTCCATGGCTTCAACTTCAACTTCAGGTTTATCAAACAAATTTGACTCCATAGCTTCAACTGCAGATTTACCAAACAACACAGTCAAATTTATTACAAGTCAGTTATCCAAAATGCAGCTTGCCTTCAGTATATATTTATTGTATTGAAAAACATTCACACAATTTCATCCTCTGTTCGACTAAACTGCTTCATTATAGTTGTAGTACACTCCAATGTGCATTTTAATCTTAGACTAGTCTACAATCTAAAAAAAAAAAATTCAACGAACTTTTCATGAAAGCCTTAATCTGACTCTAATTTCCACATCTGTCCAAGAAAACCCGTGCAACTTAAATGTGATTCACATGACCTTGCTATGATATAAGGAACATTTTCCCTAAACCATTACTTTTAAAATCTAAATCCATTCAGCAAGATTTATTTCATTGTAGGCACTCCTTGGACTCCAAAATCACTCCTAGTTACCACCTCCGCCTTATTAGTTCAACAGAATCACTTCACTTCACTTTACACATACTAAATCTTAGTCATTTAGATTAATTGCCTACCCTACAATTTAAACATTAAACTATAATTTCACCAAATACTTTTTATTAAACCCTAAACTCCAGTCTCTGTTCATTAAAGACCTTTCAATTTAAGCCTGATTAACTCTCTTTAAGTGTAGAAAAAACAACTCTATATTAGATTTTTTTGCCTACCCTGCAATTTAAAATTTTCAACAATCTTTTTGCCAAATCATTTAATTTAACTCTAACTCGTTTATGTTCAAAAACTCCCTTCATTTTAAGCCAGCTTAACTCCAACACAACGCAACTTAACTAATATTTTCCATAAAAAATTTAATTTTTGAACCTAGTTTACTTAGCTATGAAGCATCCTTTGTCTGCTTTGAGATTGTTTTTTAACATTGTCACATAAATTTAACTAACCATCACCATGTGCTCTAAATTTATCTCTAATTGCACCCCTACAGTCAAAAAAAATTATTCGTTTAAAGCATGATTAGCTCCAAACTTCTATATTTTTTCCTTCAAAAATCGATTATGCACCTCGACCACTACATTGTGTGTTAAGCTCGGGTGTCATTTGGTTTGTTTTCCTTACTCCACCATGGAATTTCAGTCTTTGTACCCTATACATCCAAAAACTCCTTCATTTTAAAATTGATTGGCCCAATATGGTTTAATTTAACCAAGATTTCCTAGAAACCTTTGAATTTAGGAAGCAGTTGCCTTTCAATCTGCATTTATTTATTTCTTTGCATTTCTTGCAATCTAAATCTCTATGTACATTCACACCGACCGCGCGTCTAGAAAACGCCTTCATTTTAAGCCCGATTCGCTCCAAGTTCAACCAATCCTTTTTTCAGAAACCCTTGATTCTTGATTGTATTACACCTCGAATCTTTATTTAGATTTTTCACCTATCCTGCCATTTGAAGCTTCAACTATTATTTCAGATCTTTTTAATTCTTAGCTGTGATTCAAGCCTCCCTTCAAAAAATCTCTTGATTCAGAGCCTGACTGACAGCAATCTACTACAATAACCCAAGCTTTCTCAAAAGCCCTTGATTTTTTGACCTAGTTTACTCTGTAGCCGACTTTAGGTTTCTCTCGTCTGTAAGAAACAACTAAGTCATGCCAGAGACTGCAGGGACGAACCGATGTTCTAATTTAACGAAAGAAAAAAAAACGATTCATTTACTTTCTTAACATTTTTTTGAAACGAAAACATCACCTACAATTTTTTCTTTAAAACGAACCAAATCTTAAGCTGCTATGAACAGATAGAGTATCTTTACAAATATCAAACCCTATAAATATTTTATTCGGCGGTTCAAAGTAAGAAGAAGAGAAAATCAAAGCGTTTCAAGACCGAAATCACGGCAAACTGTAAAACATTTAGCGACTCTTGCAGGAAAGTTAAATGTACGTAAATAAATTAAGCCTCGTCATGGCGCAAAATACAATTACAAAGAACTGAAATGTACCTTTTCGCAGCAAGGATAGATTTTTCTGAGGCCTTCAGAAGAGCGAAGAAAACTTTTGGGGAAGAAAATTAGATTGTCATAGAGCGAAAATTTGTTTATTAACCGCTCAAATTCAAAGCTCTCATTACTCAATGGAGCTTTCCCGCCATGAATTTTCGTTACATTTGACACCTGACGTGACGACCGCCGTCGAACTCAAGCTTTTATCTATTACAGAAAAAACCTATTTCAAATTTAAGAAATATTATAATTTAGCGGTAGCTTGCCTTAGAAGATCGTGGGAAAGATGTTTAAGGTGAGGCATGAACTAATGTAAATTTTTGTGTTTTGTGAGTAAGATTTTAGGTATTGGTATTTATATTTGGAAAATTTTATTTTAAAGATATTATTACTAGCAATTGCATCTTGGTGTGCAATGGGTATGCCGAATAAGTGTTGAAGGTCAATTAGAAAAAAAATTGGTCTAGAGTTTGGATACATTTGTGCAATATATGATATTAATAGGGAGAAAGAGAGAGATAGAGGGGTAAGGAGATACAGTTAAGAGATGAAAGTAGAGTGAGGATATAGGATAATTAAAGAGGTATAGAAAGATGGAGCAATAGGGAGATAGATGTAGGGAGAGGTAAGGATATAGAGATAGGGGAGAAAGGCAGTGAGAAATATAAAGATAAAGATAGAGATGGAGATTTAGAGGCAAAGGAAGAGGAAGATGGAGAGATAAGTAGAAAGAGAAGAAAAGGATAGAGGTATTTATTTAGTTAACTCATGTTTCTTATATCATATGACTCCTTGTAAGGAGAAACCATCTTCCTACCATGGCTGTGATGGATGAGAAATATATTATTACAGTCACACTAACACATTGACCAATGATAACTAATGTAGTTTATACGCATAGATGATTAAGATAGCTTCAATTGTCTTGCATGACTAAAAATGTCTATCAATTGTAGACAATGAATACCTTAGATGTAATAAGTTAATTTAAAGCAATCATATAAATTTATCTATTAACAAATATTCATCACTAATAATATTAAAAACTATAAACAAAGGCTAAAGTCTTGGACACCAAAATCACCTATATTCAGATAAAATAAATAAAAATAAAATAAATAAAATCTTGAATATTTCACACCCCTATTTGTGAGAAATAAAACATTCTCAAATTGTTGATGTTGTTGAATTAAATTCTCCACCTAACAACTATGATATCAAGGATGAAGTCAGTTCATAATTTATTCATTTATTTGATTTAACTTATATTTATAAACAATAATATTATATTATTAATTGCACATGTTTCAATACTAAATTTAAATTTGTATATTCTAAAAACTGGTAGATTCAATTGAGCAATCATATAAGATAAATGGAATCGTGCTCATTTAAAGTTGTACAAAACTACAACAAAAGACAAAATTATTGTACCTGAAATATAAAATTGATGTAAAGTATTTGTATAGTTGTTGAATATTGATTCATTTGCCTCTCAAATTATATAAATTATTAGATTCCATTCATGAGAGGCTTTATCTAAATTAAACAAACGAAAACGTACTGCAATTGAACTATAAATGGGCATGAACACGTAGCACAAAAGTTAGGCATGTAGATGTTAGAGATTGAATAAGTGGATTGAGCAATTATATAAACCTTATGAATTCTACCCCCAACAAGATTAATGAAACTATTGAAAAAAATGATATAATGTCAACTATAATGTAAATGGGTTTGCCCATATCTAGTACAAAAAATTGGTATTGATTCAATTTTGCAGCTACATAACATTTTAAGTTCTACCGACAAGCATTTTGAACTAAAGCAAATTAAAAAATACACACTCTAACTTCAATTATAACTCATTTATAGATTATTGAAATAAATGGATGAGAGCATACACTAATAAATTATTTGCAAATTAAGTGAAATCTAAGTCATTTACAACATATTCAGAATGAAGACAAGAACTCATACCGTAGCTAAAATGTGAATTCAATTGTAAATACCTTTAAGTAAAATAAATAGATAGAAATATTAAAAAGGCAAAAGGCAATATGTAGTTGAAATGTAGATTCTTAAACAAATGTTTGAAATGAATAATATATTTGTATAATGATCATTTGTGAAACTTCACCAGCATTGATAATTCTCTAGTTGAGGACAAAATAAGGATTCAAACCCAAGCAACAGATTGAATCGAATTGGGATTTGGGATAGGATCAGGGTTAGGACTTCTTGTAGATGGGTTAGGGTTTGAAGGATAAATCTTCACTATTATGAAAAAATAATTTTTAAATAATCTTTTAATTAAAAATTCTTACTAAATCAGGTAAATAAAATGAATATCAAATAAGTTTTAATTTACATAAATGCTTAGATTTTAGTTCCTTAACAATGAATTCCAAATAAAACATTCATTTCCAATGAAATTCATATTTCCTTGTTAGATGGTGTTGTCATGTACTTGTGTTGATCTTTCTATACGTTACTTCAGTAGAGAGTTTTGAGATATCACATTGCTTTAGAGAGACGAACAAATGTGCAAACACATTGACAAATAAGGCAATTGATGAAAATATTCCATCTAAGATCTACTATTTTCTTTATGGCTAGGAGCTTCGGATTTATCTAGAGAATGATTTCCCCTAAATATACGTTGTGGTGTATGATTGAGTTGGTGCACCTTTCCTATGTAGGCAAATGCTCTACATTTGCATTTGTTTTGATAAATGAAGTATATGAATTTTTTTTTTTAGGCTTGTTCGAGATAAGGATAGAATGAGTTGCATTTTAATAGGACTCAGGAGATCACATTTTGGGAAGATAGCTTTGGAAAGTTATGCATTCAACGACATGGTAATAATCTCGCTTAACACAATAGAAAGGCTTTTCTTTCTTGAAGTTAAGCATACTTTTTAGGGGAAAGGACCCAATAGTTGAGCACGTTCCAATTCTTGTGATACAAGTTGTTGATTTAATACCCCCATACTTGTTGATTTAATGTCCAATTTTTGTACAACATTGCACCAATAGTTGTGTGATAACTACCAATAATTGAATGAAATACACCGTTTGTTGTGAAAAGTAACCAATCATGTGATGCCACATTAGTTGCACAAGTATTGGGGCCCTTTTGCACACCTATTTGTCTCACTTTTTGGGGGGGGTGTTTTCGACAACTTGGCAAAGAGAATGCTGATGTGGCATCATATTTGATGATGTGGCCCTGAAACCTTAGTTGTAAGAAGGGGACTTGCCAAGTAAGTTGTTGTAGAAAATTTAGAGTGATTTGAAATTTCCACGTAGGATTTTGAGAAGTGCGAAGTTAGGATGCACAACTATTGGGTCTTCTCCCATATTTGACTTATCGTGCATCTAACAACTGATGGAATTGATGACCATTATACGTGGTAATTCATGGGAAGACCATGTGCATCAAATAAACAATTGTCAAGAGCCTTGACAAACAACTGTTTTCAAAGTGTCAAGAAATCCTCATCCGATGACTATTCGTTTAAGAAAGATTTAAAAAATTTCTTCTTTTTTTGGCGAAGAGCTATCTGATCAGATTTAGTTTCTATTTCTTCAGCGAAGACCTATCTAATTAACTTAAGTTTCTATTTTTTCAGCGAAGACCTATCCAATTAGCTTAAATTTTTATTTCTACTTCTTCAATTTCGCTGATGAAAAAGAAGCGATCATTTTCCAAGCAAAGCCCAATCATCGATGAAGAGTTCGATGATTATCAGCTTGGCTCGGGCATTTAAGAACAAGAATCTGGTCTCCTCAGTGTTGAAGATTCAGTTTAGTCTTTGTTCAAATGATTTTTTAATTGAAATAATGTTTTGTTTTTCTTTTAGGGGGGTTTTCCAAGTGTGCAGAGCATTGTGGACGCAAATATGATTATTTTGAGGACATCAATATATGAACTGACATTGCACAAGAGCAACAATCATGAAAGTCAGTCAAGGGAGTAAAATATTATCTTCTTCAATAATAACATTAAAACTCTTGTTTGACAGAAAGATGGAAATATTAGACATAACCAGCGGTTTGATCATAGGCAAAGGTGGCACTAATCTAAAATTTTCCATGAAAATCTTAGCATTTTTGTATTAAAATCAATTAAAATGAAGCATTAGAGACCATCATCTCCTCCATCAAGGAGCAGATCAGTTTTACACTTAGCGAAAAAATGGTGGCACTTCCTTTGAAATGTGTACTTGTGAGAAATCTATCAGCCTATTTCTCTAAGGATAGGTAGCCAGTTTAATATTTTTTTGCCTAAAAATCAATGCAGAAGATTTGTTCTGAATTTTTTTTCAATACATTCTGATTTTGTGGTGATTTGATTGTGAAAATATCATAATACAAAAACAAAATGGGAGATAGGGGGATTTATGATAATTTTTTGCTTTTTTCGGTGGAAAGGTTTCTTTGATCTTTTTATATGGAAGTGGTAATTTTTTCATGAGTTTTTCTAATCCTAACCCAAAAATTTGTTTGTTGTTTTGTATGTATCTTCTTTTTTGAGCTTATGCTTGTGGTTGCATCGTTGAGGTGGGTGGTTGGACCACTGAATCATTGGCTTTTTTACACAGGGAGTGTGAGTAGTGATGAAGTGTCTCTGCGCTCAAACGAACTTTAGAACCAGTGCCATGACACTTGTAAGATGCAGATCCCAAGGATATGGCATCAATGTTGTACAGATTCTAATGATGTATCTCCCCAAAATGTTGGTATTGCAACAACCGGGTGAGTAAAACAATTGAAACCACAATACCAAAATAGGGACTTATCTATCAAATATAAAAAAACTAATAAAAATTAAAACCTATGGTTCCATAAAAAATTTCACGTCTTCTACTGGATTATTGGATTTGCAGGGTCTATGTGTTGTAACGCGACCTTAAGTATAAGTTGGTTGTTGTTCACCCTTTCCCCCCAATTTGAGACGCCATTGTAGAATTTTGAAGTCGCTTCCTACAATTGATTATATTGGTCCACCAATGCCTTCAGCTTACGATTTTTTCAGATATCTTCCTCATTTTTCAATGTGAGATTTTTGAGGTGCTTGTCTAATTTACCCAATTAGAAGATGAGCATCTCGAAAGAATCCAAAGGCAAGTCATCCTCTACACTGATATTTTGAAGGGTGTTGATGACTCGGCCCATATACATTTTTTAGAGTTCAAAATTAATGAAGGTGCAAAATCCATTCAAATTCATATTGTTGGAGGTCAAATCAACACTTGCGAATATAAGATTGATGTAAAATCAACAATATTTTATGTATTTGTAAGAGGTTAGAGGGCACATCTCCCCAAGTAAAATATGACGGTAGCAGAGTGTGGGACATCTTCTACTCATCATAGCACGATAATATTAAATATGACTGTAGACACCCAAAATTGTCCAGTCTAATTAAATAAATATTTTATTTATTTAATTATCTAAGCTTAATTCTTCTATTAATTAAATAAATCTTCATTTATTTAATTAATTCATTTATCCTCTTCTAGCCTTATTTCTCATTTAAATAAATACATTTATTTATTTAAATTATCCTTTTCCTAAATTAAATAAATATCTTATTTATTTGATTGATCCCACTTCTTCTATTAATTAAATAAATCTTTATTTATTTAATTAATCCATTAACCTTTTCTACCCATGACACATGTCATTCATCTCTTAATTCCTACACTACCTACCCCTTTCATTGTTTTATTATTTCTTTTACCTACCCTCTAATCATAGCCGACCTCCTTTTACACCGCTCAATCTTATCCCTCCATTTCATATAGTGTCTTCTATATAAGGAGATGCTTCCTTCATTATCAAACCCTGGCTAATGAATCATTCCAACTACTTGATCAATTGACTACTTGGCATAGGCGATCCTACTTGCAACCACATTTCGTTCTTTGTTGAGCTCTTGTGCACATAAAATCTGAGAGCAAATATATCAAGCAAGATCAATGGAGATAGGAAGAATGGAGATCCAAACCCTATTGGACATGTGATGGTACAATCTCTGTGATTTCATTTGATTTGCATTGTCTTAGGTAATCTTCATATGTCACGGTGGATCTTTGTTGTTGTTAGGCTAGGGTTTTGTGGTTGAATTCATTTAGCCTTTCAATATCGTTATTATTGTTATCCATTTTCACCATATACATTTTGGCACGCCCGATGGGACTCTTGTCCCTTTTTGCATTTAACATCCTTGTTGCAGATTTTGTGTTTTGAAGTTGCAGATCTGACATTTTCGACAGCATTTTGATATTTTCGCGTCTGCGTACTTTCGAATCGCGTTTTTGATTTTCTAGCGCGTCTACGACATCTAGAACCGCATCTATGTTATCGACAGTATTTTATTTTTCAGATTCTGAAAACCGCGTTTGTGTTTCTCAGTCGCGTCTGAGGTGTTTTTAGACGCGTCTGTGTCCAAAAGTCGCATATGGGTTCTGGAGCCGCGTCCGTGTCTCACAGAACCGCGTCTACGTCACGAAGTCACGTCTGTGTCGAAGGTAACTGCGTCTGTGCGCATCGGTTTCAATTTTTGGGGGGGGTTTATTGATTTGGTTTTAGGTTTTGCATTTAAGGTTTCAGATCTGGTTTATTTTGAGCTAACATTTTCAGATCTAGCTAATGAAATTGGTGTAGCTTGTCTTGAAAGCAAAATCGTTTTGTTGAAGGTCCCTATTTTTACAAAGTCTTTTGGATTTAAAATTTACCTAACTTGTGTGCTTGCATGAAGGGGTGATTATTTGAAACAATCCAAACTACTAACAACTCTTTGTTGCAGGTCCTTAACAAGGGTTTTTGGATTTTTATAGTGTGCCTTGTTTTTATAGACTAGCAAACACTTCAATTGGTGCACTAAAATTGAATCATTGTCTTTTGTGTCTTAAGCAATAGGCTCTTTTTGTTTAATCTTTAGAGGGCTTGTCTTCTTGTGTGGTCATTAGGACTACTAGTGAGAAGAGAACGACCCAAGTGGTAGCGAGGAAAACCCACCTCTTCCGAACCACTATAAACAACTGTATTCATGGTGAAAACTATGGATAACGTGTGCTGATTAGTTCATACCGACACTATGTCTCCCCATAAACCCATTTGATCAAATTTATTTGATCAGTTGTAGGGCGTAACCCCTACCGGCTGGGAGCCTTCTGTATTTACAGAGCTAAAAGTGTCGCATGTATGGCCACACGAGCGGATGCCCTTACTAGCACCTTTTTGTTTTAGAAGCCCAAATCCTTCTAGTTGTTGAGGCAGGAGGTCAGACCTCTGGTAGCGGCCCATACACATACGGTTCTTAGTAGAGATACAAAGTTCACCACGGGGAGTTTTCATGGGGATTGATGCCTGGTTGACCCGAGAAGTGAGTGTCGAGGGTGGAGCCAGTGAGGTCAAGCATCTAAGTATCCGCTCTGAATAGCATAGCCTCGGGGGTAAAACCCCATGTGGGATCAACAACTATTGTCTTGGGCAGCCATAAAAATTGTGCTTGACTTATTTTAAACATTCAGAACATTCAAGACCAAACAACGAAACATTGTGTCTTTTGTGTCTTCCAGTGTATGCAAAACATTTTTACATCAAACAACACACTTTTTTTTGAGTCATTTTGGAGTATAGACACTTACAAACATTGGGTCTTCATCAACACTATGTCCTCTTGTTACGAAAAATAGTCAAACAATCAGATTTGGTCACAACAAAAATGACTTCACAGATTGGAAAAAATTGCACAAATTTTGCAGAAACGCGTCTATGTCTGATATAATAGTGTATGTGTTGTATAACCGCGTCTGTGAAGGGCAGAAACGTGTCTGTGTTTCCAGAATCAACAGTGCACTTTGCAAAAATCTCAGAACGCGTCTGTGTTAAATAGAACCACGTCTGTGTCAGGAAATCGTGTCTGTGCAATATACAGGCACGTATGTGTTCAGGAAAAAAAAAAAAAAAAAAAACCTTTTACAGTCTAGCAAACAAACACAGTCAGTTTCGGAATTCTTGAGCTTCCTAGATCATTTCTCCAGGGTTTCATTTAACATTCAACCTGTCTTTGGGTCTCACACAGTCCATCATTGCTTCACATCTCACATTACATTCACATTTGTCTAAACTTGAGTCAAAAGATCAGTTGCTTGTCCTCATCATACTTTGTCAACACACTACATACAACAACACTTTGCTAAGTGGTCCCTCATCAAGGTCTATCACCTTTGAGTCTCACTTGGTCTTACTTAGAGTCAAGGTCAACTTACCTCATCAAGAGAAACTATCCTCTCTTTGGAAGTCACACCTAATCTACTACATACATACTTGGTCTTACACTTTGGACATTGCAAGTACAACTCAGATTCATTTACATCCCATCCAACTCTTGGTCTTCCATACTTTTTCCATTTTCATCTAGTCTCACACATCTCGGTCAATACCTAGTTCATGGTTAAAACCCGTCTTCAAAAATCTAGGAGAGAAACTAAAGAGGCTCAAGAGTCCGCAAACATGAGTGTCTATGAGTGTGACAATGATGTCTTTTTCAATACTGATCATAACACATTACCTGACATGGATGCCTATAGAAACATTCCAAATGTTGAGAACATGGACACTACAAACAACAATGATACACACAATGACAATATGGAAAACTTTTTCGTACATTCTGCAGATGTGGAAGAATCCATTATGGACCCTCGCTTCAATCGACTGATTGAGGAAATAATGAGGAGGGATAGACAATACTTCTTACAAATGATGGCACAAAGTGGAGCCAAGATACCTCGTGATTTTGACATGTCTCAAATAATGGAAAATCGACCTTTGCAACAAACTCACTCCAACATGGATAAAAGGAGGCCTAATAGTGGAGGAAATAGAGGACCACATATGGTACCTGAATCACCATCATCTTTGTTTCAAAAACCAAAGGTCCCATACACACATGGTCAAGCCTATGATACTCACCTTCGCAAACCATTATGGAAGTCTTATGCAGAAAGATATGCTCAATCACATACCAATGCTAAGGATGAGCCACCAAAGCAATTGGATATTCAAAGGCATGCTCAAAATTTGGACACAAGGAAACCTCGTGTCAAATTTGGGGGCAACACATTAGAACATGACATGCCTGTAGAGTATGGTATACATGGACAAAATAGATATTTCGTTCCTCAACATGAATCTATACCAAGTGGTCCATATACGCAACATCACTATAGACCTCCTCCATATGAACATGTGTATGATCAATATCATCCATATATGCAACATGCTTCTCCTCCAATTGGTGCCTCAAGCATGGGGTATGGTCCAAGAGGTTGATCTCCACCTAAGAGCAATTTGGAGCAACAAATCAGGGACTTACAAAAGAAAATGGAGGACATAAATACACCAAAGCCAACATACACAATGAGAGACATATGTCCTTGTCCATTTGACAAGAGCATTCCAATGCCTCCATTTCCTACACACTTTGTGACACCTAAGTTTTATAAGTACAGAAGAAAAGGGGATCCTAAGGCACACATAAGACAGTTTTTCACAACTTGCATTGAGATAGCAGCAGAAGAGACATATTTGATGAGATTATTCCCACAAAGCTTAGGTGATCAAGCTATGGAATGGTTCTCCCAACTTCCACCTGGCATTAAGTCATGGGGTGACCTAGCAGAGGCATTTATCCAACATTTCTCCTACAACATAGAGACAGACATATCAGTCACTACTTTGTGCAACACCAAGCAAAAAGAGGGAGAGTCTTTTGCATCATTTTTGCAAAGATGGATAAATCTAGCCAGCAAATGCTCTTGTGAAATTCCACAAAAACAAATGGTAGAGATGTTCACACAAAATGTTAACAAAGACATTGGCTATGATCCAAGAAAAGCTTGTTTGTCTACCTTTAAGGACGTCATTGAAAAAGGCTTAGCAACAGAGAAGGTCCTAATTGAACAAGGAGTCATTAAGATATTCAAGGAAAACAAAGATGACTTTAAGGGAAAAGACAAGCCAAGATTTTGGAATAGAAACAAGAACACAGTCAATGATAGTGTTGTTTACGTCAACACAGTGCGACCCAAATTCATTTTTTCTGGATCAAGCTCTACAAACAATCAAGTGAATACTCAAACAACTTCTAAATCACGAAGGAAGTACACTCCATTGGGAGAACCACTTGAGTCAGTCTTCAAGAAGCTAGTGGCAAACAAGGTAATCACAGTTCCAGATTTTCCTCCATATGAACCATAGGTTAAACCAAATTGGTGGAATGATGATGAATATTGTGAATTTCATAAGAGCAAGGGTCATAAGACAGGAAATTGTCATCGACTAAAGAATATCATACAAGATCTCATTGATAGAGGTGACATTGAGATTGAAGGGCACTCATCCAATCAAAAACATGAGATGTTTAAGGAACCATTCCCAAAACACGACAAAGGAAAAGCTAAAGTCACAGATGACCAAACCAACTGTAGTCACACAAATCTGTCCAGCTTAATCAAATAAATAAATGCTATTTATTTGATTAAAAATCCACTAGCCATCAGTTAATTAAATAAATATTTAATTAATTCATCTCCAAACATTCTCCTATTGATTAAACAAATTATTCAATTTATTTTAATTAATTCATTAAATCAAATTCCAATATCAATTAAATAAATAAAATCAATTTATTTAATTAAATCCCCCTATTCCTCTTTTAAATAAATTAAATAAAAACATTTATTTAAATCATTACCCCCCCCCCCCCTTGCATTTTCCTACAAATGCAACTTGCACACATTTATTGAAATAAGTGAATTTTTATTTTAATAAAATCCTATTTTTTCTCACCCACCAAATCCACTTGCAAAATCTAATCCCCTTCTAGATTCTTCTAACCCCTTCCTATTTAGCCTAATCCATCCCCTAATTATTGTCCAATTCCTAAGCAAAATGGAGTCACTTCTCAAAGAATCCAAAGTCTTTGAAAAACATTTAATGCTTTGTGTGTTCAACAAATTAACCCCCAAAGTCTTCCAAGACCACTAATGGCTTTTACATGACCATTTATGGCTCTTACATAACCATTTATGGTTATTTCAAACTTGTCTCCCCAAACATTTATTGTTTTGACCATATTCATCCTTTTCACATTTGCACAAGAGTTTATCCATTGGATAAAAGCTTTATTCTTTGAATAAAGAGTTTATTCATTCAACCAACCTTGACTTTAACTCCCAAGGTCATATCAAGCATTTAATGTTGATTCCCTCTCCTCTCAACCTATCTCACATTAACACTTGTCATCCCGGGATTGGGTTGAAAGCCCTCACATAGATTTGAAATCATTCAATCCTGACCCTTGTTGAGATTGCTCAATCTCAACCATCCATTGCTCCATTTTTCGTATAAATAGAGCCCATTTCTTCATAATCCAGATCTTGAAAACTTGTATGCATTTAACCTATAGGCATTTTAGAGAGCATTTAGCATAGCAAACTCATGTATTGTCATTTTGGTTAAAATAAATCATTTTAGCATCAATAGCTTAATATTAGCTTTTTATTTTACATTTGGAGCACAATACTACAATCTCAATCCTCCATAAGCATCCATGGTGCAAAAAGCTGCTGAGAGCTACGCTATTTTGGAACTTGGAGAGGAGAGGAACGAGGGAGAAAGAGCTAAGATCGTGCTAAGAGGCATTTGGAGATGCCTCATTATCTTTGTTTCATTTGTTAGATATATTAGCATGTTTTTAGTATCTCTCTTGAGATGCCTATTTAGATTAGTTTTTGATTGACTAACACTAACGATTTCTTGTCTTGTGTGTTATTTATCATTGACTAACCTTGTTCATTTTGCAGAGCATCATTTGGTGAACCCGACGTGAATCCAAACACCAAAAAGATCATTATTTTTAACCACTAACATGTTTGAATGTTTAAAATGTCACACAGGTTGCGCTTTGGCGCTATTGAACTCGTTCTAGCACTATTGATACATATGGTTTTAGCGCTATTGTTCTTACAATAGCGCTATTGTCTCAAGTTCAGCGCTTTTGAAACTGTTTTGGTGCTTTTGACATTATTTTGGCGCTATTCACCCTGTTTCAACACTTTTGCCTCTCTGTCTTTCCCTTTCTTTTAGCGTGTTTGTGTTAAATAGCGCCTTTGTTCAAACGTAGACTAGCGCTACTGTAACAGAACGTTGTACAAAACACATTGTAACCAAAAAAGTGAATTTTAAGCTTGTGGAAGCCCCCCCTTGGACATAGATTTTACTAACCATTTGTTGTTTGTGCAGGTTTAAAACTCACCATTAAAAACCACAAACTTTCTTTTTGGTGCTTTAAAAATTGAACAAAGAAGATTTTCGTTCTTTCTAGTTAGGGTCACTTGTCTTTGGTGCATTAAAACTGAACAAAACAACATTTGTTTTCTTGCAAGTTATGAAACACACTTTATTTGGGGCTTAAAATCAACAATTCCATTTTCTTGCATCAAAAGAATTTACAAGCCACACTTCAAATTTTGGTGAAATTAAAACTTACAATCCACTTGTTTCAATTCTTGCAAGCGATTTATTTCAGGCAAACGTGTTTTTTATTAAGTTGACCAGGATTTCATTTTCCTAGTTATAAAACATATTGCCTTTGAAGATAAAAAGAGCATCATGATTGTTGGAGCAACATCTCCAAATAGTTAGATCACATTGCAATGGTAGATTAAAAAGAACAAGTGTTTTTCGTGCTTGGCACACTTGTGTACAAAGTCAGTCGAGTGGTCCTACCTCTAACACACACTATCCTCTCCCTTGGCTTTCGTGGTCCTAGGTGCAAGAGAAAAGTGTTAGTAACACTCAAAATGTTATCTTTTTAAGAGAGGCCCGCCAAGAGACACATCACTCTTGGGAACGACCTCGCACAGTAAATCCTTCGAGCCGCTATAGAAATCAGGTGAGAGCGAAAGCTGTAGCCTTGGGTATGGCTATTCCTACAATGTAACTGGCCGAAAGGACAAATGGGCCCCACCACCAGTTACAAGGCTCTTAAGTGAGTCACTGCAGAATGAACTTATCTCCAAAAACATCGAACATGACTAAACACCTTTAAGTAGTAGCCCACCCATTCTATTGATTGAGGATATTTGCGATATAATTTAGTGCAAGAGCATAGATGGTTTTGCTACCAAGATACTCACCATACATATTGCCTTGAGTAGAAACATAGCTTTTTGAAAAGTCACTTGTGGCTTGATAAAAGTGGTGATCCCCCATCATAGGGATCATCTATTTGTTATGCTCGTGCAAGACCTAGTATATCACATCCTTACCTTCCACGGCGGGATTCATAAGGTATGTAGTACCAAAGTCGAAGAAATATCAAGATGTGGGCTAAATTTATCACAACTGGCCATTTGACCTTAAGGATAAAAAGTGTTTGAAGTGTGTTCGTTTTAAAGACCAAGTGCAAATTGAGCCGACTTCGGGCTTTGGGAAATACACCTTAAAAATACATCTAAATGAAGGGTCATATACAAGTCTAAGGATTGGGTTGATCTAGACCCATACTCATTTGTGCCTTTTAGGCAACATTCTTGTGTTTGTGTGCTTGCTTTGTTTTCTTGTCAAAGAAAAATCAAAAAATCACTTCCAAAAACAAAGTATTCATCCAACCAAACATTTCTCAAAACAAACAAACACATCAAAAATAAAGTGCAAACAACAAAGAGTCAAATTTTATGACCATTCTTCACATCTTGCGAAAGAAGAAGCGTCATCAGAATATCAACTTGAAAAGAAGACCATTAAGCTCAAAGGCTTTGATCAAAAGGAGGAAATTCTTCTATATAAATAGACAAATCTTTGTCTCACATAGAGTCATTCTGCGTCACATGCGTCTCTACCTTCAAGGCAAAACAAACGAATTTGATTTAGAGACTTTGAACTGCAGAGCTTTTATGCAATATAGAGCTCTTAGTTATCACAAAAACCAAGGAGGTAAGATTAATCCCAACTTTTTCCCAAGCGTCTGTATCACATACAACACAGCTCGAGAAATACCACCAACACCCGAAATGGAAGAGGTAGAGTTTGTCCCATTTGTAACACAAATTTTTTATTGAAGTTGAAAACATTTTCATCCATCATCTTATTCATCCATCATCACTTCATCATCAATTTGTTCCAACTCTCAAAACATTAAGAGGTTCTTGTCCCAAGATCTATTTTTAGATATTGCTCGAATCAAACACATCACATCACTTTTTAGATTGTTTCTACATCTAAGATAAGTTCATCCTAAGAGACACATCTACGCAGGTTAAAACTAGTTCATGAGTGAATCCTCTCATTACTAGGTAGTTCAATCTATAACACATCTCAAATTTATCTACACCTTATCGTATCAAACCTTATCAAAAACAAGCAAGCAATTCAAAAAGGAATTTCGGTTACATCTACCTTAAAAGTGCTAGAGATCCACATGCAACACAAATCACCAACCATCAATCTTTCATTTCATCAAACAAATCATCATCATCTTCACTCAACTTCAACAAAAGCTTGTAAACAAAATGGCCCAAACCCGATCACGATCAAGGCAACGAGAAATAGAAATGGAAGAAGAAGAAGAGGAAAATCTCAATGAATTTCAAGAAGCACTTGGAGGAAATGCGAATGATGAAAACCCAAGTACTCCTACTCCTACAACAATAGAAAGGGCTCAGCATAACCCTCTCTTTAACAGACTGTTTGATGAAATACTCAGGAGCAATGCGGATGCTCACTTCTTAAAACTTGCTCAAGAAGGAGCAAAACTCCCCTCTGACTTTGATCTTGCCCAATTAAGACAAGCATCAGAAAGACAAAGTCACCATGAAGAGGAAAGAGGTAGAGATCCCATCAGATATAACATTCCTCGAGGTAACCCACCACCTCCTCCTCCAAATGAAATGGAGATGCTGCGGCAACAAGTCAAGAATCTCGCCCAACAACTTCACAGTGGTGTCAAGACTAACCAATTCTCACTCAATGACATTTGTCCCTATCCTTTTGATAGGAATCTTTATATGCCACCCTTTCCACGAGGATTCGAAACACCCAAATTTGAAAAATATAGAGGAAAGGGAGATCCCCGTGATCATGTCAGAGAATTTCATTCCGCTTGCCTCGAAGTGGCATATAAAGACAGATACCTAATGTGCCTTTTTCCCCAAAGCTTGGGAGGAATAACCACATCATGGTTTTCCCGACTGCTAGGTGGCATTAGAATATTTGAGGAACTTATCCACAAATTCCTCACTCATTACTCTCATAACATTGAACGCGACATCACCATAGCTGATCTGTGCAACACCAAACAAAAACCAGGTGAACTATTCTCAGTATTCCTGCAACGATGGCGTCAAATGTCTAGCAAACGTTCTCTTCAGTTACCTGAACGAGAACTAGTGGAAATATTTATTTCCAACTTAAATGAAGAAATGGAATTTCACCTGGATGTCAAAGACACAAACTCTTTTAATGATATGATCACCAAGGGTTTGCAATGTGAACAAGCACTTATCAAGAAAGGACTCATCAAAATCTATAATGAACCAAAGGATGGTCCTCGCCCACGCTTCAATAGTGATAAACCAAACTTCTGGAACAAAAACAAGAATATCATCAACGATGGGGTTGTGGATGCCAGGACTATACATAATGCACAACCCGTGATTCAGTTTGTAGGACAAAATCCTCCACCTCAGAACAACACAAATGTCCCTTCGAATCAAGGTCGCATCACCTCTCGCGATGAACCAAGACCTTGTCAGCAAAAACAAAAACGAACATACACTCCCTTAGGGGAACCCATTGAAATAGTATTGCGACAACTCATTTCTCAAAATTTGGTCACTCTACCTAAACTATCAAACTATGAGCCTCGGGTCAAACCAGCATGGTGGAGAGATACTGAACACTGTGAATTCCACCAAGGGAGAGGACATAAGACAAGTAATTGTCACCAATTGAAAGATCTCATTCAGGATCTTATTGATCGGGGAGAAATTGAAATTGAAGGACATGACCCAAAAACAACCAATAATGATCATCTGATGTTCAAAAATCCACTTCCATCACAAGATCAAAGGGGTCCTTCCACTTCCAGGCAAGGCACTGATACCACTGATTATACACAAGCTGCATATAATTACACTATAAAACATCTGTATGATGCCAGTGAACAAGTTGCAACTATAACCTTCAAAAATCCCAACTCAAATTGCAATGTTGTTACACGTCGCAGCAAAGTTACCATAAAGGTAGCTCCACAAGGCACCACCTCCATCCCAAAGCAGTACAATCTTGTGGAACAATAAGATAAAATGCCTGCACTTATATCCATTTTAGAGCTATTGCGCCTATCGCCATCTCATAAAACTATCTTGGATCAAGCACTCCAAGAGGCGTCAGTCCCTGCAAATCTGAATACAGACCAATTTCAAGCTAGGGTTGGAAGTCTGAAGTCATCACCTTGTCTCACTTTTTTTGAAAGTGACAACTCTTGTTTCAGCAACCTCATAACGCTTTGCTACACATTGAAGGCTTTATCAATTAGCATAGGATCAAGCGAGTCTTGATTGATAATGGAGCAGGTTTAAATATTTGTACACTACAATTGGTCACGACATTGGGATGTGCCATAGAATCAGTGGATCCTCGCAAGAAGATCACAATCAAAGCTTATGACGATGCAAAGCGTTCATCCAAAGGAGCTGTGGTACTACCAATCCAAGTAGGCCCCGTGGCAAAGCACATCATCTGTCAGGTTCTGGACCTTCCTCTACCATACAATCTATTATTAGGAAGACCTTGGATACATGCCATGTAAGCCGTACCATCTACCTACCATCAATGTATCAAGTTCCCACATAACGGTGCAGAGATCACAATCATGGGCGATGCAAATCCCTTTGCGTATTGCCATAATATCAGCCATCAACTAGAGATTACCGTTCCTAATAATAGAGAAGCCATTTCCTCCACATCATATATAAGTCCTGCCTCTCTTGCCAGTTCAAACACCACTATACCCAAGCAAGAAAAGCTTAAAATGAAGATAGCAGAGGAAAGTCTTGGGGAATACAACTCGAGTCAACTCTTTTGTGTGGGACAAATGCCCACTTCTCCTAGAACACATGGTAAACCACAACAGTTACTCTGGCAACCACTGATCACGCCAACATGTGCTTTGATGCCTTTCATCCTTGGAAAGAGTCAAGAAGAAGAAACCCAAGATGAGGACTTAGCGGACTGGATCTATAAAGATCTCATCACCACTGATATCCCACCAATTAAACTTCCTATGGATCAGTATGGCAAAGGTCTCCTCATTATGCAAAGAATGGGGTATGATGGTTAGAGTGCTTTGGGATGTTGCAAACAAGGACGACATGAACGTCTGCTGCCAGAATTAAAGCCCAAAGGTAATACAGGCCTAGGCTTTGAAAAAGAGATCTTTCCTAAACTCAAATTCAAAGGAAAACCCAACAACCCGTTATGTCAACCTACTGCCAAAATGACACCTTTCATTATCAAAGCAGCATCAAACACCATCACAACTGCCCCACCGAGGCTCAGAATCCCAACACAACTATCACCAATGCCAATCATCCCACCAAACAAACTCGTAATCCCATTAGCAACACCATTAGCAGCAACAACTGTATCAGAACCCGCATCAACATCCATGGCACCGGCAGTACCAGCAGAAGCAACTAAGTCAACACTACCGATACTCCCGACACCATATTTTTTATCGCCATCAATCTTCCTGCAGCACTGATCACTACAAAGGTACATCAACCAATCACACCTGCAGTATTTAACTCAAAGGACATCCCAGTATGGTATAGTAATCGGATGCTGGAAAGTGACTTAGAGACCGACTCACATGAATGGGAATTTGATTCAGTACAACTTAATACTTCAGACGAGGAAGACACATCACTACCTCCACCACGCAAAGACATCCCTGTTTACAGAGAAGCACAGATAAAGACCACTTGGGTTCCTGAACTAGAAACATCTTCCATAGACCCTACGTCTCATCCTACGCCTGATTCTAACAGGGAGAGTACCATCGATGACCTTCACCATAACGTCTTAACCCTCACTGATACATCTAACACACTTAACCTAATCGACGAAGTAATGCCCATTATTCACCCTGAACTCATCGAATGGAACCAACCAAATCCCCCATGTCTTAACTTCTTCCAAAACGATGAGGCTATCATTGACTTTTTGGAATTACGGGATAACCTACCAAGCGGGGATCACAAAGCTGGATTCACCATTGAACTTAATAGCACAACATACTTCGGGGCGGATGCCAAACCTTTCAGCTGCAAAAATATAACAATAAAACATGGATCTTCCAGTGAAAACCACACTGTGGCACGCCTGAGGATGAAGGGTTTGACATTCTCCCTGCTAATGCACAATAGGAACGATCAACGATTCTCATCGAGGAAATCAAAGAATACAATGTGGGGACTCCTTAAAATCCTCATCTCATACATCTGGCATCTCTTCTCACTCCAAAGGAACAACCTAAATTTATAGAGTTCTTTCAACAGCGTTAGATCAACTTTGCATGGTCACATGCAGACATGCCTGGGCTTGATTCTGATTTAGTCATGCATCACCTCACCGTCGCAAAAGGAGCCAAACCCGTCAAGCAGAAGCTTCGTAAGATGCATCCTCAAATTGCAATACTAGTCAAAATAGAACTCAAGAAACTCCTAGATGTTGGTTTCATTAGGCCAATTGATTATGCAAAATGGATCTCCAATATTGTGCATGTCGGCAAACCAAAATGGGGCATCCGCATTTGTACTGACTTCAGAGATCTAAATAAGGCATGTCCTAAGGATGACTTCCCCCTACCAAATATCGACATCGTAGTGGATCTGATAGCAGGGCATGCCATGCTTTCACTCATGGATGGTTTTTTAGGATACAATCAGATAAAGATCGCACCAGAAGATCAACATAAGACAACCTTCACATGTCCATGGGGCACATATTGCTGGAATGTAATGCCTTTTGGTCTAAAGAATGCAGGAGCGACCTATCAACGAGCAATGACCACCATCTTCCATGACACGATGCACACTATGATGGAAGATTATGTGGATGACTTACTAGCAAAATCACTCACCAGAGAAGGGCATCTCCACGTCTTAGATAAAATCTTTGATAGACTAAAACAATACCATGTTCGACTCAACCCAAAGAAATGTGTCTTTGGAGTAACCTCCGGGAAGCTTTTAGGATACATTGTCTCGAGCAAAGGTATTGAGGTCGACCCAGCAAAGGTAAAAGCAATCATGGACATGCCACCACCAAAGAATATCCGTCAGGTAAGGACATTACAAGGGTGACTTCAATCCATCCGAAGATTCATTGCACAATTGGCTGATAAGTGTCACCCATTCACACAGCTGCTACACAAGAACATCCGCTTTCAATGGGATGCCAAATGCCAACAAACATTCCAGATGCTCAAAGACTATCTCATGAATACACCGTTGTTGATCCCACCAAATCCAAGTAGACCGTTATTAGTCTATACCTCAACAACAAGTACAGCATTGGGTGTACTACTGGCACAACATAATGCAGAAGGAAAAGAGTGTGTTGTTTACTACATCTCTCGAACATTGGTTGGCTATGAACTCAGTTACACACCTATTGAGCGAGCTTGCCTAGCAGTAATCTTGGCAGCCACTAAACCGAGGCACTATCTGTTAACACACAAAGTACAACTCATTGCAAAGATTGATCCACTCAAGTATTTACTTAGCAAAGCAGCACTGACAGGCCACTTGGCCAAATGGGTGATGATTTTGAGTGAATTTGACATCGAGTACGTAGACCGCAAAGCTATCAAAGGTCAAGTTATTGCAGATCAGTTGGCTGATGCACCTCTCATAGGCGATCATCCTCTCATTTCCAATTTTCCAGATGAAGAGATATTCATGATCACAACAACACAACCATGGAAACTATACTTTGATGGTTCATACACTAGGCATGGCTCGGGGGCGGGCATTCTGTTTATCACACCTCAAGGTGACAGCATCTCGAAGTCTTACAGGCTCACATTTCCATGCACTAATAACATAGCGGAGTATGAGGCCTTGATCACAGGACTAAGGCTAGCCGTACAATGGAAATTACAAGAACTGCAAGTATATGGCGACTCCCAACTGGTCATTCGACAAGCAACAGATGAATATCAGACCAAGGATGATAAACTCATGCCATATAAGCAAATGGTGGACACTCTAAAGACATCATTTACTACTATCACTTTTGAGCAGATACCGAGAGATCATAATTGAGCTGCTGATGCTATGGCTACCATCGCATCTCTCCTAGATCTTCCACATAATTCAACACGCTATGAGTTCTTGGTAGAACAACTTTGGATTCTCGCTTATGATATCCCTGAATCCGAAATTATATGTCGCCTTGTCGGTTCTGAATCCCCATGGTACGGCGAATTCTACACCTATCTCCGCGATCACACCCTTCCTCCCAACCAATCAAATAACCAACGTAAAACCTTCATTCGCCAAACTGCTCGATATACCATTATTGTCGAAACCCTATACCACCGTGGTCATGATGGTACTCTCCTTCGATGTCTGGAACAAGGTGAGATAACAAAGGCTTTGGAAGAGGTACATGAAGGAATTTGCGGGACTCACTCAAGTGGCCCACCACTAGCTAAGAAGATCATGCGAGCTGGATATTATTGGCCATATATGGAAAAAGATTCCTACTACTTTGTCAGAAAATGCAAGAAATGTCAAGTTCATGGCGACCTGATACATGCACCAGCCCAGGAACTACAACCAAACACAACACCATGGCCTTTTTGTCAATGGGGCCTTGACCTTGTGGGTAAGATTCACCCATCTTCATCCAATGGCCATAAATTCATTATTACTGCCACCGAATATTTCATAAAGTGGATCGAAGCTGTTCCACTTACCCAAGTCACTGGCAAGAAGATCACCTCATTCATCCTCAACTACATCATCTGCCAGTATGGTGTGCCCATGTCCATCATCACAGATAACGGTCTTCCTTTCAAAAATCAGGATGTCTGTGAACTTTGTGAGAAATTTCATATCCAACACCGCTTTTCCACTCCCTGTTACCCACAAGGCAATGGTCAGGCCGAAGCATCCAATAAAAACATATTGAGAATCCTAAAGAAGACAGTCAATGATGTCGGTCATGATTGGCATGTTCAACTAAATCCAGCGCTATGGGTATATCGAACAAGCATTCGAACCCCTACGGGTGCAACTCCTTATTCATTGGTCTATGGTGTAGAAGCTATCTTTCCTATTGAGGTCGAGATACCATCATTACGGGTTTCCTTGCATAATCTCATCGATGATGAAGCATACAGAGTATCCCGTCTTCAGGACTTAGAGTTACTTGATGAGAATTGACGAGCTGCATACAACCATCTCAAAGCCTATCAGCAGTGCATGAACAGAAGCTACAATCACCAAGTTAGATCTCGTACATTTGAGGTAGGTGATCTTGTTCTCCGAGAGAATCCTCACAACCAACCCAACAGAGAACATCAGGGCAAGTTTGAATCAAACTGGCTGGGCCCATATGTTGTTACTGCTGTATTCGGGTCCGGGGCGTATTAGTTGGCTACATCAGAAGGAGAACCGCTCGCAGATCCAATCAACAACATGCACCTCAAACGGTTTTATACCTAAGCTGTACAAAGCATCGGGCTCCCCTACATACTAGAAAATACCAAAAAACATTTAGAAAAATGTCCTAAAGAAATACAAAAACATTTAAAAAACGTAAAGAAAAATCATGCATCCAAACGGTGAACAACCACTCCAGTGGCACCTTGGGTAAGTGTGATGGTGAAAACCTGGCAAACAGGTGCCACTCGTAAAGGCTATGGCTCCATTGTCTTTCAAACTTGTTGTGATCACATTCATACATACATACATCCATCCATCCAAACCATGGCTTGTTATTTGATCTGTAATCAGAGATAGTACTGCATGCATCCCACATCCCGCGCTTTTTTAGTCATGTCTAAAAACTGGGGGCAATCCCTTTAACCTATTGATGGAAGTGGATTCTACATTGTCTTGTGATTCATTAAATTTCTTCATTTCAAAACAATTCAAAAATCCAAAAACATTCAAAAATGTCTCACAAAATCCAAAAACATTCAAAACTGTTCCACAAAATCCAAAACATCAAAAAACCATTAAAAATCACACAAAAACATGGCAACACCTTGTACATACTCATTTGTGCAGATACCAAACAAACATTGTGATATACTCCACAAAATGACCACTTATCAATCGACCAAAACAAATCAACATCAACACTCAAAACTATCTTCAACAAGGATGCATCCTTCCTTACCAAAACAAAGACAAGATGACATTTTCTTTGACAAGAAAATTCTGTTAAACTATCAAATACTTGGTTGATTTGTGAGTACAATCATTCGTTTATCTGTATCGGGATCTTTCAGCATTATTTTGTATCGTTTGCGCATTATTTCCGATGAAGTTCTTGGGAATGTACTAATGGTGTCTACATGGGAAGTTCATCAGGCTACGTGATCTTATGCAAAATACAGTCATAGATCATTACGGCTTGCTGACTATAGTGTATACCTCGACCATATGAGCATGAACCATTACCAAGGATCCCTATTCTTTATTCTTTATGTATATACTGTTTGTTTGCAGGTACAATGCTCATTCTTTGGTTCCTCCTCATCCAAACTGGATAAAGGTTTTACCTCTTATTACGGTATGCACTTGTCTCAGGATATGATCAGCCTAAGATCAAGGAGGATGATCCAAGTCATGCATGAATGGAGATAATCCTTGTTTGTTCTACAAGCAATACTCTGGTCGACTTGACCCTTATATCAAGTCATTTGTTTTAACTTGCTATATAAAATCCATGTAAGGAATACTCAGGTCATCTTGAATCATTATGTCAAGATGCTTGTATTCTCTTCCAACATTTTAAAAGCTCAATGATGAAAATAGAGCACTATGGATCGTCATTTCCATCTCATCTGTTTATATCTTTCATTCTGTTGCATATCACCCATTCATTCATTCATTCATTCATATGTAGGCTTTATATGCAAAAGTGACCATTAAAGCTGGTCTTGGATACAATCACGACCGAGTACTCTGATACATCATCAATGCATCATGCAAAATCTCAAAAAAACCTTGCATTCCTCATGGTCATATCATCATCGCATTTAGGTGCATCTTGCATTAAGTCCATTCATGTCATTTTAAACTTAATGTTGCATATAGTTCATTTTTGGACATTAGTTTTCATTAATCATTTGCATCATTGCATAAACATGATAATTAGATTCATTCATGGGATCAAATTGTCTTTGATTGTGAAAAAAAAATAAAAATCATTTACTATGCATTCATTTAGTGTCAAAATTATCCATCATCATTTCATCATCCTTTATCATTTATTATTGCATCCATTCATTAGTGAAAAAGTGCATTCATTCATACATTTATTAAAGTATCTTATTAGGCTCATTTTAGGATTCATTTCACATTACATTCATTATCCTTTTTTAATTGCATTAAGGTGCAGTTATTAAAACCATAAGTTATAGTATCATCATATTATCATTTTTACTTAAATCATATTTTAAGCATTTAGAATCATAAACCCATTTGTTTCCAGAACATTGGTTCATACCACTATATATATCCATTATACATATGCATTCGTTTAGGCATTATCATATAAACATTTGTACTTTACATTTTGTTTATCCATATTACATTCATCTAAAAACATCTAGATGCATATCCATACATAAAATTGTTCATTCAACCATTGCATAAACATCATCGCATAAATTATCATTACATAGAAAACACCAAAATCCTGTTCATACATCATCATAAGCATACATCATCATCATGGCATTACATACATAAAGCATTACATCAAAAAAATCAAACAAATCATACATATATAAGCTTGCATTCATATGTCAGTATCCCACATCATAAATCATCATAAAAACATGCATATAAGAAACATCTCATCAAATGCATACATATACACATATCCATCTAAGCAATAACTCATCATCTTGCATAAACATCCATACATATCAACTGCATATCATCAAAATATGGGATCTCCTCATATATATCATCTCATATATCAGAGTACAATGAAGTTTACACAATCGGCTACCAAGAGCCATCCAAGATACAATCCAAAAAATAAACAAACAAATGATACAAATACATATATGCAAAAATGCTCTCTCAAATGCCACTTTGGCCAGATGTTGTACCACCATCGCCACCTACTCCCCCACTGGTGCTTGCACCACCTGATCCATCTCTCCATGGAGGCCTCATCGAACCCCCACTCGCTCCTGCATCTCCTGATCTCTCCCTTCGCAGAGGACCCATCACACCCCCACTGCTCTACACCCTCTTAGATCACTCTGATCTGGCCTGCCGCATCTGAGAATAGCTAAGAGCTCGCTAACTAACTGGCACCACCTGCTCATATAAACCCCACTAGTAGTCTATATCTGTCTGTGCTCGTTGCATCTCCCTCATCACCTCCCTGTAGGCCCCTGTGCTCCTACTCCGACCCGGACTCTCTCTTGCAGCTCTGCCAATCTCTCCACTACATTATCCCTCTCTCGCAGCACCACCGCCAGCTCTGACTCCCGTGCAAATAGCTGCACATCCCTAGCCGCCACCTCCACCTCTACCTCCAAATCCTCTATCTGGGTCTGCAAACGTACTATCATATGATCTCGAAGATCTCCAGTGGCTCCCTCCCCTGTATCCATAGCCGCCTCACCTGTACCACCCTCTCTAGTAGCTCCCTCCCCTCTGTCCATTGGAATCTCCCTCTCCATCCCCCTCCCACTCAACCGAACTCCTCCCTGTATCAATGGTCCTTGTGATATCTGTAGAGGCAGTCCACCTCTCCCTCTTCGCTAACTCCACATCCCCAACCCACCACCTCCTCCACCTCCTCCTCCTCCGCCACCTCCTCCTCCCTCTCCTCCTCCTCTTGCCCTCGGTCCTCGACCTCCTGCCCTCCTCCGTCTCCGTCCCCTCTCATCCTCAAAATCTGAGATCGACTCTGCTGGATCAAATATCCGTAAGATCGGGTGCGCTGCCCGGTATTGCGTGTACTCATCTGACACTCCTGCATCCACGACCCTCGGTCGTATGTCCCACGGTCTTGCCTGCAGTGTCCGGAACTCTGCCAGTGCCTGATCACATGGTAGCAGTGGCCCCCATGTGTACCTCTCCTGAATAACTCGAGCATACTCTCCTGATCCACTCGGTAGTCCCTGCTGTCGTCCAAACTGTTTCAACACTCTCCCAGGCACTTGTCTCTCCACATGGTATGAGGTCCTCCCAATGAGGAATCGAGTCATAAAAATGTACGGCAGTGCCTCTGCATCATCATCCCATGGCTCACACTCCAGGTATGGTCGCCATATAATTGTATCCAGATCGTCCAAAGCCCACCGCCACCACTCTAACTTCCCTAGGTGGGGCTGACTCATCATACTGCTATACATGAACATATACAGCTGATCTACTGTGCGGAATCTCAGACTCACTGGTCGAGTCACTAGTAGGTGCTCCTAGGCCCAAATATGCAGCAGCGTCATGCCCACTGCTAAGGAACCCCTCTCCCGGTACACCACCTCATAGAGCTCCTGGTACAAGTGCGCCAGTACGTACGACCCCCACGCAAATCGAATCCCCTCGGTCATCATCATCTCGATCACCTGCCCCCACCCCACGGCCAAACCATGTGATCGCCTGTCCGGACAAAGAAGTCCTCCCACGATACCTGATAAGACTACTGGAAGAGGCTCATATAACGCCACTATCTCCTTCCAAGCAATGGAACCATCATCAATAAACACGTCCTCATCAAAAATCCTCTGAACTGCAAGGGTCCCCCAGGATCTGTCATATGTGACCAGCTCCCCTCGAATCAGAATCCGCAGGATGCGCCACACATCCTTTAGGGTCACTGTCATCTCCCCCTGTGCTAGATGGAAGGTGCACGTCTCGCTGTGCCACCGCTCTGCTAATGTTGTGATCAATCTGTGATTCATACGAATCATGGACATGTGCATCACCTCATACAATCCGGTCGCGATAATGCAATCAATTTCCGTCTCTGTCAATTGATCCTGCAACCCCTGTGTCGCAGGATGTCGCTCGCATAACTGCAACATGTCTAGCTCCTCCTGCACATGGACATTCATCAATCACCATCAGTTGTTTTGTTTTCAAACTTTCTTAAGTTTAAACCTAGACTATCAATAGATACTTTGTTCAAGTATCTTCGGGTCTCAATAGGTAAGCAATCATGGCCACTTAGACTTCAACAGACATTTATCCTACAAATGACCTACGTCTCATCAGGCTGCTATGGTTCAAAACAACTCCCACTCCACATCGCTCTCCATCCCTCATTGACATCGGGAGATTTTCTTCATCCAAACTGGGGCATCTCTTTATCCTAAAGCAAAAGCGCTATTTTACCAACAAAAGTGCTAGTTTCTCCACAATAGCGCTACAACTTTAACAAAAGCATTCAATAAGCTATCCCATAGCGCTCAAACTACAAATGTGCTAGAACAACTACACAGTAGCGTTAATTACGAGCAATATCGCTCAATCAAGCTCTTAATAGCGCTTATTAATCAATAACACCTAAACTTATATGCAATAGCACTAAAACATTTCAACGACAATAGCACCATTGCAGCACAATAACGCTAGTTCATGGAGCAAAAGCGCCAAAACCATAGTTCTAGTGCTCTTGCTCCGACCCAACTTAGACTCAGCTAAAAACGTATCAAAAATGCATAAAAATTAAAACTTCAAATTTGTGTACCGCTGGTCAGTAGTCATCTGGGCGCTGGAACCATTGAACTTGTTCAAATTTGTGCTCTGCAATCGATATCGACATCCTGACTGTTGCTTGCTCCTCCAAAAGGTCACTATCAGAGCTCTGGTTTCACACTGGTCGTGGTCACAAATGATTCTATTTTCATCCCTTTCACTCCATTTATACCCTTCGTCGTCACCATAACTTCCCTCCGCTCACCGCCGTGGTCCCCGTGAACTTCCCGAGCCCCCAATTTCTCCATTTTCCCCTGTTTTCTTCTATTTTTCACCTGTATGGCTAACTTCTTCTCTTCTAACACCTTGCCAATTTTCATTTTTTTTCGAGAGATCGTCCGATTTTTCAAAAAAATTCAACCCATCTCTCGAGGGGGCATACCATCTATTAAATTTACATTTTATGGGGCAATTTATTCACACCAATTTTTCTTTCTTTGAAATGACGCGATAAACTGCACCGTCTCAGAGAGGGGCAAATGTAGTCACACAAATCTGTCGAGCTTAATCAAATAAATTGATTAAAAATCCACTAGCCATTAGTTAATTAAATAAATATTTAATTAATTCATCTCCAAACATTCTCCTATTAATTAAATAAATTATTCAATTTATTTTAATTAATTCATTAAATCAAATTCCAATCAATTAAATAAATAAAATCAATTTATTTAATTAAATCCCCCTATTCTTCTTTTAAATAAATTAAATATAAATATTTATTTAAATTATTATCCCCCCCACTTGCATTTTCCTACAAATGCAACTTGGGCACATTTATTGAAATAAATGAATTTTTATTTTAATAAAATCCTATTTTTCCTCACCCACCAAATCCACTTGCAAAATCTAATCCCCTTCTAGATTCTTCTAACCCCTTCCTAATTAGCCTAATCCATTCCCTAATTATTGTCTCATTCCTAAGCAAAATGGAGTCACTTTTCAAAGACTCCAAAGTCTTTGAAAAACATTTAATGCTTTGTGTGTTCAACAAATTAACCCCCAAAGTCTTCCAAGACCACTAATGGCTCTTACATGACTATTTATGACTCTTACATAACCATTTATGGTTATTTCAAACTTGTCTTTCCAAACTTTTATTGTTTTGACCATATTCATCCTTTTCACATTTGCACGAGAGTTTATCCATTGGATAAAAACTTTATTCTTTGAATAAAGAGTTTATTCATTCAACCAACCTTGACTTTAACTCCCAAGGTCATATCAAGCATTTAATGCTTATTCCCTCTCCTCCCAACCTATCTCACATTGACACTTGTCATCCCGAGATTGGGTTGAAAGCCCTCGCATAGATTTGAAATCATTCAATCCTGACCCTTGTTGAGATTGCTCAATCTCAACCATCCATTGCTCCATTTTTCCTATAAATAGAGCCCATTTCTTCATAATCCAGATCCTGAAAACTTGTATGCATTTAACCTTATAGGCATTTTAGAGAGCATTTAGCATAACAAACTCATGTATTATCATTTTGGTTAAAATAAATCATTTTAGCATCAATAGCTTAATATTAGCTTTTCATTTTACATTTGAAGCACAATACTACAATCTCAATCCTCCATAAGCATCCATAGTGCAAAAAGCTGCCGAGAGCTACACTATTTTGGAACTTGGAGAGGAGAGGAACAAGGGAGAAGGAGCTAAGATCATGCTAAGAGGCATTTGGAGATGCCTCATTATCTTTGTTTCATTTGTCAGATATATTAGCATGTTTTTAGTATCTCTCTTGAGATGCCTGTTTAGATTAGTTTTTGATTGACTAACACTAACGATTTCTTGTCTTGTGTGTTGTTTATCATTGACTAACCTTGTTCATTTTGCAGAGCATCACCAACTATACCAGAGCATCTTATAACTATGATTCAACCATCAATCACATCTCGATGGACAATTAGGTCTCTACCATTATCATCAAGGACAAAAACCCTGAGAATTCTACCCAAAGACCCAAGATTGTCTTAAAAGGAATAGGATCTTCTTCGGAACCTACCTCTAAGTGTCATGTTACAACCCGTCGAGGTAAAATCACTTTGCAAGGTGCTCTAGCCAAGAACATCGCTTCCTCATCAACCAAACCTGAGTATGACCTTGTAGAACAATTAGGGAAGACACCCGCGCTCATCTCCATTTTTGAGCTCCTACGCATATCCCCCGCACACAAATCCATTCTTGACAAAATCTTGAGAGAAACTGTCGTTCCTACTGATCTAAATGTGGACCAGTTTCAAGCCATGGTGGGATACCTTTCCATTCCACACTCCTTTACATTCACAAAAGCTGATGACGTCTCCATAAGTCAACCACATAATGCATCTTTACACATTGAAGTCTTCATACACAAACATTGAATAAAACGAGTCCTGATAGATGGAGGAGTTGGTCTAAACATTTGTACATTGAGCACAATTAAACAATTGGGATATTCTGATAAAGCTGTGAATTCTATAAGTCAAATCACCATCAAGGCATATGATGATGAAGAGCGTTCGTCCAAGGGCACAGTCACCTTACCTCTCAGAGTTGGGCCAGTTACGAAGGATGTGGTTTGTCAAGTCCTAGATCTAGATCTCACTTATAACATATTGCTAGGACGTCCTTGGATTCATGAAATGAGAGCAATCCCATCTACATATCATCAATGCATTAAGTTTCCTCACAATGGAGTGGAGGTAACAGTTAACGGTGATCCTAATCCGTTTATATACTACAATAACCTGAGATCAAAAACTGAGACCATCATTACCAATAATCACGAAGCTGTTCCTTCTTCGGCATACATTGATCTTGAGTCATTAAAACCTTCAACATCAAAACAAGGTGAGCTTAAAGGCAAGTTTCAGGACAAGGGCATGGGGGAATACGCTTTAAATCAGACCATGTACTTACAACAAGTCACGAGTTCACCAAAAGAATATGGAAGACCACATCCTAACAAGCAAGTATCCATCATTGTACTCAGGTGGGACCCTACTACCTTTCAAAGATGGGGCGAACTGGAAGAGGAAGACTTATACAAAATGCTTTACAAAGACATTGAAGATGATACACAAGATCACATCAGTCTACCATGTGAGAAATATGGCAAAGGCTTCAAGATTCTACAAAAATTCGGGTATGATGGAAAAAGCCCTCTTGGGTTACGAAGGGAAGACATCATTGAAACTTTACAACCTGAATTGACTTTCAAAAAGGAACACTCGAAAGGACTTGGTTTCCTGACTTCCAAGGTCCACACTCAAAGGACAGAAGAAGACTTACAAATCAAAGCTGCCAAAATTCAACAAGAGGGTCGCTATTCCACAGACTCCAACGAATGGGAATGGGGTTCAGATAAATCCTCCAGTGACTAACGAGCTCGCTGAAACATTCAGAGAACTAGACGAACCCATAGAAGAAGAGGAATTTTATAAAAGATTCAAAGTTGGTCAAGAAACAACCCATGAGGATTCCACACAGTCCTTGTCTCAAGGTCTTCGGTTGAAATCACATAGGATGAGAACACCTGTCCCAGAATGCGCTACTAGTGATGATAATTTGGATTTGCTCGCGATCGAGATTGACGAGGAGAGTGCCATCGATGACCTCGATAATTACCTTGACATACCCGAATATAACTACATCTTCACTCTTAGCCTCGCTAACTTCGAAGACATTAAAGGCCTTCCCCTTATTCACCACCAACTCATTGACTGGGATCATTAAGGACCTGCATAGTTTGACACATTCCAAAATGATGAAGCTTTTATTGACTATCTTGGCATATGAGATGATCTTCCCCTTGGGGACCATAAAGCGGGATACACTATAGAACTCAATAGCATGGCATATTTTGGTGAGGGTGTCAGACCTTCTAGTCGCAAAAATGTGAAAATAAGAACAAACCAAGGGTCTTATGGCGAAAACCACATTGTGGTGTTGTCTGACCCCAAAAAAGTAAAAAGAAAGGACGTATCTGAGGGCGAAAACCTCTCTGAGGCACCTGAACATGGAAGGCTCAACATTCTCCCAGCATCATATGAGGAAAAGCCATCCATGTTGGTAGAAGAGACTATCAAAACAAACATTGGTACAGAAGAGGTTCCACACAACATATTCCTGGCTCAATTGTTGACGAAGTCAGAAAGATCAAAATTCATAAGTTTCTTCAAAGAATGACAAATCAACTTTGCATGGTCATACGCTGATATGCTTGGGTTAGATCTGGATTTGGTAATGCATCATTTGATAGTTAAACCGGGGGCAAAACCAATGAAACGGAAATTAAGAAAGATGCATCCACAAGTGGCATTACTAGTCAAAGCAGAACTTGAGAAATTATTGGATGTTAGATTCATACGCCCAATTGATTATCCTGAATGGATCTCCAACTTAGTGCCTGTCATTAAACCATGTTGCAACATTAGACTATGTACAGATTTCAAAGACATCAACAAAGCTTGTCCAAAGGATGACTTCCCATTACCAAATATTGACTTGTTATCGTTGATGGATGGATTCTCTGGTTATAATCAAATAAGGATTGCGCCCGAGGATCAACACAAAATATCATTCACTTGTCCTTGGGGAATTTTCTGTTGGAATGTCATGCCCTTCGGGCTAAAAAATGCAGGGGTTACATATCAAAGAGCCATGACTACTATCTTTCATGATCTCATGCACGTAACCGTAGAAGATTATGTCGACGACCTCTTGGGCAAATCAATAGACATAAATACACATTTGGACATACTTTCAGTCATCTTTGATCGATTGGAAAAATACAAAGTAAGATTAAACACCAAAAAATGTGTTTTTGGAGTAACCTCCGGGAAGCTCCTAGGATTCATTGTATCCAAAAGAGGAATCGAAGCTGATCCAGCAAAAGTCAAGGCCATCCTAGAGATGCAACCACCAAGAAATATCAGTCAACTTCGGTCTTTACAAGGCAGACTCCAATCCATACGAAGATTCATAGCGCAACTTGCAGATAAGTGTAATCCTTTTCAACACTCGCTACATAAAAACATCAAATTCAAATGGGATGATAACTGTCAACAGGATTTCTAGACACTCAAAGATTATCTTTTGAATCCACTAGTTTTGATGCCACCAGTACCAGATCAACCTCTATTACTATACATATCCGCTACTCCAACAGCACTGGGGGCACTCTTAGCACAACAAATTGCTGAGGGCAAAGAAAAAGCAGTGTACTATATCAGTCGCACATTGGTGGGATATGAGCTAAATTACACACCAATTGAGCGTGCATGTCTCGCCATGGTCTTTGCTTCACTAAAATTATGACATTACATGCTCACTCATAAGACTAAGTTGGTTGCAAGAATCGATCCATTGAAATACCTTCTCAATAAAGCAACACTTACTGGGCGACTGGCCAAATGGGTAATGATCCTGAGTGAATTCGACATCGAGTATGTGGACAGAAAAGCAATAAAAAGACAAGCCATGGCATATCAATTAGTAGATGCTCCCATGATAGATGATGTTCCTTTAAGTTCAGAATTTCCAGATGAATCCATTTTAACAATGTCACATGCGAAGCCATGGCAACTGTACTTCGACGACTCATACACACAGCATGGGGTAGGAGCTCGCATCCTCTTTATAACTCCTCAAGGGGATTCTATATCAAAATCATACCGCTTATCATTTCCTTGCACTAACAATATAGCGGAATATGAGGCATTAACAACTGGATTACGGATCGCAGTTCAGTGGAAGATCCAAGAACTTCATGTTTTTGGGGATTCTCAACTTGTAATCCGTTAAGCAACTGATGATTACCAAATAAAAGATGAAAAATTAATGCCTTACAAACAAATGGTGGATGACCTGAAACAACACTTCACAAAGATAGATTTTGAGCAGATACCAAGAGAGCAGAATCGCGCAGCAGATGCCATGGCTACAATTGCTTCACTAATCGATCTACCTCCAAATGAGACCCGCTATGAGTTCTTGGTGGATAACCTTTTGGTTCCTTCGTATGAGATCATTCCTATTGAGACGATATGTGTTGTCGGTCTTGAGTCCCAGTTATATGGTTCCATTTTCACATACCTTCGTGACAATACCCTACCTCCTGATCTATCAAATAACCAACATCGAACTTTCATTCGCCAATCCTCTTGATATGTCATTTTAGCTGATATCTTATACCGGCGAGGTCTAGATGGAACTCTCCTTAGATGTTTAGAAAGTGACGAAGCTTAGATTGTGTTACGTGAAGTACATGAAGGGATATGTGGTCCACATGCTAGTGGTCCTACCTTGGCCAAAAAACTCATTAGGACTGGATATTACTGGCCCAATATGGAAAAGGACTCATATCAGTTTGTCAAAAAATGTAAGCAATGTCAAATTCATGGAGACCTCATACATGCGCCAGCACAAGAACTTCAACCAATTGCATCTCCTTGGCCCTTTTGTCAGTGGGGACTCGATCTCATAGGCAAGATTCACCCTCCTTCTTCCAATGGTCATAAATTCATTATCACTGTCACAGAGTATTTCACAAAATGGATTGAAGTCGTGCCTCTCACACAAATCACTAGAAAACAGATTGCTACGTTCATCCTCAATTATATCATTTGTCGATACGGTATTCCTGTTTCCATTATCACTAATAACAGGCGTCCCTTCAAAAATCAGGATGTTCGTGAACTTTGTGACCGCTTCCATATTTCCCATCGTTTCTCCACGCCATATTACCCCCAAGGTAATGGTCAAGTTGAGGCGTCTAATAAGACAATCCTTAAAATCCTAAAAAAGATAGTCGACGACACTGGCCGTAATTGGCATATCCAACTTAATCCTGCACTTTGGGCCTACCACACAAGTGTCCGCACACCTATAGGAGCTACACCCTATTCACTTGTCTATGGCGCTGAAGCCATCTTGCCTATTGTGGTCGAGCTACCCTCTTTACGGGTCTCTTTGCAAAACATCATCAGTGATGAAGACTATGGGGTCTCTCGCTTACAAGAGCTTGAACTACTGGATGAACGAAGACAAATTGCTTTTAATCATCTCAAGGCTTACCAATAACGAATGAGTCACAACTACAATCACAAGGTCAAGGCTCGCACATTCGAGGTAGGTGATTTGGTTCTCAGAGAAAACCCTAAAAATTAGCAAGACAGAGAGAAGAAGGGCAAGTTCGAACCAAACTGACTTGGTCCTTACATCATTACAACAACATATGGATCTAGGGCATATCAGCTCTCAACTACAGAAGGTGAACCTTTGGAGGATCCTATCAACAGCATGCACCTTCGCAGGTTCTACACATAGCTCTTTGGAATATCCTAATTCAAAAAATACAAAAAATTCAAAAATTTCAAAAATACAAAAAAATTATAAAACAAAAAAATCATTACTTGGTGAAAACCTGGCAAATAGGCGCCTTGTGACACAAAAAACATTGAAAAATCAAAAAAAGTAAAGAGAAATAATTTCGTCCAATGATGAAAACCACTTTGATGGTGCCCTGGGCAAGTACCATGGTGAAAACTGGATCACCAACGCCGTGCGTAGAGACATTGCTCCTCCCTCATTCAAGATTCACTTTCATCCTTTCACTTTGCACACACTTACAACCTATTCGTTCATAATAAACTTACCTACTCCCATCATGGCTTGTTATTGATCTACCCAAGATTGGTTTGCCATTCATAATAAACCTCTCTTTTCACCCCTTTCCATTCCTAATAAATTAGATCCTATCTGTGGCTAAGGCAAATCCTACGTCTAGTGATGGGTGTGGAACTAAGAGCATCACACGTTCTGAGGAGTACAGTTTCTTTCAGTTTCTTCAGTTTATCCATGCACAATCTGCAATAAAGCAACATTTGCATCACAGATCTACAATAAAGTTTTATCTTCTCTGCAATAAAGTATCAATTGCATGGATTCAGTCAATTTTAGATGAGACAGCAACAACAATGGGCTTCAACAAATCAAATCTTTCAACAGACTCAAACAACATATGGTTCAGTGCTATCTATCATTTTTGTGAAAGTAAACATTGTGACCACAATCAAATAAGACTTATACAAGTGATAAGAGACACTAAATTTGAGGGCTATAATGGATGTTGTTGTCGAGTCTTGATTTTATTTTGATTTTATCTTTTTGGTGACATGTCTTTTAGCTTTTCCAGGATGTTTCTGACTAGAGATTCTATCTCCATGATGTCTTTGACTAGAAAGGCGAGGATGGGGTATCGTCACCTATTTTCTTTTGCTGTCTGTGAATTGTCTCTTAGTAATGTTATGACATGTCAAAGGATATGAAGACACTGTGAGTCTAGTATGAACTGGGGCATTCCTTGTTTGTGATTGTCTTATCTCCATGCAAACAGGTACAATGACTTTCCGGGTCAAACATATGCCTCAATTGTCATAACCTACTTGCCATAATAAAGCTCAATGATGATAACGCACAAGAAGCTCTTTCACTTTTATATCTTCTATCTTTCATCCCCTTTTCTTGATTGACTTCCATCGTCCTTCTCAAGTCCGCGTAGCCCACTATCACATGACTGAGTATAATGACACACCCAAAAAATTTGTGTTTCATGTAGTTGCACCTGCATTACCACATAATAAGCATTTCATACATATATATAGATATCACAATTGCATCACATCCTACACACAACACTTGTTAGCACAATTTACATTTGCATTATCATATTCATCTACATTACATGTATTCACATTTGCATCATGCATACACATATAAAACATAAAAGAAAAAAATTATATTGCATTGCATCATATATATATTTGCATCCATATCATAAGCATCACATAGAAACATAAATCACATAGGTAGGCATGCATATAGCTGTTGCAAAGATGAATCATCTCATATATATAATCATAAGTGTCATGATACAATGATGTCAAAATCATATGGCTACAATCACCCGCATGTGTCTACATCATCATACAAAAATGGTACAATACCGATACATAAGGAGCCCTATACGGCTACGATGAACTCCCTCCCTCGGAGCCGACTGGCCTCAATGGAGTCTGAGCCCTAGAAGGACCCACCCCAAGATCATCTCTCCTGGCCCCTGTGTCCTCTGCAGCCAACCCTCGTGTCGCTCTTCAGGACACAAGAACCCACTAATCGCTCCTCCTATCACTGCTGGCAACGCTAATTCTGTAGCTATCATGGTGTCCCAAGCCACATGTCCTACCCTCATCTCCAGTCTTAGGTCCCGGAACACTTGTCTCAGGTCCTCCTGTCTCCATCTTGATCGTAGGGAATCAGCTCCCCATCAATCGATATCTTCAGGATCCTGTATACATCCTCGAGGGTGACTGTCATCTCACCCATCGACAAATGAAAGGTGCAAGTCTCGGAGTGCCACCTCTCCGCCAGTGCAGTCAGCAGTCCCATGTTCATCCGAAACTCAGGCACATACAGAATATGTCTCAGACCCATAGCCTTAATAGTCGCTCAGTCCTCGAAGTTCAGCTCAGATCATAATCTCTGCGTCGACAAGAATCTCTCTCGTGACTCCAACATAGGCAAATACTCCTACAATCAAACAAATCAACCATGTCAGTCATCGTGGCATTCAAATGTTCATCACAAAATGCTACTTTTTATCCAAGTGCATATGACATTCTATCCTAGTGGTACTCCCTGTTCATCACAAAGTGCTGCTCACATTTGCACTCACTGTTCATCACAAAGTGTTGCTCATATTTTAGTACTCCCTGTTCATCACAAAGTACTATATCTTGGTACTCACTATTCATCACAAAGTGTCTTGATCTATCCTAGTCTTCCCTAGAGGACCTATTCGAGTGTATCCTTTCAGCAGCTTATCCAATCGATAGCATATGTTCATCACATAACTGTCGATTTGACCTAGAAGACACAAATTCACATTTTTGGACACAAACGCGCTTTCCTGACATAAACGCTCTTTTAAACTACATAAACGCGCTTGTTTTACACAAATGCACCTGAAACACACAGACATGCCTATGCTCTACACAGACGCACCTGGGCGACACAAACGTGCCTTTTTGGCATAGACGTGCCCACACAGCACAGACGCGGCCGCATTCGGCATAGATGCGTTTTCCATCACAAACGCGCCTCGAGAGCATAGACGCGCCTGGCACCAATGCAGACGCGCTTAGACGTTTTTGACATTTTGTTTGGACCCTAATCTAGAGCGCATTTATTACATTATCTAGCATGCATTAATGACAACAATAAATGCAACAAAGTACAAGGAGGTTTTGTGGTACTTACTGGCTCTCCTGCCTCTGCTGGCCTCTGGAATCGATGAACGCAGTCGAATCTGTGAACAAAGGCCATTGCTACTAACTGCTGCTGCTCTATCTTGCTCTGCACTCTGATCTCTTGGATGTGTGGATGACAATGAGGATGTTTTCTCCTCGTGGTCTATCTTATAGACTACCCTAGCCCTAGTCTCCTGTGTCAGTCTTCATTATCCCGTGACTTTGTCACTCTATCCTATCTGGTTAGTCCATTCTATCTCGTCTTTCTTATCGAGAGATTGTCTATGATCTTTTCAAACATTTTTTCATTCAATCTCTCGAGGGGGCATATCATTCCCATCTTGGGGCAACTCTATATCAGTTCATCTTATTTTCTTTGAAACAACGCGACAAGCTGCATTGTCTCAAAGAGGGGCAAAATGTAGACACCCAAAATTGTCCAGTCTAATTAAATAAATATTTTATTTATTTAATTATCTAAGCTTAATTCTTCTATTAAATAAATAAATCTTTATTTATTTAATTAATTCATTTATCCTCTTCTAGCCTTATTTCTCATTTAAATAAATACATTTATTTATTTAAAATATCTTTTTCTTAAATTAAATAAATATCTTATTTATTTAATTGATCCCACTTCTTCTATTAATTAAATAAATCTTTATTTATTTAATTAATTCATTAACCTTTTCTATCCATGACACATGTCATTCATCTCTTAATTCCTACACTACCTACCCCTTTCATTGTTTTATTATTTCTTTTACCTACCCTTTAATCATGGCCAACCTCCTTTTACATCGCTCAATCTTATCCCTCCATTTCATATAGTGTCTTTTATATAAGGAGATGCTTCCTTCATTATCAAACCTTGAATAGTGAATCATTCTAACTACTTGATCAATTGACTACTTGGCATAGGCGATCCTACTTGCAACCACATTCCGTTCTTTGTTGAGCTTTTGTGCACATAAAATCTGAGAGCAAATATATCAAGCAAGATCAATGGAGATAGGAAGAATGGAGATCCAAACCCTATTGGACATGTGATGGTATAATCTTTGTGATTTCGTTTGATTTGCATTGTCTTAGATAATCTTCATATGTTATGGTGGATCTTTGTTGTTGTTAGGCTAGGGTTTTGTGGTTGAATTCATTTAGCCTTTCAATATCGTTATTATTGTATCCATTTTCACCATATACAATGACAATTGCGGCATGTTAGAGTAATTGGATCTTTACTTGATTAATTAAACAATATTTGTTTAATTCTTTAAGTTTTCAATTATCTTTTTACACTTAAGCTAGCATTAGGTGCATATTAATTAATTATTTTATTAATTATTATGTGCAAACCTAGGGTTTTCCCTTTTTAGAGTTTCTTGACCTATTAAAGGATATTTTTTCTCTTCATTCTATTATTTTTTCACAATACTTTTTTGGTGAATTGGAGCTCTCATCTTTTGAGAATAGTTTTCCTGTGTTTTGTGTGTTCTTCAAATTATTGCTTCATTGCTTCTCCTTGTAACAGGTTATTCGGCTTGCAGAAGATCTTCAGGCTACTGTGGGGTTGTATTTCTCAACTCCTATATGGTATCAGAGCTCAGATATGCAGCTACTTGTTCCTATTTTTTGAGAATTTTGCATTTGAAGCAGATCTGGGGTTTCAGACATTTTTTGTGTGCTTAGGGTTAAAGTTTTTTTTTTTTCTAAGCACTTTGGGCCTAAACGGACTTCACCATTGTGCTCGGAAGGCCCAAAAACCCATATAGTCATATAAAATTTATCCATTTTTTACTCCTGAGCATATGGGTGATTTTTTTTCTCCCCACCGGGTCGTACGACCCTGGCATGCAGATCAAGAAAAAAATTTGAAGAATTTTTTTTTGTCTTTTTACGGCATGCAGGTCGATTTTTTTTATTTTAAAAATAAAAATCAAATAGCAATTGAAAAAGGCGAAAATAATTTTTTGTTTAGGGTTTTGGGCACCGGACCTGACTGTCTGGCGTCGTACGGCGCCTGCGGACCAGTCAGGTCGGCCCCACCAGCCACCCTAGCCCCCGTCGGCTATAGACTTCGGCAGCCCCGTCGACCTTTGGCAACCCTGTCGGTCGTCCCCTTCGGCTCCCCTGCTGGCCTCCACCCTCCCTGACTCCCCATTGGCAGTGCTCCTGCCTCCCGCTTAGTGTCGCTGCTTGCTTAGTGTCGCAACCCAGCTCCGCCCGCCTGCTCCGCTCAGCCTCAGCTCCACCCAGCCCTTGCTGCCACCTCCGCCCAGGTTGTACCACCTCCACCCGGACCACCACCAACTCCTCCTCTCTAGTCTTTTTGAGAGGGGATTGGTTTTTTGGGCCTAGATTGCGCATCCAGAGTTGAATTTTGGCAAACAAATAAGCGTTGGAAAGATGATTCCGAGACGGATCTCGTGGTAGTAGATTTTTTTTCCTGAATCTGATGTTTGACTATATTTTTTACCAGTCAAAGTCGAGCTTCCTTTTTGCACTTCCAGGGCCATAGAATAGGCAAACGGACTCTGTTTTTCGAAAACGAATAGGCGTTGGAAAGCTCTCAGCATGATCTATTCAAATTTGTGATATTTTTCTCATAATTTTTATCAGGTACATGAGATATCAGTTTGAATTTTTTTTGCTTATGCACTACTTCCTTCTCATTACTATGTACTAGGGTTTGGGTTTCTCTATTGTGGGGGGGTGTTTTTTCTCGCTTTCTGTCATTTATATCAGAAATAAAGAACACCTTAACTCTCAAACCAAACAAACCCTTTTGCATCTTCTATCTATTCTGAAAGATCACATAATAAAAACAACCAATAAGCAAGTGCAGAGTTTTGTTCTCATGGCAGATCCTTCAGTTGAGTTGTTGACTTCACACAACTATCACACCTAGAAGCCCCACATCACAAGGCTTCTCAGGGCATGAGGGTTGTGGACTTCTTTGGATGAGGTTCAACCAGTACTGCAACATCCTTATGAGATTCTTGTGCATAGGAACAAGCTAGATGAGGCCATGGGTTTGATCTCTTTGCATGTCTCCGACGGTCTTCTATTTCACCTTGATGAGTTGCTTACTCCTCGAGATATGTGGTTGAAGTTTGATTCTCTCTTTGGGAGGGTCAATGAAATTTGGGCATTACAAATTGAGGCAGAGTTGATTTCTTTGTCTCCTGATTCCTTTCCCACTATTGAGGATTTTTTTAACAAATTCAAGACTACTAGATCTGTTCTTCAGGGATGTGGAAAGAACAAGATTGATACAGAGTGCATTCATTTCATCCTTTCGAAGCTACAGGGTCACTTTCAGATTTTTGCCTCTGCTTTCTACTCCACCATGGATGGCTTAGGTACTCGTTTCAACATGCCTACCTTTGATGTCTTTTGTGAGTGATTGTCTCGTGAGCAGTCTCATATTTCTCAACTAGATAAGCTCTCAAGCTCTAAGAACAAAGCATTGGTTGCTCAGTCCTCTTAGGAGAATGAGAAACAAAAGCAGAAACTGAAGCCCAAGAAGGATTATGCAGGCAGTGAGTCTTCCTCCAAGCCACCTCCTAATTCTAATTCTAAACCTCCATCTACTCCCAAGCAAGGGAAATCTTCACAGTTTAGTGAGTCTTCCTCCAAGACTAAGAAGAAATCAGGAGACACTTGCAGTTTTTGTGGCAAGGAAGGACATCCAGTTTCCAGGTGTTGGAAATGATTAGAGGCTTTAGAGGAAGCCATGCAACAACATCATATTTCCTCACCTCAGGCGCCTTCTCCTTCCACAGGGAAAGGTCATGCTCTCACTGCTAGAGCTTCGACCTATGGGTCCACATGGATTCTAGATTCTGGTGTTTCTCACCATATGACACACACTCGGCAGTTGGTTACTTCTCTTACCTCTTGTGGTATTTCACAGATTGTAGTGGGTGACTCAGTTCAACTTTTCATCTTAGGTTCAGGTTTTGTCTCTTTGGATGGGGGTACTCTACAGGATGTTCTAGTTGTCCCTGACATCTTGACGAACCTCCTGTCCATTTATCAGATTTGTCACTCTGGCTCTGGCAAGACAGTTGAGTTCTCACCACATGATGTGGTTATTCAGGACCTCCATGACCCTAATTTGGTTGTGGCTACTAGTAGTTGGATTTTGCCTCTCGTCTCTACAGATTTGATGAATTTGAGCCCTCTTTGGGTATAGGTTCATCTCTCATAGCACATGCAGATTCAGTGAGTAAGCTTTGGCATGAGCGATTGGGCCATGTCAATTACAGATATCTTCAGCAGATGAGTACACAGGCACTTGTTCTTGGGCTCCCACAAATTTCTTACACTGATGGTGTTTGTCATGGTTGTGTGCTTGGAAAGCATCACAGAGACCCCTTTCCAAAGGGGAGAGCCTCTCGTGCTTTGGCACCCTTGGAGTTGATTCACAGTGACCTCATGTCGTTTCCCACTCCTTTTTCAGGGGCCAAGTATGTACTCACGTTTATTGATGACTTCTCCAAATGCACATGGGTGTACTTTCTTAAGTACAAGTCTGATGTCTTTGATTCATTTCGAATCTTCAAGATATATGTAGAGAAGCAGTCTGGCTGTTCTATTCGATGGATACGTACAGATAATGGGGGGGAGTATGTGAATCAGGCTTTCAGAGATTTTTGCACTAAGCATGGTTTGCAACATCAATTTACTGTTTCCTACACCCCTTAGCAGAACGGTGTCGTTGAACGCAAGAACAGAACTTTACGGGAGATGATGAATTGTATGATTTAGTCCAGATCCATGGATTCGTCTTTTTGGGTTGAGGCAGTCAATTGTGCCAACTATATTCAGAATCGGATGCCTCACAAGGCTATTCGACATATGACTGCTAAGGAGGCTTGGTCTCATGACAAGCTTGATGTTTCCTTTTTGTGAGTGTTTGGTAGTGAGGCATGGGCCTTTATTCTTGATGCTCAGAGGAAAGCCATGGAGCGAAAGAGCTGACCACTCATTTTTGTTGGCTATTGTGAGGATGTTAAGGCGTATAGGTTGTTTGGTCCTGATTCCAAAGAGGTCCTATTTCGACGGGATGTTCAGTTTGGTGAGCATCTTCCCACAGTGGATACCTTGACTCTAGTGTTTACTCCTCTGCCTACTCCGGCCACTGCACCCCTTCAGGATCTTTTTGAGGATGATTCTGATGATGGTGCTGATGATCCACCATCCCAACCTCCACCTGCTCCACCTCAGATGCCCAAGTGAGCTCGCCTTATTGTTGAGGCGACAGGTCCTATGGCCAGTGATCCTTCAGATACTCGTCGCACTCGTTCTCATACTGTGGGTTCTAGTCTTTTTAGTCATGCTATTTCAGATGATCCTCATAAGTTTTCAGAGGCGACAGGTCACCCTAAGTGGGATTATGCTATGGAGGAAGAGTATTCTTCTTTGATGAGGAATCATACTTGGGATCTCTGTCCTCTTCCTAAGGGCATAAATATGGTTAGGTGTCGCTGGTTGTATTGCACTAAGTATGTTGTTGATGGTTCCATTGATAAGTACAAAGCACATCTTGTTGCAAAGGGGTTTTCACAGGTTGAGGGTATTGATTACTTGGAGACATTTGCCCCCGTCGCCAAGATGAACTCCATTCGCTTTGTACTATCTCTTGCAGCTTCTCGAAGTTGGCCTGTTTTTCAGATGGATGTGAAGAGTGCCTTCTTGCACGAGGATCTACAGGAGGAAATCTACATGGAACAGCCTCAGGGATTTGTGCAGGATAGTTCTTTGGTTTGCAAACTTCGGCGTTCATTGTATGGTCTCAAACAGGCCCCTCGGGCTTGGTATGAGAAGATGGACTCTTTCTTGCTCTCCATTGGGTTCTCCCGTAGTCATTCTAATCACACAGTGTACATTTAGCTTCTTGAGGGTGACATCCTGATTCTTGTGCTATATGTTGATGATCTTCTCATCACAGGTAGCTCATCCTCTATGATTCAGCATATTCAGCATAACTTGATAGACCAGTTTGAGATGACAGATCTCGGTCTTTTGCACTATTTCCTTGGGCTTCAGGTGATTCAATCTTTTGATGGGATCTACCTCTACCAGTAGAAGTGTTCTCTTGACATGCTTTAGTGCTTCGGCATGCTTGATTGCAAGCCTGCTCCCACTCGATTTCAGTCAGGGGTTGTTTTGACTACTGCTTGTCCCACTCCTTCAATCGATTCAACACTTTACAGGCAGTTTGTTGTACCTAACTCACACCAATCCTGATATTTCCTTTGCGATTGGTCTTGTCTCTCGATTCTCCCATGATCCTCATGAGAGTCATTGACAAGCGGCCAAACGTATTTTGAGGTACATTCAGGGCACTAGTTCTCATGACATTCATTACACATCAGGGGAACCTCACATTGTTGGCTTCACTGACTCAGATTGGGCTGGTGATGCCACTAATCGAAAGTCTACTTCTAGCTTTGTTTTTTGTCTTGACTCTGATCCTATCACATGGTCTTGCAAGAAGCAGACTGCTCATGCATTATCATCTACAAAGGCTGAGTACCGAGCTACTGTGCTTGCTAGTCAAGAGATCTTATGGCTTCGACAGTTGATGACTAAGTTTGGTTTTCCTCCTGATAGTCCCACCGTTCTTTGGTGCGACAATTAGAGTGTTATTCATATTTCCCGCAACCCGGTAGAGCATCAGCGGACGAAGCACATTGAGCTTCACATGCATTTCATCCGCCAGTTGATTCAGGACGGTGTTCTCATTCTAGAGTACATTCCCACTTTCGAACAGGTTGCAGACATCTTCACAAAACCTTTTGCATCGCCGCGCTATCTTTAGTTGCGCTCTATACTTGGGGTGAAGGAAGTTGTCCTTGGGGGGTCTTAATGAGGCCTTCCTTCCTTCTTCTTCTTTCAACATGTTCTTTTATCTCTTTTTGGAGAGGAATTTTTTCCCGCTGGGTTTTCTCCTTTGTCTCCGTTTCATAGAGATTTCATTCTATTTGGGTACCTAATCAGACCTTGTTGTCAGGACCCATCTTTCATGCTTTCAGTAGTTGTTCTAGATTTTAACTTCTCCCTAAGTCTAGATTAAGGGGGGGTGTTAGAGTAATTGAGTCTTTACTTGATTAATTAAACAATATTTATTTAATTCTTTAAGTTCCCAATTATCTTTTTACACTTAAGCTAACACTAGGTGCATATTAATTAATTATTTTATTAATTATTATGTGCGAGCCTAGGGTTTTCCCTTTTTAGGGTTTCTTGACCTATTAGAGGTTATTTTTTCTCTTCATTGTATTATCTTTTCACAATACTTTTTTGGTGAATTGGAGCTCTCATCTTTTGAGAATAGTTTTCCTATGTTTTGTGTGTTCTTCAGATTATTGCTTCATTGTTTCTCCTTGTAACAGGTTATTCAGCTTGCAGAAGATCTTCAGGCTACTGTGGGGTTGTATTTCTCAACTCCTATATGGCAAAGGTGGTTTCCCTAGAAAAAATCGAACGGGCCAAAGGATTTCAATTGTCTTGCATGATGGTAGACGCATTTGCAACCATTGATCGCTCAGGTGAGATCATCCACTTCATATAAGAGACGCCTTCAACGTAATTAATGTAATTAAAAATAAATCAAACTTAATTTATATTTTTTTGAATATAAATCAATTTTTTTTTAATAAGATGGGTTTGTTTTTTAAAGGATCATATTTTAAAAATGAATCACATCTTATTTCTTCTTTTTAAAAACAAATCAAATCTAATTTATGCTCTATAAGTTAGGTCTACTTTTTATTTTTCTACATCTATCTACTTAGATTATATTGTTAAACGAGGTTCACCCTATAGTGCAATGACATCTTTGCAAGTTGTGCTGATACGATAATCCAAGTTCGAATCTCATGCAGGTTATTTCATTTGTGATGGTTGTCTCATGTGCCCGTGGTGTTCGTGGTTTCTGATCGGTGGTATGGTACCTTTCCCGATGGTGTATGGCTTGGCTTGGTTGGTCGTGGTGTTCATGCCACGCTGGTTTGTGTTGTCTTCTCCCTAGTGGGTTCCCTTGGTGTTGCGGTTGTGGTGTTCATGCCACAATGGTTTCTCCCTGTCCCTTTCCTACGCTAACTGATTCCCTTGGTACCCCTCATGCAGGGGTCGTGCCATTATAGTTGAAGTTGCAGGCATGTGGTGTGAATTAAGAGAGAAGTTTCCGAAGAGATCAGGAGATATGCTCAAAGAGATAAGGTGAGAATGGAGTGATAAGGAGAGAATTCAGGAGATACAATGAGATGGTATGGAGAGATAAGGAGCAAGAGATATAAGGAGACGATATGGAGATATAAGGATTTTGGATGGAGAGATACAGTGTCTGGAGTGACAAGGATGTTCGGAGCGATAAGGTGTGATTGACAATGGAGGTGTTGATACCTCATCTTGCAAGAGAATGTACTTGAGGATGGGGTTCCCCACTATGGCCCCATTGGTTCGTAGCTCCAGTCCAAAGTGATTACCGATAAAAAAAATTTATATTGTTAGACAAATTTTAAGAGGGGATAAAAGTCTAAACTAAGTTATGCAAATAAGATTACAACTTTTATAGCTTTTGAAACATAAAGGAAATAGAAAACTTGCTACATTTTTTCTTTCATATATCTAAAATATTAAATTGAAATAAAAACTTGAATTAAAATAAAAAACTTGAAATAGAATCGAGATCTATTCTACGATCATCTATATTTTGATACAAATGAAAATTCTATCATTTGAAGTTAAAAGAGTAGAGAGGTTCCGAGATTACATTTATCTAGATGCAAAAATTGATCTTTAACATAACTTTGTCAATGAATTGGAGGAGGGAAAGTATCATCAGGGTGTTTTTCCGCCCAACCACGGACTTACTAGTCCCTCATGTTGTATCCAACGGGATTGGCTCGACCCTTTGCAAGGAGGTAACGATGAGTTGAACTCGTGCCATCTGAGACTAGTGTATAATCTTACATAGTTCCCTAGTCGGTCATACACTATAGGCTACCCCTAACTAGTATGACCTCTAGCTGCGTTGTATAACTAGATTATTGAACTAATTGACGCTCTTGAGTTTGAGAATCACCTTGGCCAAAGGTTTTAGTTAGTTGCAATCACGTTATAGCATGAAGTCAATGTTACACCCTACTCGACTACAACTTGGATTTGCAAGTCATAGTTTCTCTTTCAAGAGTCTTAAGTTTTTTGGTTGACTGTTATCGCAACCACTTAGTGACCATTCACCACACATGAGTAATACAAAATTTAAACAAACAGACAATAGTTCTTTAATGAGGTTTCCTAATTAGTTCTTCTCAATATTTTTTGTACCATGGGTTGAATCTAAACTAATACCTTAGTTTGCAATAGATAAGAAAGGCTATAGAGTAGCTAGCTCTAATGTACACCTTATGTTTTCGTATTCATCGTGCTTGACATGACTTTGTTATCACTTCAATATCTAAGTTCACCTTTTATATCTGATATATGCTAAACTGCATTTGAACCAAGGGAAAATCCACGAGAGGGTTAATGGCAAGAATGAATCAAAATAAGCACAAAACACAATCAGATATACCAAAAACCATTATACCTTCACGAAGATGATCTCTTGCTCCTCGGATTAGACCTTTGGTGAAGTGAAGAATGTGCCCCTTCCTCACTTGATTGGATTGGTCCTTGATGGGGATGTGGAATGCTCTCCACTAAACAACAAGATAGGATATGATTCAAAGAATGACTATGGATGATATGGATTGACTATGGAGAGATTTTGGCATTGTGATGGATGATTTTGGATTCCAAATTAGCAACATAAGATTAGATGAGAAGTGGATCAAAGGATGAAATGGACAACATAAGAATGTATGAAAAGTGGATGATTTGTGAGGAGGGGATACCTCAATTTATAGATTGGAGGAGGCCAAAATGAAGGCCCAAGATTAATTTTGGGATGAAAGGTTGAGATCGATTTGAGAGGGAGCACATGGATTGAGCCCTGTGTGGAGACCAAGAGATATGCCATAAAGGCATTTGTCGTCTCCACACCTCTCAAGGTACATGGGGAAAAGCTCCCAAGTACATTGGGAAGAGAAAAATGAATATAAAATTTCTTGGGGGAAGGAAGAAGGAAATAAAAATTCCAAAATAAGAGGATGTGTGGGAAGAGTAAATGGATAAAGAAATTAAAAATTCCTTGGGAAGAGGATGCATGGGGAGATGATTAGGGATGTGCAAATGATTAAGGGGATTGATTAGGTGGCTTAATGAGTGATTAGAGTGCAAGTGGGAAAGTTAGGAGGATGTGACACAAGGAGAGATAATGAGTGGAGGAATACGAAATTGGAGAATAATGATAAGTATGATCAAGGAATAATTAATTAGGCTAAGTGAAGATTAGAAGAAGTGATTTGTAGGAATCACTTTAGTTAGGTTAATCAATTAAAATTAATTAACTAAGTGGGTTTTAGAAGAAATAATGGTTGAGGTGAATTTAGAAGAATGGAGAAATAATTAATTTATCATTGGACTATGGTGATAAGATTGATTAAATTTGATTTAAGTAACCTTAAGAAAAAGGGAATTAACACAATTAAACTGGTTAATTATGTTGACAGGCTTAAATTAATTAAATATCAATTTAAATAATTTTAGGTGTCTACAACATTAATGAGTATTGATAATCTACTCATTCTTATCTTTCTTTACCCAAGGCTAAGGATAAGTTAACAGTCTCAATTGACAGAGGTTAATCTCAAGTCATTCGAGCAACTTCACAACTGAATGATAATTCCCACTTCATGTATATCTTAATGGTTGGGCTAAATGTGCAGTCTAAACAACTCATCTATTTTCTTCTTAAGTATAGCTAAAGTATAAATGCACCCCAAAAATTAAGAGGGTTTTGTTGCAATCATAAACTTAGTTCTTGATGCAAGCCTACACTGACTAGATATACATTACATGCATATACTTTTTCATTCTCAAAAGAAGAATTAATCATAGTTCTATTGTAAATAACCAATTTCCTACTATCCTTATGAATCCTTCGCCGTCATACAGTATAATATAATCTTTTATTAACAAAAGAATTATTCACAACTAGACATTATAATGTATAGTGTGGGTAAAATTTATTTTATCAAATTACAGATAACCACAACCTTACTATTACTACGTAGTACTCAATGTGTATGTATTTTCTTTTAATCAATAAGAATGGACTTACAACCATACTTGATATAACTTTCAAGTGCCAATAATAGTCTTCACATACTTTTCTTTCAACCTATTATTTCATTATTCAAACTCAAAAGGAAAGAATGAATGCACAAAGCCATACTAGGCTTGGATTAAGTAACATGACCTGGTAAAAATTGAAGAGATGATTTGGAAAAGGTTCCTTGTGCGGTTTCTTTATTCCCATGAATCCTTCTAAGCTTCTGCGAGGAGGATTCCAGCTATCGTTCAAGCCCTTTCCAGAACTGTTGCCATTTATGCTATCAAAGAGGAAATCGGAAGTATATTTGCAGAGCTCGTTTTTTTTTTTTTCAAAAAGCCAAAAACTGTTTTCTATTGCCTCCCAAAATAAACTATGTCCTCTCCCGCAATGAGACGGCTTTCCTAATTACATAAAATTTCATTTGCATTTCATTGAATCTCCATACAGATTTTGAAGCATGACTAAAAAATCACGCCATTCAGGCATTGCCCATTCCAATCTCGGGTTCCAAAAGATTAATGTTAATCTTGCATGGTGTTTAAAATTTATAACTTTCAAGTGCCAATAATAGATTAAACACTCCTTATTAAAACAAATAATATTATCAATGAATCAAAGCCCCCCCCAAATATATGGCTTTTATATTATAGCTATAATAAGAATTGAACTAAAATAATTTTAAAAGTAGACTTTGGGTTACAAGAAAATAAAATTAGCATATAGATACTGATGATACTTCCCTTCTCTTTTCGGAGGACGACAATCTCTTACACTCACTTGGCTAGTTCAAGTATTTAGCCTGAAATCCTATAATTGCATTTATTTAGCAACAAAAGTAAACATATTAATACCATCACGTATAATATCAAATCATCAACATAAAAGTTGTGAATCATCATTTAATCGTACTGGGCACAAATAACATTACTTAAATGTAACATGAAGCATTTAGGGGACAAATAACATTGTGTAAATATAGCATAGAAACATCTAGGGCACAAATAACATTGCATAAATATAGCATAGAACATCTAAGGCACAAGTGGGATGTAACAACAATGCTCTCCTTTCTAAATAACTTATTTTAATTTAGATAGACAAATAATCAATATTTAAATTAATAAAAATTTGAGTGGAGTTTTATATATGATAAGTAAAAGAATAATTGAAGAAGATAAGGGGGGGATATATGGTATTTAACATTTTCAAGGGGGTGATATATGGAATGGTTATGATGTGCCAATAAATGCATCAATAAATGGAATTCACATGTAATCTTCACATCATATCAAAGAATATTTTGTTGAATTTTACAAATTAATTAGAGAAAATTGCTATTGCAAACTTATCTATGAAAATTTGTGATCTTGTCATTTTTTTTAATTATGTCTATATCAATCTTTTGCATTAAGTTGCACTCATGTTCATAAACCAATGCTAAGTCTCAAGGTCGCATTCATGAACATCTTAAGGGACCTATCATTTTAGGGTGTTGAAAAGGTCTAACTTAGGTTGGGATCCCATGGAGGGGGGCCTCCTAAAAAATAGAGCTGGAGTTGCTGAGGTTTTTATAGGAAAATATTTAAGCCGGCAGTCCCGTGAATTTTGTAGTGTAGTTCAGCTTAAAAATTTAAGCTCATAAATTTAAGGAAGTTGGTGGTCTCATGAGTATAATATCTTTGTATGTACATAATAAAAATAATTAATTTCCCTCCAAAACTATTTTTTAATAGAAATTAAACTTAGATGTATGACAAGTGGCATATAACATCCCTAAGCTAGTTGGGCAATTTCTAACCCTGCCCCTTTTTCAGCCGTTCAAATTTGCATGCCTAAAAAGTAGGGGCTTCTATTTTTTTTGGAAAATATTTCAAATAATCCTACGACACAGTTTTTTTTATTCATGGGACCACCTCTTCCTTGAAAATAGAGCTTAAGCCCCCCTCGTGGGTCCCCTACCTTGTCCCTTTTACCTTAGTTAAATCCCTTGTTTTGTTTTCATGGTATGTAATGAAAGATTATTGGAAGTTAAAATGAAAGTAGTTAGATTTAGAGATGCCCCTACTTTAAAGATCCCCTTTAATGGGTATTGATTGTTCTCAAAATAATGTGTTAGATATCCTCTTATGAACCCTAAAGGTTTGCCAACAATAGGCAATTTTAAGTAAAAATTCTAAAAAAATTATACTCGATCCATCTACCAACAATCATATTTTAGACTAAGCTTAGCTTGAGAATTGGAGAAACAAGTACTAATAAAGGCAAATATACTTGCACTAATGATTATGGTTAATGATGAAATCCTAGTAGTGATTGTTCAGATAAGAAGTGGTTGGGATAAAAAATGGGTTCGTACCACTTAGGATAGAGAATATAAAGGGAAATACTAAGGTTGATCTTAGTCAAATAACACATTGTAACTCTTAAATTAGATAGTAGGACAACATATTTGTCAACAGAGCTCAAGTGAGTGCAAGACGAGAGGGGGAAAATGTGAAGTTTGTACTTTTTGGCTCTACAAATTTAGAGTTGGGATTGGAGGGAAAATAAGAAACAAATTATAGATTATGATAAAGTTTTGAAATTTCATAAAGGCAATAAATGCAATCATACTTGAAGTTTGTAAATGATAAACATGTGAGCGGGAAAAAAAAAATTATGAGGTTGATGTCATGAGACCAAAAGATGGTGACGTGTGTGGAATGTCCTCCCAACTATTAACGAGGTTAGATGATTCAAACTTCAAATAACATCTTCATATTTTTCTGATTCTCCCCCTCAAACAAGTGAGAAGGCTTAGGTCTACCAAGAAAAGAAAAAAATTCTAGTGGTTGCATCAACCATCTACTAAGCCCACCACCATCTAATCCATTGGATGGGTTATTGAAAAATAGTCATCTAAAATATGGTGAAGATACAAAGCAAGTGAGATAATGCCTATATAAACCTTGATCACCATGAGTGCATGCCTATTAGGTAGAAAGTAGTGTCAATAAAATTAGGATAAACACAACCATATGTACAATGTTACTCAATGACCAATTAAGGTGTTCTACTTCCAAGCAAATAGTTTATGCTTTATACTTTAAATTGTAGCATAAAATTGATCTACAAATTAGGACACAATGTTACGCTCTGGAATATCAACTACTAGATTTAAAATGTTAGACCTCTTTCTCACACCTTAACAACTAATTTCACCATGTGAAATGGATTTAAAATATATTAAAAGGCAACATGCTAGTGATATATTTGTGGTCCATCATTTATAAGAAGTTAATTGAAGACTTTCTTGTAGTTAATTTTAAAGGAAAAACAAGTTTCTATGATCAAAAGGTTGGATGGATAGGCCAAATAGTGAGAGATGCCTCCTCTCTATGATCAAAAGGTTGGATGGATAGGCCAAATAGTGAGAGATGCCTCCTCTCTTACACACTTTGGGCTCTACCTGGCTTAGAATGGAAATAGTATGAAGATCTCAATAAAATATATAAATATTGACAATTAAAGCACTACAAACAATTAGATAAGCATTTGAAGATCAAATAATTTTTATTTCTTCATATAAAATATCACATAATAATCCAGGTCCTTGAGACACAATATTGAACCTAATTTTACTATCAGTAATCCACATTGTGTTAGCTCGGTGAATGGAAATTAAAAAAAGAGGTTAAATTTGCAAAAAGAAATAAGCAAGTAAATTAATAGAGGTGTTTAGAATGAAGATGCAATAGGGAAAGTGCATGGAAATGGTATACAAAGAGGGGCTCAAAAGTGGTCACGTTTTTTAAATCAACTAAACCTAGACTTGTATGAGTAACTTGGGATTTATGCACTCAAAATTTGAGTATATGATAAGGATAAGAATGTAGTGCTCTTAATCTAATTCGTAAACTACTAAAGTTTTTTTAAAATAGTTATTATTGAGCAAGTGAATTTTTTTTTATTAAAGGTGAAACGGGTTTGAAGGGACCCAAACCCTTCACATCAAAATGTTGCCAAAAACAAAAGCATGACCAATTGGCAGCCAATCGTCAATGAACCAACACAAAACAAAATAGAAAAAGCAACATAATAGACTACTTTAACTCATTAAGAGCCTTAGCCGCATCGATCTCCCGTTGCATAAGGTGATCATGAAGATTGACCACCTGTTGAACAACTTTTTTCTAAACACCCAAGGGTTTCTTAGAGTGGTTGTGAGTGTGAGCACTCAGCCCCTACTAAACCCCAAGGACCCTTGTTTACCTTTAATCATAAACTTGTTAGAATTATCAGCTTCCTCAAACTCACGTTTGAGATCCTCAACGTTCATATTCTTGACCTTCTCATCTAGAATACAAAGCCCTTCAACACTGTTCTAAATAGTGGTTTGGCTTACTTTCACAATCTTCTCCAATTCCCAATGCACCTTTTGAATAGTTTCCTCCAGCATGTAGATTCAACCCTCAAAATTATTATCCATCATGCTAACAACTTTAGCCACTTCCTCTGAAATAGTAAGCATCTTTTTAATCTCAACCTTATTCTTAAAGAGATCATTATTGCATCCATTATGCTCCAAAGAGCCCTCAACCTCATATTCACTTGGTTGATTTTAAAGAGAAACCACTTAGACAATCTCAATTGTCCCACCATACCATCCTTGGTCAAGCAAAGTACATCATAAACATTTTCCGTATGAGTGTTGAAATATTTATGGTTCTCGGATAAATCGTGCAAATCATTGTACTAAGCTCTATCAGTATCCCCCATTTTAATTTAGCTTTGGATTTACCACACTCCATATTACCTGCATTGAAGAATTTCTTCTGAATATTGTGTTGAATTCTATTAGTTTTGCCCACTTTCTCTTTTCCTTTAGACTTTCCATACTCCTCTCCCATAACACTGGAGAAATTCATCTGCTTCTTATCAACATTTTTTTTTCCCGCCAGGTTATCCTTTCCTTCACCTTCAGCATGCTTCTTCCCTGTTGTGAAATCCTTACCCTTCCCCTTATTTGATTCCATGTTTTTCCTTTCCTCTACAGAGGAATGCACATTAGCATCTAAATCATCACCCATGTGTATGAGCTCCTTAACCAATAAATTTGAGTGTGTTTTGTTTTCCTAGAACTAGGTTTTTCCTCAAAGGGGGGTTTAGAATAAATTTCCATGGAATCATCGTCCCCCTCCTATATGACCCACTCTTCCTCTTCTATAGATTTATCTTTAGTGTCAATACTCATATCTGAGTTATGCATTCGATATGGGGGGTGGGTCTTATTATTTTTTGTGTTTTGTTTGAGCTCAGTCTAAATCGATGAAGACTTCCCATACTTTTGTAATGGTGAAAATATTAGGGTTTCACCCAATGTTGTAGTAAAACCACTAATATTTGACTTAGAGACCACCACATTAAAGTGGAGTGAACCCAATAGATCTAGCCACAAATCAACAAGGATAGGGATGCGAATTCTATTGGATTCACTAGATTTGGGGTTGATTATCCTCTTTTAAGTTGAATTTTTTAAATGTTGAAATTAGGGTAAATGTACTGAAATTGAAGTAAAAATGCATAAACAATGAGCTATAGTCATCAAATCAAGCCACAAACATGGATCTGGCCAATATAAGAGTGTTCGGATATGTTCCAAAAGGAGCTCCTGAAATGTCGAGACTAGAATGCTTGTCACTCTAGTCCTTTGCACTTTTCGTTGTCCAGAGGAGAACATGTTCATCTCTATAAATAAAGACAATTTTGAAGATCGCAACTTCGTAACTATTCCCGTGCACCCTAAAGAAGGGAAAATGGTTGGAATTATGGGCTTGCCTTAGGTCAAACCCCGAATTTGGAATTAACCATGAAATAGAAATGAAATGTAATTGAATTTATTGTAATGAAAGTGATTTCCTTTTGAGGGAAATACTGAATAATGTTTGAAACACTAATGATATACCTTTTTACGGAGTTTTATTTGTATCCACAAGGAATTAGGGTTACATGAAGTCATCATAAATGTATAGAACATGAATGTCAACTCCAATGTTTGAATCTTGACCTTACTTCAGCTTCAATGCTCGAAAGAAGACTAATTGCTTGCTCACTTGAATTTGAATGCTTGAATTAATTGCACAAATATCTTAGGTGGTTATCAAAACGAGAGGGGTAGACCTCCTTTTATACATGCTTGACAAAAAACAAATTAATTTTCCAACATGAGTCGACATGGGATCTAGGTCCCCACCAAAATGATTGTACTGCCCCTCCTTGATTCATCTTGTCTTTTTGTACATCAAAGGAATATATTGATCTATCTTAGTCTACTTTATGATGATTTGATGGTATCATGTTATGTACTAACCTTGTTTCATGATTGTATTGAATATGATGATGGATCTATATTGGATGATTTATATGTTTTCACTATTCATGATGGATCATACTGCTTATGGGATTTTGATGACATTATGATTACGCTAACCCTACTCTATGATTATGATGACCGAGTTGGTGCTACGATGTTTGTGATTGTCTTCTAGTGTCTCTGTGAGTAGGGACGATATCATACCACTCATTGTGAGCATGATATGACGTTGTGATTCTCTATCACTTGCCTAATCATTTATGATGTATATATGTTGTATTACGTTTAGTGGTCGATGCAGGATTGCAGGTACAGGACATTGACTCCACCTGGTCTCACAGGTCTGAGTGTGTCCTATTCCAATGGCAAGTTGCTGGAGATGGCACGAGTTTCCCTCACTCACTCTAGGCTTAGTTGTTCACCTTGTCAGTTGTGTTGTGGCATAAGTTGGTGGCTAGTCTTATGTTGATGTTCCCTTTTCGTCGAGTTGCTTGGGTATGTGAGTGTATGTTTATTATTTAATTAATTAATGGGATAATATAATCCTATAGTATGTCTATTTATTTATTTTAATTAATTGATGATTATTTACTAATGAGGTTTGTATTTATTTAATTGAAGTTAATTTATTTGATTTATTTGATTTATTGTTTAAATGGTTTGTTTATTATTTATTTATGATTTGTTTTTATTGTTTTGATTTATTTAATTATTAATTTATTATAGATGATTAATTTATTTGATTTAATATAGTTGTATGATCTATCTATTGTTTTATTATTGAATTGTTATTAAATTTGTCTATTTAACTATTTATCATTGATTAATAGTTTATTTGTAACTATATTGTTACATTAGCACAGTTTGTGTAAATAGATATAATATAAAGTTTACCCACCCTGATGTTTGATTGGTTAATTTTGAATGGGTATGTAAATAATATTTACTTCGAATTTTGTAACGTTAGGTATGGTATATTGTTTCTCCAAATTTTTTGATTGGTTAGAATTTTTCTATAGTTGAGGTTTGATTTTTATTTATGGAGCATTATGTGAATGTTGTCAGGTTACGATCCAACAGAAGTTTGATTTGCATTTGGAATTGGATTGGGAGCTTGGATTGAAGATTGGATTGCTTGGATTGTTGGATTTTCTCTTTCATCAAATCTACCTTCATTTGGATTGCGATTTCCAGGTTGGCTTCTTCAACTTTCGCAATTTTGGTTCTCGGAAAGATCATTTCTCTGTGTTTGCATTATGCCTATGAAATATTTCTTATTGGTGTTTGGGAGAAATAATATTGAAAGTAGGAAATGGGGTAATGAAATAATGTTTACATTGCTTATAATCCGGGGAAATTGATTTCACCGTGTTCTTGTATAGTCGATAGTTTGTCGGAAATGTCTTTGGGAGCTTTTTGAATATTTGATTTATGTAAGGTCTTTCAGTGAGTCCTTAGTTTGAGTCCAGAGGTGTGGAATATGATTTTTTATTATTTATTTATAGATTGGGATTGGTTATATGTGTTACCTTTGTTCCACTTGATTTTATTTTGATAATTGTCGTGAGAGGCTATGTGCAAACTATGAATTTTCATAATTGATTAATGCTTTGTTTTGGGATCAATTGATAATGTGTTTTTATTTTACACAAAATCTTATGAATTTTATGAGTGATTGTATTCCTAGAATGAGAATTCATTTGCTTAATCTAAGTATTTCTCTCTCTGTGTTGCTGGAGAGTTTTTGTGACTTTTTTAGTGGAGTTTGAGTCTTGAAATCAATTAATGGATTAAATATCATCTTGATTTTTGAGTATTGAATGTTATTACATATTTATATAAGGTCTTATATTCCAATTTTTATGCCTTAGTGGTTTTATGGGTCATCCGGAAGCGTTCTCCTTCCATTCTGAGTTTTCTAGCTCTCTATCTCAAACATGTCACATAATTTATCATATGCGCCACATAATTTATCATGTGTGCCACAAAATTTATCATATGCATCACATAATTTACCATATGCACCACATAACTCATCAAATATGCCATTCTGTGTATCAAATACGCCAAACTATGTTTTGAATGCACCAGTCCGTGGTAATTTGCAGTTTTAAGGGTTTTCGTCATCTGGGTCTTGTTGGTTGATTTTGGGGTCCTTTCAAAGGCTGTGTATGATTTATTTAAGGTTCTTAGTGATTTTTTATGTTTTCATTTTGATTTTATCATGATTTTTTATGCTTCGATAAGTGGGTTTGTGCCCCACCATTAAGGTGGTTTCATATGTGTTGTATTGCTCCAACAAGAGGGAGAATTCCTTGATGTTTAGGATTGATATCATGGCTCCAATGGGGATGTATTTTGCCTCACTATTGAGGACTTGAAATGTATTTTTATTTACTTATGGATTATGATCATGCTTTGGCTCTTTGATTTTTATGCATTGGCGAAGGCTCTTGCCTTGTATCTGTATCCTACTATGTTCAGATTATTCTCATATTTGTTTTGAGCACTTTTATTTCCCTTGTGAGCCTTAATTATGTGTTAATGATGTTATTGGACATTTTTTTACCCTAAGTTCTTGGCATATGTTAGGGAGAGTGAGATTTCATGTGATGACTGGGGTCATGTGAGATAGGTGGTCCATCACCTAGACCGCCAAGGCACGTTGAAAGTTTTCTTGATCTTAACAAGTGATAACTTTATTAACTAAATTGATTGGGTTGGGATTCACTTAATAGGATAATAATAATAATTGGATTGAGGGTATTGATATGGCAAGTTAATCTCCCTTGTTCTCACATAGGTTAAGATGGCTTCACATGTCTATCAAGGATTGATTTTAATCTTTTGTGTGAGAGTAGCTTGTATGTATATCAGGAGTATGGATTACTCTTCTATGTGAGGATAGCATGCATGTCTGCTATGGGTGTACATTTACCTTCTTTGTGAGGATAGCACGTAGTGACATGTCTATCAAGGTTGGCCATATTCCCTTCTTTGTGAGGATAGCATGTGATGACACTCCACTTCTACATATGACCATGGTCCTTATGCCTTGATTTGTTACCATGCCTCTAGGAGAGTTCTTTGATTTGTTTTATCCATGTGGTGTGAATTGTTTATGGTTGTGGTGTATATCTTTGTTATGTCATATTTTTCCCTTGGTTAGTAGGTGTCATCCTAGGTCTCGAGTGTGAGTTGGAACCCCATGTCATCTCCTAGCACGAGGGGTGGTTCCTTTGGTTTCACATGGTCGGGTGGTTTGATGTCTTCTTCCATTGGGATGTTCCTCGTTGGTGATAGCGTGTGTGGATATGGATTCTATTGTTCATCATTATGTGCGAAGACTTGTAGCTGATTTCTACGTGTTGTAATAACTTAGTATCCATTATGGCATTGTAATGTAAAGAAGATCACGTACTATTGTAATTGTAATATCATGTAATATGATGTTGTAAGACTATGATTTGGAATGTCATAAGAGGATGATACTCATATGGTTTATGTTACGAAACATCTTTATGTATAGATCAAAGTGGATTTGTTATAAGTAACCCAGGTGGATTAGGAAAGGATAATGCTTATGGTTATAATTTCATGTACTTGCATATGATTATTAATATTGATGACATGTAAAGTGATTCTTAAGGAAATAATGTAGTCTCAATCATAGTAATAGTTGTGTATAGCTTCATCATGTATTGTGTTGAATTGAATGATGTAATAATGGTAATTTAGTAACATTTGATTTGGTGCTATAAAATGAACTTAGAGATTGAGACGTTAATCTCAAGTAGTGTCGTTGAGATACCCTAGGGGAATGGATGTGATGTTATCTTAATTTTTGCTTGCATAATGTGATATGATGATTATGGTTATGATGTTCTATGCATTCTTGTGACTTGTAAATGATGTGTTCAATGTGTATATGTTAGATAAATATAGTTGCACACGTTGTTGTATAGATGTTTTAGAAAAAAAAAAAATCTCTATTTTTGGTTAGTATATGTATATTTCTCTAGGGTATTTTGGCGGGCATTACAATGATGTTACCGTTAAGGGGCCCCAAAATGGGCCCTATTTGGAAGGACCATAGCACCTGGAGGGCTGGATCGTTAGTACTTGGTCCTGACCAATCAGGGACCAAGAAATGGGGAGCAAAAAGTGTTTATGTTGAAAAAGATGAACTTATTACACAGTGCGAGCAAAATTAGGGCTTCAATCAAGCCTCGGGATAGGAATGCCAAGGTGAGGGCCCAAATGAGGATAAAATTGTAAGGGAGTACAATTTAGGATGTTATAAATTCATAATTATAAGTATTAGACCCGCATGAAAAACTAGGGATTTAGATTTCTTCTTGTTATCTCTTATACCAGACTCAAGAGATGAAAGTAAATAGAATGGAAAGGATGTAGTTTTCTTGTGATGGAAATGATTGAACAGTAAAATAAAATGATAGCCAAACAAACCAGTAAATCTACCATCAAGTGTTAAATACCTCATAATAGCCCTTCGACAACCTTGGCAAGATGGGTTTTATGGAGGTCATGTTATAACCACTAGATGAGAGCTTAACCAGTTTCTCTCTTTCATTCTTTTAGGACAATCTGTTCATGGCAACCGCAAAAGCTTTTATGTATCTAAATATTTTTCTCCCTTTAGTTGATAACCCAAAAAAAGTTCCCAATTAATTCCTCAAAAATTTCAAGCTTCGTACTAAAAATCAACACAATGTGGTTCTTCCAACCCTTCAAAAAAGCTTTGGTGGCCTACAGATCACAACCATGGAGCTTTTCAAGATATGGAATAACCCCACCAATAGCTAGAATCTCCCAAACCCGATCATTGCTCTTTGTTCCCTCACAAGAAACATGCTTAAATTGACTCCTATCACTACCCATTACGGAAGAACCAAAAGAATTAAGCACAAGCATAAAATAGAACATGAGCAATATGGAATTTACCCCACTAATTATGAAAGGAGTCCCAAAATTTATCCATACCTTGTTAAAACCTTGTGACTGGGTCAATTTCAATCCATTGTAGGCTAGCAAGTGAAATGTTGCACACACACAAAAGTATTCTCATTTTTCTCAATAAAACATGTATAATAGTATTTGGTGTGTGTACCCCTTTTTGTTGTTGTTGCAACTAGTACTTAAAAAAACCATTTAAGAAAAATACAATTAAGATTCAATATCAGAACTTGTGTATTTTTGTGTTTTTTTATTGAATGCTTTTTATGTGATTTTTCAAAGTGCAAGCATCTTAAAAATGTGTTATTGGGCATGCACATCATATAGTTTACACATAAATAATTGAAATATAATTATTTTATAATGTATAAACAATGAAATGTAGAATAATCCTATATTTGTTTTTAAAATTTTTGATAAATAGATAAGAAGTTATAAAGGAAAATCAATACATATTTATTTGAGGAAAATATGAGCGTAGTAAAAGAAATAAAAAATAAATATGTTAATGTATTTCAAATTATATATATATATATATATATATATAGTAGACACCTAAAATTGCCATGTCTAATTAAATAAATATTTTATTTATTTAATTATCTAAGCCTAATTCTTCTATTAATTAAATAAATATTTATTTATTTAATTAATTCATTTATCCTCTTCTAGCCTTATTTCTCATTTAAATAAATACATTTATTTATTTAAATTATCTTTTTTCCTAAAATTAAATAAATATCTTATTTATTTAATTGATCCCACTCCTTCTATTAATTAAATAATTCTTTATTTATTTAATTAATTCATTAACCTTTTCTACCCATGACACATGTCATTCATCTCTTAATTCCTACACTACCTACCCATTTCATTATTTTATTATTTCTTCTACCTACCCTCTAATCCTAGCCGACCTCCTTTTTACACCTCTCAATCTTATCCCTCCATTTCTTATAGTGTCTTCTATTTAAGGAGATGCTTCCTTCATTATCAAACCCTAATGACCTAATTTGGCTAATGAACTATTTGATCACTTGGCTACACTACGATCCTACTTGCAACCACATTCCGTTCTTTGTTGAGCTCTTGTGCACATAAAATCTGAGAGCAAATATATCAAGCAAGATCAATGGAGATAGGAAGAATGGAGATCAAAACCCTATTGGATATGTAATGGTATAATATTTGTGATTTCATTTGATTTGCATTGTCTTAGGTAATCTTCATATGTTATGGTGGATCTTTGTTGTTGTTAGGCTAGGGTTTGGTGGTTGAATTCATTCAGCCTTTCAATTTTGTTATTATTGTTATCCATTTTCACCATATACATTTTGGCACGCCCGGTGGGACTCTTGTCCCTTTTGCATTTAACATTTTTGTTGCAGATTTTGTGTTTTGAAGTTGCAGATCTGACATTTTTGGCAGCATTTTGATATTTTCGCGTCGACATTCTTTCGGATCGCGTTTTTGGCTTTTTCACGGGCCTGTGAACTTTCAGATCGCGTCTGAGTTTTTTTAATCGCGTCTGTGACATTTTGAATCGCGTCTGTGTTATCAGCAATATTTTGTTTTGCAGGTTTCAGAAATCACGTTTATGTCCTGAAGTCGCGTCTGTGGTTGTTTTAGCCGCGTCTGTGTTAATTAGCCGCGTCTGTGTCTTCGAATCGCATATGTGCATCACAGAACCGCGTTTGAGTCAGAGAACCACGTCTGTGTAAAGGGTAACCACATCTGTGTTCAGCAGTTTCAAAATTTTTGGGGTTTCTTGATTCGATTTTGGATTTTGCATTTAGGGTTTCAGATCTGGTTTATTTTGAGCTAACATTTTCAGATCTAGCTAACGAAATTGGTGCAGCCTGTCTTGAAAGAAAAATCGTTTGGTTGAAAGCCCCTATTTTCACAAAGTCTTTTGGGTTTAAAATTTACCTAACTTGTGTGCTTGTAGGAAGGGGTGATTATTTGAAACAACCCAAACTACTAACAACTTTTTGTTGCAGGTCCTTGGCAAGGGTTTTTGGGGATTTTTATCGTGTGCCTTGTTTTCATAGACTAGCAAACAATTCAATTGGTGCACTAAAATTGAATTATTGTCTTTTGTGTCTTGAGCAATAGGCTCTTTTTGTTTAATCTTTAGAGGGCCTATCTTCCCGTGTGGTCATTAGGACTACTAGTGAGAAGAGAACGACCCAAGTGGTAGCGAGGAAACCCCACCTCTTCCGAACCACTATAAACAAATGTATTCATGGCGAAAACTATGGATAACGTGTGCTGATTAGTTCATACCAACACTATGTCTCCCCATAAACCTGTTTGATCAAAATTTATTTGATCATTTGTAGGGCGTAACCCCTACCGACTGGGAGCCTTCTGTATTTACAGAGCTGAAAGTGCTGCATGTATGGCCACACGAGCGGATGCCCTTACTAGCACCTTTTTGTTTTAGAAGCCCAAATCCTTCTAGTTGTTGGGTCAGGAGGTCGGACCTCTGGTAGCGGCCCACACACATACGGTTCTTAGTAGAGATACAAAGTTCGCCACGGGGAGTTTTCGTGGGGACTAATGCTTGGCTGACCCGAGAAGTGAGTGTCGAGGGTGGAGCCAATGAGGTCAAGCATCTAAGTATCCGCTCTGAATAGCGTAGCCTCGGGGGTAAAACCCCATGTGGGATCAACAACTATTGTCTTGGCCAGCCATAAGAATTATGCTTGACTTATTCTAAACATTCAAACATTCAAGACCAAACAACAAAACATTGTGTCTTTTGTGTCTTCAAGTGTATGCAAAACAATTTTACATCAAACAACACACTTTTTCTTGGAGTCATTTTTTAGTCTAGACACTTACAAACATTGGGTCTTCATCAACACTATGTCCTCTTGTCACGAAAAACAATCAAACAGTCCGATTTGGTCACAACAAAACGACTTCACAGATTGGAAAAAATTGCACAAATTTTACAGAACCGCGTTTATGTCTGTCATAATCGCGTCTGTGCTGTATAAGCGTGTCTGTGAAGGGCAGAAACGCGTTTGTGTTCTTGAAATCAACATTGCATTTGGCAAAAAAAACTCAGAAGCGCGTCTGTGTTGAATAGAGACACGTCTATGTCAGGTAACCGCGTCTGTGCAGTATACAGGCGCGTTTGTGTTCAGAATTGCAAAAATTGTTACAGTCCAGCAAACAAATACAGTCAGTTTCAAAATTCTTGAGCTTCCTAGGTTGTTTCTCCAGGTTTCATTTAGCATTCAACCTATCTTTGGGTCTCACACAGTCCATCATTGCTTCACATTTCATTTTGCATTCATAATTGTCTAAAATTGAGTCAAAAGGTCACTTGCTTGTCCTCATCATACTTTGTCAACACACTACATACAACAATACTTTTCTAGGTGGTCCCTCATCAAGGTTTCTTACCTTTGGGTCTCATTTGGTCTTACTTAGAGTCAAGGTTAACTTGCCTCATCAAGAGAAACTATCCTCTCTTTGGAAGTCACAACTACTCTATTACATACATACTTGGTCTTACACTTTGGACATTGCAAGTACACTTCATATTCATTTACACTCCATCCAACTCTTGGTCTTCCATACTTTTTCCATTTTCATCTAGTCTCACACATCTTGGTCAATACCTAGTTCATGGTTGAAACCCGTCTTCAAAAATCTAGGAGAGAAACTAAAGAGGCTCAAGAGTCCGCAAACATGAGTTCTTATGAGTATGACAATGATGTCTTTTTCAATACTGATCATAACACATTACCTGACATGGATGCCTATAGAAACATTCCAAATGTTGAGAACATGGACACTACAAACAACAATGATGCACACAATGACAATATGGACAACTTTTTAGTACATTCAACAGATGTGGAAGAATCCATTATGAATCCCCATTTCAATCGATTGGTTGAGGAAATAATGAGGAGGGATAGACAATACTTCTTACAAATGATGGCACAAAGTGGAGCCAAGATACCTCATGATTTTGATATGTCTCAAATAATGGAAAATCGACCTTTGCAACAACATCACTCCAACATAGATCAAAGAAGGCCTAATAGCGGAGGCAATAGAGGACCACATATGGTGCCTGAATCACCATCATCTTTGTTTCAAAAACCAGAGGTCCCACATACACATGGTCAAGCATATGATACTCACCTTCACAGACCATTATGGAAGTCTTATGCAGAAAGATATGCTCAATCACATACAAATGCTAAGGATCAACCACCAAAGCAATTGGATATTCAAAGGCATGCTCAAAATTTGGACACAAGGAAACCCCGTGTCAAATTTTGGGGCAACACAATAGAACATGGCATGCCTATAGAATATGGTATACATGCACAAAATAGATATGGTGTTCCTCAACATGAATCTATACCAAGTGGTCCATATATGCAGCATCACTATAGACCTCCTCCATATGAACATGTGTATGATCAATATCATCCATATATGCAACAAGCTCCTCCTCCAATTGGTGCCTCAAACATGGGGTATGCTTCAAGAAGTCGATCTCCACCTAAGAGCAATTTGGAGCAACAAATCAGGGACTTACAAAAGAAAATGGAGGACATAAATACATCAAAGCCAACATACACAATGAGAGACATATGTCCTTATCCATTCGACAAGAGCATTCCAATGCCTCCATTTCCTAGACACTTTGTGACGCCTAAATTTGATAAGTATAGAGGAAAAGGGGATCCTAAGGCACACATAAGACAATTTTTCACAGCTTGCATTGAAGTAGCTTCAGAAGAGACATATTTGATGAGATTATTCCCACAAAGCTTAGGTGATCAAGCTATGGAATGGTTCTCCCAACTCCCACCTGGTATTAAGTCATGGGGTGACTTAGCAGAGGCATTTATTCAACATTTCTCCTACAATATAGAGACAGACATATCAGTCACTACTTTGTGCAACACCAAGCAAAAAGAGGGAGAGTCTTTTGCATCATTTTTACAAAGATGGAGGAATCTAGCTAGCAGATGCTCTTGTGAAATTCCACAAAAACAAATGGTAGAGATGTTCACACAAAATGTTAACAAAGACATTGGCTATGATCTAAGGAAAGCTTGTTTGTCCACCTTCAGGGACGTTATTGAAAAAGGCTTAGCAACAGAAAAGGTCCTAATTGAGCAAGGAGTCATTCAGATATTTAAGGAGAACAAAGATGACTTTAAAGGAAAAGACAAGCCAAGATTTTGGAATAAAAACAATAACACAGTCAATGATGGTGTTGCTGATGCTAATAAAGTGCGACCCAAATTCATCTTTTCGGGATCAAGTTCTACAAACAATCAAGTGAATACTCAAACAACTTCTAGATCACGAAGAAAGTACACCCCATTGGGAGAACCACTTGAGTCAGTCTTCAAAAAGCTAGTGGCAAACAAGGTAATCACAGTTCCAGATTTTCCTCCATACGAACCAAAGGTTAAACCAAATTGGTGGAATGACGATGAGTATTGTGAATTTCATAAGAGCAAGGGTCATAAGATAGGAAATTGTCATCGACTGAAGAACATCGTACAAGATCTCATTGATAGAGGTGACATTGAGATTGAGGGACACTCATCCAATCAAGAACATGAGATGTTTAAGGAACCATTCCCAAAGCATGACAAGGGAAAAGCTAAAGCCACAGATGATCAAACCAACTATACTAGAGCACCTTACAACTATGATTCAACCATCAATCACATCTTGATGGACAATTATGTCTCTACTATTATCATCAAGGACAAAAACCTGGAGAATCCTACTCAGAGACCCAAGATTGTCCTAAAAGGTGTTGGATCTTCTTTTGAACCTACTTCTGAATATCATGTTACAACCCGTCGAGGTAAAATTACTTTGCCAGGTGCCTCCACTAAAAACACCGCTTCTTCATCAACCAAACCTAAGTATGACCTTGTAGAACAGTTAGGGAAGACACCCACACTCATCTCCATCCTTGAGCTCTTACATATATCCCCCACTCATAAAGCTATTCTTGACAAAATCTTGAGAGACACCGTCATTCCTACTGATCTGAACATGGACCAGTTTCAAGCCATGGTGGGATACCTATCCGTTCCACATTCCCTTACATTCACAGAAGCCGATGACGCCTCCATAAGTCAGCCACATAATGCACCACTACATGTTGAAGCCTTCATACACAAACATAGAATAAAGCGAGTCCTGATAGATGGAGGAGCCGATCTAAACATTTGTACATTGAGCACGATTAAACAATTGGGATATTCCGATAAAGCTGTGAATTCAACAAATCAAATCACCATCAAGGCATATGATGATGAAGAGCGCTCATCCAAGGGTACATTCACTTTACCTCTCAGAGTTGGGCCAGTTACAAAGGATGTGGTTTGTCAAGTCTTGGATCTAGATCTCACTTATAATATATTGCTAGGACGTCCTTGGATTCATGAAATGAGGGCAGTCCCATCGACATATCACCAATGCATCAAGTTTCCCCACAATGGAGTCGAAGTAACAATTAACGGTGATCCTAATCCGTTCATATATTGCAATAACCTGAGATCACAAACTGAGACCATCATTCCCAATAATCGTGAAGTTGTTCCTTCTTCAGCATACATTGATCCTGAGTCATTGAAACCGTCGACATCAAAGTAAGGTGAGCTTAAAGGCAAATTTCAGGACAAAGGCATGGGAGAATACACTTTAAATCAGACCATGTACTTATGACAAGTCATGAGTTCCCCAAAAGAATATGGAAGACCACATCCTAACAAGCAAGTATCCCTCGTGGTACTCGAATGGGACCCTACTACCTTTCAAAGATGGGGCGAACTAGAAGAGGAAGACTTATACAAAATGCTCTACAAAGACATTGAAGATGACACACAAGATCACATCAATATACCCTGTGAGAAATATGGCAAAGGCTTCAAGATTCTACAAAAATTTGGGTATGATGGAAAAAGCCCTCTTGGGTTACGAAAGGAAGGCATCATTGAACCTTTACAACTTGAATTGACATTCAAAAAGGAACGCTCGAAGGGACTTGGTTTCCTAACTTCCAAGGTCCACACTAAAAGGATAGAAGAAGCATTGCAAATCAAAGCTGCCAAAATTCAAAAAGAGAATCGCTATTCCACAGACTCTAATGAATGGGAATGGGGTTCAAACAAATCCTCCAGTGACTACGAGCTCACCGAGACATTCAGAGAGCAAGATGAACCCACATAAGAAGAGGAATTTTATAAAAAGTTCAGAGTTGGTCAAGGAACAACCCATGAGGATTCCACACAGTCCTTGTCTCAAGGTTCTAGGTTGAAATCACATAGGATGAGAACACCTGTCCCAGAATGCGCTACTAGTGATGACAATTTGGATTCGCTCGCGATCGAAACTGATGAGGAGAGTGCCATTGATGACCTCGATAATTACCTTGACATACCCGAATATAACTGTATCTTCACTCTTAGCCCTTCTAACTCCAAGGACATTAAAGGCCTTCCCCTTGTTCACCATCAACTCATTGATTGGGATTATGAAGGACCAGCACAGTTTGACACATTCCAAAATGATGAAGTTGTTATTGATTATCTTGGCATACGAGACGACCTTCCCCCTAGGGACCATAAAGCGGGATACACTATATAACTCAACAACATGGCATATTTTGGTGAGGGTGTCAGACCTTCCAATCGCAAAAATATGAAAATAAGAACAAACCAAGGGTCTTATGGCGAAAACCACACCGTGGTGCTGTCTGACCCCAAAAAAGTAAAAAGAAAGGACATATCTGAGGGCGAAAACCTCTCTGAGTCACCCGAAGATGGAAGGCTCGACATTCTCCCAACATCATATGAGGAAAAGTCATCCATGTTGGTAGAGGAGACTATCAAAACAAACATTGGTACAGAAAAGGTTCCACACAACATATTCCTGGCTCAATCATTGACAGAGTCTGAAAGGTCAAAATTCATAAGTTTCTTCAAAGAACGACAAATCAACTTTGCATGGTCATACGTTGATATGCTTGGACTAGATTCGGATTTGGTAATGCATCATTTGACAGTCAAACTGGGGGCAAAGCCAGTGAAACTGAAATTAAGAAAAATTCATCCACAAGTGGCATTACTAGTCAAAGCAAAACTTGAGAAATTATTGGATGTTGGATTCATACGCCCAATTGATTATCCTGAATGGATATCCAATTCAATGCCTGTCAGTAAACCAGATCGCAGCATCAAAATATGTATAGATTTCAGAGACATCAACAAAGCTTGTCCAAAGGATGACTTTCCATTACCAAATATTGACTTGATTGTTGATCTCACAGCAGGTCATGAAATGTTATCATTGATGGATGGATTTTCTGGTTATAATCAAATAAGGATCACACCTGAGGATCAACACAAAACATCATTCACTTGTCCTTGGGGAACTTTCTGCTGGAATGTCATGCCCTTTGGGCTAAAAAATGCAGGTGCTACATATCAAAGAGCAATGACTACTATCTTTCATGATCTCATGCACGTAACTATGGAAGATTATGTTGACGATCTCTTGGGTAAATCAATAGACAGAGATACACATTTGGACATACTTTCAGTCATCTTTGATCGGTTGGAAAAATACAAAGTAAGATTAAACCCCAAGAAATGTGTCTTTGGAGTAACCTCTGGGAAGCTCCTAGGATTCATTGTGTCCAAAAGAGGAATCGAAGCCGATCTAGCAAAATTCAAGGCCATCTTGGACATGCCACCACCTAGAAATATCAGTCAACTTCGATCCTTACAGGGCAGACTTCAGTCTATACGGAGATTCATAGCGCAACTTGCAAATAAGTGTAATCCTTTTCAACACCTGCTACATAAAAACATCAAATTCAAATGGGATGATAACTGTCAACAAGCTTTTCAGACGCTCAAAGAGTATCTTTTGAATTCGCCAGTTCTGATGCCACCAATTCCAGATCAACCTCTGTTACTATACATATCAGCTACTCCAACAACACTGGGGGCACTCTTAGCACAACAAATTGTTGAGGGCAAGGAAAAGGCAGTATACTATATTAGTCGCACATTGGTGGGATATGAGCTAAACTACACACCAATTGAGTGTGCATGTCTTGCCATGGTCTTTGCTTCACATAAATTACAACATTACATGCTCACTCATAAGACTAAGTTGATTGCAAGGATAGATCCGTTGAAATATCTTCTCAATAAAGCAACACTTACTGGGCGACTATCCAAATGGGTAATGATCCTGAGTGAATTCGACATCAAGTACGTGGACAGGAAAGCAATAAAAGAACAAGTCATCACAGATCAATTAGTAGATGCCCCCATGCTTGATGATGTTCCTCTAAGTTCAGAATTTCCAAATGAATCCATTTTAACAATGTCACATGCAAAACCATGGCAACTGTACTTTGATCGCTCATACACACAGCATGGGGCAGGAGCTAGCATCCTCTTTATAACTCCTCAAGGAGACTTTATACCAAAATCATACCGCTTATCATTTCATTGCACTAACAATATAGCGGAATACGAGGCATTAACAACTAGATTACGGATTGTAGTTCAGTGGAAGATCCAGGAACTTCGTGTTTTTGGGGATTCTCAACTTGTCATCCGTCAAGCAACTGATGATTACCAAACAAAAGATGAAAAATTAATGCCTTACAAACAAATGGTGGATGACCTGAAACAACATTTCACAAAGATAGATTTTGAGCAGATACCAAGAGAGCAGAATCGTGCCACAAATGCCATGGCTACAATTGCTTCATTGATCGATCTACCTCCAAATGAGACCTGCTATGAGTTCTTGGTGGATAACCTTTTGGTTCCTTCATATGAGATCACTCCTACTGAGATGATATGTGTTGTCGGTCCCAAGTCCCAGTTATATGGTTCCATCTTCACATACCTTCGCGATAATACTCTTCCTCCTAATTTATCAAATAACCAACGTCGCACTTTCATTCACCAATCCTCTCGATGTGTCATTTTAGCTGATATCCTATACCGTTGAGGTCTAGATGGCACTCTTCTTAGATGTTTAGAAAGTGACGAAGCTCATATTGCATTACGTGAAGTACACGAAAGGATATGTGGTCCACATGCTAGTGGTCCTACCTTGGCCAAGAAACTCATTAGGACTGGATATTACTGGCCCAATATGGAAAAAGACTCGTATTAGTTTGTCAAGAAATGTAAGCAATGTCAAATTCATGGAGACCTCATACATGCGCCGGCATAAGAACTACAACCGCTTGCGTCTCCTTGGCCGTTTTGTCAATGGGGACTCGATCTCATAGGCAAGATTCACCCTCCTTCTTCTAATGGTCATAAATTCATTATCACTGCCACAGAGTATTTCACAAAATGGATTGAAGATGTGCCTCTCACACAAGTCACTGGAAAACAAATTGCTACGTTCATCCTTAACTATATCATTTGTCGATACGATATTCCTGTTTCCATTATCACTGATAACGGGTGTCCCTTCAAAAATCAGGATGTTCGTGAACTCTGTGACCGCTTCCATATTTCCCATCGTTTCTCCACACCATATCACCCCCAAGGTAATGGTCAAGCTGAGGCGTCTAATAAAACAATCCTTAAAATCCTCAAGAAGACAGTCGACGACGTTAGCCGTAATTGGCATATCCAACTTAATCCTGCACTTTGGGCCTATCGCACAAGTGTTCGCACACCTACAGGAGCTACACCCTATTCACTTGTCTACGGCATTGAAACCATCTTGCCTATTGAGGTCGAGTTACCCTCTTTACGGGTCTCTTTGCAAAACATCATCAATGATGAAGACTATAGGGTCTCTCGCTTACAAAAACTTGAACTACTGGATGAACGGAGACAAACTGCTTTTAATCATCTCAAGGCTTACCAACATCGAATGAGTCGCAGCTACAATCACAAAGTCAAGCCTCATACATTTGAGGTAGGTGACTTGGTTCTCAGAGAAAACCCCAAAAATCAGCAAGGCAGAGAGAAGAAGGGCAAGTTCGAACCAAATTGGCTTGGTCCTTACATCATTACAACAGCATATGGATCTGGGGCATATCAACTCTCAACTACAGAAGGTGAACCTTTGGAAGATCCTATCAACAGCATGCACCTTTGCAGGTTTTACACATAGCTCTTTGGAATATCCTAATTCAAAAATACAAAAAAAAAAAATTAAAAAAATTAAAAAATACAAAAAAATTATAAAACAAAAAAAATCGTTACTTGGTGAAAACCTGGCAAACAGGCGCCTTGTGACAACAAAAAACATTGAAAAATTGAAAAAAAGTAAAGAGAAAAAATTTCGTCCAACGGTGAAAACCACTTCGGTGGCGCCTTGGGCAAGTACCATGGTGAAAACTAGGTCACCAGTGCCATGCGTAGAGACATTGCTCCTCCCTCCTTCAGGATTCTCTTACATCACTTCACTTTGCACACACTCATGACCAATTCATCCATAATAAACTTACACATTCCCATCATGGCTTGTTATTGATCTACCCAAGATTGGTTAGCCATTCATCATAAACCTCCCTTTTCCTCCCTTTCCATCCATATTAAATCAAATCCTATCTGTGGCTACAACAAATCCTACGTCTAGTGATGGGTGTGGAACTAAGAACATCACATGTTTCAAGGAGTACAGTTTCTTCCAGCTTCCTTCAGTCTATTCGCGCACAATCCACAATAAAGCAACATTTGCATCACAGATTCGCAATAAAGTTTCATCTTCTCCGCAATAAAATATCAATTTCATGGATTCAGTCAGTTTCAGATGAGACAACAACAACAATGAGCTTCAACAAATCAAATCTTTCAACAGACTCAGACAACATTATGGTTCAGTGCTATCTATCCATTTTGTGAAATTAAACATTGTGACCATAATCAAATAAGACTTATACAAGTGACAAGAGACACTAAACTTGAGGACTACAATGGATGTTGGTGTCGAGTCTTGGTTTTCTTTTGATTTTATTTTCTTGGTGACATGTCTTTTAGCTTTTCTAGGATGTCTCTGACTATAGAATTTATCTCCAGGATGTCTTTGACTAGAAAGGCGAGGATGGGGTATCGTCACCTATTTTCTTTTGTTGTCTATGGATTATCTCTTAGTAATGTTATGACTTGTCCAAGGATATGAGGACACTGTGAGTCTAGTGTGAACTGGGCCATTCTTTGTTTGTGACTGTCTTATCTCCATGCAAACATGTACAATGACTTTCTAGGTCGAACATATGCCTTGATTGTCATAACCTACTTGCCATAATAAAGCTCAATGATGATAACGCACAAGAAGCTCTTTCACGTTCATATCTTCTATCTTTCATCCCCCTTTCTTGATTGACTTCCATCGTCCTTCTTGAGTTTACGTAACCTGCTATCACATGACTGAGTATAATGACACACCAAAAACATTTGCATTTCATATAGTTTGCACCTGCATTACCACATATAAGCATTTCATACATACATATAGATATCACAACTGCACCGTATCCTGCACACAACACATGTTAGCACATCTTACATTTTCATCATGTAAATAGTTCTTTGCATTATCATATTCATCTGCATTACATACATTCACATTTGCGTCATGCATACACATATAAAACATAAAAGAACAAAAAAAATATTGCATTGCCTCATATACATATTTGCATCCATATTATAAGCATCACATAAAACATACATCATGAAAAATCTCATCACATAGGTACACATGCATATAGCTGTCGCAAAGATGAATCATCTCATATATATAATCATAAGTGTCATGATACAATGATGTCAAAATACATATGGCTACAAAATCACCTGCAAGTGTCTACATCATCATACAAAATGGTACAATACTGATACATAGGGAGCCCTCTACGACTATGATGAACTCCCTCCCTTAGAGCTGGCTGGTCTTGACTGAGTCTGAGCCTTAGAAGGACCCACCCCAAGATCATCTCTCCTGGCCCCTATGTCCTCTACAACCACCCCTCGTGTCACCCTATCCGGACAGAGGAACCCACTGATAACTCCTGCCAACACTGTTGGTAGTGCTAATCTTGTCCATGTCATGGTATCCCATGCCACATATCCCACCCTCATCTCTAGTCCTGGATCCTAGAACACTCGTCTCAGTGCCTCCCTGTCTCCGTCTCAATCGTATGGAATCAGATCCCCGTCGATCGATATCTTGAGTATCTTGTATACATCCTCTAGGGTGACTGTCTTCTCACCCATCGACAAATGAAACTTACATGTCTCAGAGTGCCATCTCTCTGCCAGTGCAGTCAGTAATCCCGTGTTTGCTCGAAACTTAGGCACATACAAAACATGTCTCAATCCCATGGCCTCAATCGTTGCTCGGTCCCCAAGTGTCAACTCAGGTCGCAACCTCTGAGTCGATGGGAATCTCTCCCATGACTCCAGCATCAGCAAATACTCTTGGAGTCAAGCAAATCAATTGTGTCAGTCATAGTGGCATTCACTGTTTATCACAAAATGCTACTTTTTATCTAAATGCATATGGCATTCTATCCTAGTGACACTCCCTGTTCATCACAAAGTGTTGCTATCTATCCTAGTGACACTCACTATTCATCACAAAGTGTTGCTTCTATCCTAGTGGTACTCCCTGTTCATCAAAAAGTACTACGTGTTTTGCACTTTCTGTTAATCACAAAGTGCTCCTTACATTTGCACTCCCTGTTCATCACACAGTGCTGCTCATATTTTAGTACTCCTTGTTCATCACAAAGTACTCTATCTTGGTACTCACTATTCATCACAAAGTGCTTTGATCTCTCCTAGTCTTCTCTAGAGGACCTGCTCGAGTGTATCCTCTCAGCAGCTTATCCAATCGACAACATATGTTCATCACAGAACTGCTGATTTGACCTCGAAGACAAAAATTTGCATTTTTGGACATAAACGCGCTTTCCTGACACAAATGCACTTAAAGACTGCACAAACGCGCCTAAAAAACATAGACACACCTGAAAGACACAGACGTGCCTATGCTCTGCACAGAAGCGCCTGGGCGACACAGACGTGCCTTCTTGGCACAAACGCCCCTACATTACACAAACGCGTCCACATTTGACATAAACGCGTTTCTAAACACAAATGTGCCTGACACCAACATAGACGCGCCTGGCACCAACACAGACGCGCCTAAACGTTTTTGACATTTTTTGGGACCTTAACCTAAAGCGCATTTATTGCCCTATCTACCATGCATTAATGACAACAATAAATGCATCAAAGTACGAGGAGGTTTGGTGGTACTTACTGGCTCTCCTGCTTCTATTGGCCTCTGGAATCGACGAACGCGATCGAATTTGTGAACGAAAGCCATCGCTGTTGACTGTTGCTGCTCTATTCTCGCTCTGCACTCTGCTCTCGTGAATGTGTGGATGCCAATGAGGATGTATTTTCCCCCGTGGTCTATCTTATAGCCTACCCTTGCCTTAGCCCTCGTTTCCCGAGTCAGTCTTCTTTATTCCGTGACTCTGTCACTTTATTTGGTCAGTCCATTCTATCCCATCTTTCTCATCGAGAGATTGTCTACGATCTTTCCAAACATTTTTCATCCAGTCTCTCGAGGGGGCATATCATTCCCATCTTGGGGCAACTCTGTATTAGTTCTTCTTATCTTCTTTGAAACAACGCGACAAGCCGCATTGTCTCAAAGAGGGGCAAAATGTAGACACCTAAAATTGTCGTGTCTAATTAAATAAATATTTTATTTATTTAATTATCTAAGCCTAATTCTTCTATTAATTAAATAAATCTTTATTTATTTAATTAATTCATTTATCCTCTTCTAGCCTTATTTCTCATTTAAATAAATACATTTATTTATTTAAATTATCTTTTTTCCTAAAATTAAATAAATATCTTATTTATTTAATTGATCCCACTCCTTCTATTAATTAAATAAATATTTATTTATTTAATTAATTCATTGACCTTTTCTACCCATGACACATGTCATTCATCTCTTAATTCCTACACTACCTACCCATTTCATTATTTTATTATTTCTTCTACCTACCCTCTAATCCTAGCCGACCTCCTTTTTACACCTCTCAATCTTATAGTGTCTTCTATTTAAGGAGATGCTTCCTTCATTATCAAACCCTAATGACCTAATTTGGCTAATGAACTATTTGATCACTTGGCTACACTATGATCCTACTTGCAACCACATTCCGTTCTTTGTTGAGCTCTTGTGCACATAAAATCTGAGAGCAAATATATCAAGCAAGATCAATGGAGATAGGAAGAATGGAGATCAAAACCCTATTGGACATGTAATGGTATAATCTTTGTGATTTCATTTGATTTGCATTGTCTTAGGTTATCTTCATATGTTATGGTGGATCTTCGTTGTTGTTAGGCTAGGGTTTGGTGGTTGAATTCATTTAGCCTTTCAATTTTGTTATTATTGTACATATATATATATATATAATTTTACAAAATGTTATCATTATATAATTTGTAAACCTGATAATGTGTAAGTTGATAAATTCCATTGAATGTGAAAAACATGTGAAATGGGGGCAAATTAATAGTTTGAGCCTTTAGGTCCATTGTCCAAACCAATATCCAAGCAAAAATCGATGAGAAAAATTGTTTGTTAAGCACAAGTGTATTTTGTATCATTTTCTCCCTCCCACTATCTCTCCCTCTATCTTAATCTCTCCATCTATATTTAGCTCTCCATAATCTCTCCACCTCCATTTATCTCTATCCCACACTCTCTCCTCCTCTAATTACGTCTCCATCTTTATTTCTTCCTCTTCATCTCTCTACCCGCACGTCTATCCATCCCTCCCTCTTTATCTCTCTTCCCCTCTCCTTTTTATTTCTCCCCCCTCCCTATTTATGTCTCAATCTCACTCTCACTCTCTCTATATCTTCCTCTCTATCCTTCTCCATTTTTCTATAGTTCTCACTCTCTATATATCTTCCTCTATATAGTTCTCTCTGTGTATCCCCCCTCCACTCTCTCTCTCTCTACACATGCTTACATATATATATGTTAGCAGCTATTCTCCACACAAAACAAGATTCTAAGATTCCTTAACTTACATATGACATCCATCATAACATTCATGACAGGGGATGCACGAAAGGCTAAAACAACAGTATCGTTAACAACAACATCGTTAACAACAATTATAGTTTTCATTCCAAGGGAATTTTTAAATTCATTTCCTGCCTAGCAATTTTTTAAATATTTTAAATTTCTAAAATCAGATTCTTTCTCATTTACAATGACAAAAGCAGCCATGAGAAGAAGCAAAACCAAGATATTCAGTTCTTTATGGAGGAAATTGTCATGGATCTAGGTGGCGGAGAGGCAAAGAAGCAGGCAATACAAAAAGAAGAGGAGGAGGAGGTGGCTCATGCGGTGGCCAAGTAGACATGTGACGTGGGTGATTTTTTTGCTCTGCTTCAGCAAATGAGGGAAACAGGTAAGCAATTCCCTACACTCTAAAAGGCAAATGCTACCAAATCCCTCATTTCTTTAGAGGCAAGTGCTTTGTTGCAAAACTAAAGAGAGGATCGAACTCAACCGGCTGCACTACATTTCAAGAGCTTTACAATATAATATTTTTTTATTTTTAACCAATAAAAAGTGAAGTAAATTTTACATCTTATTCAAGTTTTGGGGGGTTTACAAGTTTGTATAGTAGTTTAGGAGCAACATTTTCATCCAATAAGCTATGGTCGGGGTTACCCGGATCTCCAAATATTTTATAGAGAGAAAATGTAACAATAGAAGAGGAGGCATCAAGCACATTATTGGTTTTATCTATGAAGAGACGTGAGGCATGCTGAACATATTGGAGAATGTGATAAGAGATGTTGTCATATATATAAAATATAAAACAAGTTTCATTTTACATTGAGATTATATTTAGTCAAGAATGATATTACATTTGATTAAAATATTCTATTCATAATATTTATATTATGATATTTAAATTAATGATGATTGATTATTTTAAGTATAATAAGATTATTGACAAATGCACAAACATAAAAAATTATCATAAATTATTTTATGAGTTGTAGGAAAATTCATATCAAATATGTAAACTTATTTAATATATAAAAATATAGAAAATATTATATGAATAAGAAAAAAAATAAAAATAAAATTAAAAATATCAAGATTTATTTTCATATAAATATAAATTAATAAACAATAATTTTGTCATTGAAAATAATTGAAAAATTATTTTGAAATGAAATAAAATTATAATTCCATATTTATCACATATTATATAAATAGAAGAAGCATTTAACATAAATTATTCAATAAGTGTTACTTATAAAAATATAAGATTATAATATTTGTTTTAACTTACATCACTTAATTTTGTTGAGAAGGTTTAATCCTCTCTTCATTGATTTGATATAAAATACTTCATTAAAAATTTCTCAAGGTTTTAGTGTTGCATAGTAAAATTAGAATGGTACATGTAATTGATTGATTTGATGCATATAATTTATTTTCTATTATAATTATATACATTATTATTTTTGCAAAAAGTTAAATAACAAAATTGAATCTTCTTATTAAAACTTTTCAAACAATATGATTTTATCTACGCAAATAAAATAATAACAAAAAAAGCTTCATAGTTTTTTCCTAATGTTATCTCAAATAAATGGATGGATACTACAATCTTCCTTTTTAAGTAACAAAGGAATGTGCACCCAAAAAAAAGTATATTCCTCATTTCATGTTGTAGGGTTTATGATAGGATTACATTGTAAATATGAAGTTGGAACTTGAATTACACATTAAGTTTTTCAACTTGCATAAAGCATAGCTCATTCTTTGTAAGATGCATTTTTATGCTCATTTTATGTTTTCTCAAATGAATGGTCATATATCAAAAACTTCCTCTTCGGGTAATAGAAGTATGTACATCCTGACAAATGTGTATTCCTTATTTTATGTCATTGAGGGGCTATGATAGCTTTTTATTGTATATATGAAGTTTTAGGTTGAATTACACATTGTGTTTTTAAACCTACATGAGTCTAGTTCATGTTTGATAAGATGTCTCTTTTTTCATTTAGATGATAGATCCCAAACAATAAATATCAACTAGTAATGTCAAAGAGGTGCAAGATCAAGAGGACTAAAGACAACTTTTGGTTTGATTACAAGGCTAATTTAGTTTGAGTGATAGGAAGCAATGTGATGCGACAAGCAAGAAAGTCTAAAGGACCATATAGATTTTATGAAAATGCAGCTAAGATCAAGGATAGAATGTTGTGACAGGTTGAAAAATTTAAGAAGTTTGAAAATGCAGTTTAATGTCCAAGACCTAGGAGTAAACTTCCAAAAGCAATTGTGTAGGTTCAGAGTATAATAGCACAGACAAACACAATAGATGCGTAGAATAAAAAACTCAATTACATAGACATAAAAGTCAAATGCATAGCAAGAAGCTGCAAATATGTAGGAATCAAAGACAAATACACAACAATGGGTGATAAGTGCACAAATATAGGCAACAACATGTGAAATATGTGCCAAAAGATTGAACAAATGCACCAAAGTACTAGACAAAAGTCTTAATTGCTAGGCAAAAATAACAAATTAAAAAACTAGATCACATGAACAATCTACAACCTAAAAGGCCAAATCTGAAAGGTGTCACGTGTTTTCTCAAGGTTAATAAGATGGCAAAGTGAAATCCACGGTCAATGCAAGGCTCAACGAATGTCTGACAATCTAGAAAAAAGGTAGTTGTGATGGTTAAATTGATGTTTGCCAGTGGTATATAGGGCAAACAATTTCATTAGTTCAATAGTACAAGCAAATAAGTCAATAGCGTAAGACTATGGAGCAATTGAATAATAGAATTTTGAAGCAATTTCGTAGGACTGTGAAAGAATTGTGCAAGACTATGAAGAAATTGTGTAGACAAAAAGCTCAACTACACAGGATCCTTAGTCAAATGCATACGAATAGAAGACAATTATGCAAGTAAAAGGTTCAAATGTGTAAACAAAGAGCTCAATTGCGTAGAATTGCTAGTCAAGTACGTAAGCAGAGAGCTCAAATGCAAAGAAACAATGTGAAGAAGTGTAGGAATGCTACAATCTATTGTTTTTACTTGAAAAATTCAAGGGTTTTGCCTAAAATATGATTAGTTTGAACGATAAGTGTGGCAAGAAGACACATCAAATAATTACAAACTCAATGTTTATTTTGACTCTTGACTTGAAGGGTAAAAAGGCCAAGGCCAATGGCTTCGCTAGTATAACACAAATAGAAAACACTTGTATGACAAGTACAACCTAGTTATTCAAGTGGGAGTGTATACTTAGGGAAGACCCAAGATCCCAAAGGTTAATACTCCAAGAATGGTGTAAGACACCTTTCTTTCAAAAGTGGATAGGTAGAGATCTAGGCCTACAAAATATTTCCTCTCTCTCTCTCTCTCTCTCTCTCTCTCTCTCTCTCTCTCTCTCTCTCTCTCTCTCTCTCTCTCTCTCTCTCTCTCTCTCTCTCTCTCTCTCTCTCTCTCTCTCTCTCTCTCTCTCTCTCTCTCTCTCTCTCTCTCTTGGGAGACAACAATAAGCCAATGCCCCATGATTTCTATCTCAACTTAGGGGAGTACGTCTTGAGTAACTTTGGGGTAGGATCCACATTGCTTGCACTCTACCTAGAAACGGACAAAGCCTCCTAGGCTACTATAACAAAGGTTCTTAGTGGGGGATAACTATGAATAGAGAACCCATATGGAATAGCTTGAGATAGAAGGGGTCTCCTCCTACTCCTCACAAAACATGTCTCGATGAACTAAGGGTCTTGCAAATCAACTTTGAATGATGTTAGCCACTCCTTGATGTACAAATCTTACAAATCTTTCTCTCCCCCAATTATATACCCCACTAGGAAATGTTGTTGAGGTTGAACGCTAGGGCGATCAAATCCCTAGGCAAGCCTCCTACTAAAAGGAAAAAGGAGATTGTTGTGTTTTTCTCTTGCACCTAATTTCACATAGGCACACACGGGGAGAGGATGTGCATACAACAACTTGGGCTGATAAAAATGTGCAAGTGCATGAAAAATGGCAAACAAGGTTCATTAACCTTGTAAAATAAAACTTCTAATGCTAGCTATTCTAAAAATCAAAGACATAATATTTGATTAAAAAATCTTCTATGAAACAAAAGTTGTAACCACACATATGTTACTAGTCTCAAGAACAAGCCTTAGATGAATGAAAGACAAGTTGCACCACACGGTTAATCCAAAGGGTTAGCTAAAAACCAAATCCAAGTTTTAATATTAACTCTCTATTTCAAATGTGTAGGAACACAAAATAGAAGTGTAATTATACCTAACAAATGCGCCAAAAGATGATTTAGATACACAAAATTGTTGAACAATTGCACATATAGGTTGAAAATGCACAATAATAGAACCTACAAAATAACATACAACGAAAAAAGTGTAACAAACACACCACAAAGTTGATCAAATGCCTATAAACAAAAACCCCTATAGTCTAGAATAATGGCTCAAATGCACAACAATGTGAGATAAATACACAAAAATGAATAACAGATGCACATGTTTGTACATCAATTGTGAAGTAACATAAAGTTAAACCCTAAAAACTTTTAGAAAACATAATTAACAGAAGTGGAGACATGGTTGATAAAAGTGCAAGAATAGTGAACAAATGCATCAAACAGATTGCAATCGTGTGGCGAAATTTGACAAAAGCACAAAATAGAAGCCAAATGTGCAGATCTAACCTATAACTTTTGAAAACACTAAAAACTCAACCAAAATCATTACAAAAAAAAAAAAGACTAAGGTCTCATCAAGCATGCCAAAATGTGTATATTGAAATGTAACCCTATTGTAAATTCATCAAATGCCCAACCATAAGCCTAGAATCTACAATACAAATCAACTATAAGGTGTTGAAATTAGGAATTCACCATTTATATTGATAAGGCCACTAAATTCACTTGGGACAAACCTTGCATTGAGGAGGAAATTGAATTTGATTAATCCAATCCTAAAAGGACTTAAACAAATCAAATTAATCCTCCTTGTTTGAGTTGAAACTGAATTTGAATTAGGGTTAAATTAAAATGCTAGATCTAAGACAAATAATGAGAAATTATCATAAAATAGTAATGATAAAATGTTCCAGATATCATGCAAAGCTATAGACTTTTATCTAAGGATGAAAATAGATCAAAACATGGGACAAAAAATTCGGGCAAAATTGTTGGCACCAAGGGGAGCAGGTCGTCCTCATCTTCCAAATATCAGGGACATACAAACTTGATGTTTTTAGGATCAAGATGATGCACAAAAACCACTATTAGAAGATCATCGGAAAATCCCAAACCGAGGAGAGCCAATCATCTTGGTCCTCTGCTTTTCATGCCTTCAAAAGTTGAGTCTAATTATCGTCGTCTACTTTATCAAATTCATTGCTTGTAGCTCCTAGGACAATTGCATGCACACAAAAAGAAGAAAAGAGAGTTGTTGATGGGGATTTGCCTTAGGTCAAACCTTGGTTTAGGAATTAACCTTGAATTGAATTGAAATGGAAAATGTAAATCCTAAACTAAATGTTGGATCATAATACCTTAGATCTAGAATGGGGCCACTTGAGGTACATCTCCTTGGTATTTACATTGTTGTTAAATAGAATAGCTAGCTTAGTTAGAACTATTGTTATAACCCGTTGAACGAATACCATTTGGGTTGCAAAATAATTCTATTAAGTATTGAAGAGTGTTAACAAGTTGATAGAGTAGGAAGATAGTTTGTTTTCAGTAAATTTATGATTCAAATTTTTAGTTGTACTTCTATTTACATTGGAGTAGGAATTACTTAGGACTCTGTTATGTTCATAGATGCTTTCGATAGATTTATAGTAGCATTGTTTAGATAGTCGTTTACTACAACTTCATTCTTAAGTAGTCATATAGCAGTTCAAGTAATGTTATGGTGCATATACCATGCTAGCCCATTTAAATGTATCCTATATTCAAGAAATATTATTGTAAGTGCACGGATTAGTTCAAAACTAAGTGAATGGGCATCAATTATAAATGAATATAGGAACCCAACAGGATGTACGAAGGAAGATATCTTTATCCAAAGATATTCATTGTTGGTCCAAAACATGGATGTTAAACACAACATAATACTCAGCTTAGAGACACAAGTTCCTAATCGAGAATCTATCCAAAACCCAACTATCCCACCTCATTTATCTTATTAATATGAGGACGTGCAACTTGAAATGGGACAACAAAATATATGCACCAAGAGTGTCAAGGAACAAATTTATCCTATTCTAAGTGGTTGGAAATACTAAATAAATATTCATAAGGAAGGAACTTTGCTTTAGAATTATATCTTAGGGAAGCTATGCTAACTTCTACCAACAAAAATGTAAGTTCTTCTAACTTATGTAGAACTGATTGTGTTGTTCTGTAGTGGCTGCAGGAACAAACACAAAGTGATAGTCCAATAGTTGTAGGAATAGACTGCGAGTAATTTAATAAAACATAATTAAACAACTTTGAAAGATAAAGTGCATAAAAATAACCATACAGAATCCTCACCAAGTGAGCCCCCTTGAGTGAGTCTCCTAGATTATAAGTTACAACAAAAGTTAATTAGAGAGCTCACATAATCATATCACAACACCATGAACTTGTTCAAGAAAGTAGATATGCTCCTTTATTCAAAATCAATTCAACAACATAACATGGTTTGATAAAAAAAACAACAACTAACTAACTAGGAAACTCAAGAAGGATTTATAACATTCATTCTTACAATAATTTTCCACAAGAAACACCCACTTCCTAATATCTAGGTGGAGGCTTTTATTTAGAATATAAAATCTAAGAGAACTAAGAAAACAGGACTCTGCTCTGTTCTTGAACATTTGTAAATCTTCCCTAGATATGCTCCAACATCCACCATGGCTATCAACAAAATTATTAATAGATCGTGATTGATTTTGAAGATTCCTTAATGAGCTTGAACAGTTGGTGCCCGAGTTGTAACAACCCTTGACCTTTTCACACCTTGTTGTCCAGTCATGTCCACGTTGCCATGTTGCTTATCAATAAAGCCCTGTTTTATCACAAAAATTGTTCCACGCAACTTCAACACAAAGGTTAGAACAAGCACTCCTATCCCCATTTCATGATCATTCATTGCAACATATTCATCAACATACAAAGATGGTAAGTATTTATATTTTCACTCATAAGGTTCATTGTTTTGTCAAAATAAAAGGTTCCAAACTATAGACAGCATGATAATTAAATAGGTTCAAAAAGTTAGTCAAAACATAATATAAAATCCCATTAGTAAGTATATAAGTCCTAAGCACGGTAAAATGACTACAAATGAAGGCACGAAACTAAGACTCATCATTCACCTCCAAAAATAGAAGGGATATTTGATAAAGAAAACGTATTTGAAAAGGAGAAGGAAACTAAGAATACACACCTTCTCTCGTTGCTATGAAAAAGTGGATTCTTAGTAAAAGATTGCACACATTCACTAAGGAGATATTGTTCATAAGAAGACACGCCAATGCAAACAAATAATAAGTCCAATCAAGGCACATATATGTACCCTCGTGGAGGACCTCTCTATGTAAGAAAGTACCTTGAGTTATGAAAAATGCACCTCAAATGAAAAGGCAATCTTTTAAAAAGAGGGAGAATTTAAATATTATTCTTTCCCCCAAAGCATAAAGACAAGGAAGAATGGCCATTATGTTGTCATCCAAATGTGATTGTGGTTTGCATTGTACCACCACACATGACATAGAGCCCCCGATAAAGGTAATCTACCAATGTAATAGAGTAAGGATCAACACAATGAGTTAAACATAGTGCTAAGACACTACTTCCAAATTTGGATTGAGAAAAAGCACGAGATTAGTTGTAAGAGTGATACGAGCTCTATCATATTGGTCTTGAACAAATTATTTAAAATCTTTACAATTTCTAAGAGAATGAGAATAGTTATGATGAAAGAGACAATATACATTACCATCTTTGTTCTTATAATTATTGGTATATCTTGTGAAGGGGAAAGTAGCATGCTTATCATATTTCAACCTCCAAAAGATTCTTGTAGCTAGTTTTCTTGATTGTCAAAATGAATAGGTCTTGTCTCTTTATGTGTAGAGCAAGGTATGCTAGTGGAGGAAGAAGGATTATTTTATTGTAGTAAAATAATTGGTAAGGAAAGAGGAGGATTATTTGATGAAGAAGAATGTTTAGATGGATGATAGTTTCTATGTTTTGCAAAGTACTCCTTAAGCATTTGAACCTTAAGAAAATAATCCATAGACGTTGATGAATCGAGATGTCCTAGTCCTTTTGTGGTAGATTGTGAGGGAGAATCTATATGGACCTTGATTCCTTGTTCTTGTTTTCTAATTCATCACCCTCTATAGCCTTGTTTTGCAATTATATCATAGCCAACCTCACAAGATGTTCTCAATCATGAAGGAGAAGGGCTTTCACTATGAATTTCCTAAAAATTTTGTTGTGTAAGGACAAGTTGAAGGACCAAAAGGAAGTGATGCTCTGTAAAATGGACAAGGTTAGTCTGAGATAAATAACACACACATAAGAAACCGTTAGTGTTAATCAATCAAAAACTAATCTAAACAGGCATATCAAAAGAGATACTAAAAACATGGAAGCATATTTAACTAAAGAAGCAAATATGATGAGGCATCTCCAAATACCTCCTAACATGCTCTTAGCTTCTTCTCCTTTGTTCCTCTCCTCTCCAAGTTCCAAAATAGTGTAGCTCTCAACAACTTTTTGCACTATGGATGCTTATGGAGGATTGAGATTTTAGTATTTTGCTCTAAATGTAAAATGAAAAGCTAAAATACTAGATGCTATTAAAATGATTGATTTTAACCCAAAATAACAAGATTTTAGTTTTTCTATGCTAAATGCTCTCTAAAATGCCTATAGGTTAAATGCACCCAAGTTTTCAGGATCTGGATTATGAGGAAATGGGCTCTATTTATAGGAAAAATGGAGCAATGGATGGTTGAGATTGAGTAATCTCAACAAGGGTCAGGATTGAATGATTTCAAATCCATGTGAGGGCTTTCAACCCAATCCCAGGATGACAAGTGTCAATGTGAGATAGGTTGAGAGGAAAAGGAATAAGCATTAAATGCTTGACATGACTTTGGGAGTTAAAGTCAAGGTTAATTGAATGAATAAACTCTTTATTCAAATAATAAAGTTTTTATCCAATGGATAAATTCTTGTGCAAAGGCAAGAAGGATAGATATGGTCAAAGTAATAAATGCTTGGGGAGACAAGTTTGAAATAACCATAAATGGTTATGTAAGAGCCATAAATGGTCATGTAAGAGCCATTAGTGGTTTTTGAAAACTTTGGGGGTTAATTGGTTGAACACACAAAGCTTTAAATGTTTTTCAAAGACTTTTGAAGTCTTTGAGAAGTGACTCCATTTTGCTTAGGAATGTGACAATAATTAGGGGATGGATTAGGTTAATTAAGAAGGGGTTAGAAGAATCCAGAAGGGGATTAAATTTTGCAATTGGATTTGGTGGGTGAGGGAAAATAGGATTTTTATTTAAAATAAAATTAGTTTATTTCAATAAATGAGTGCAAGTTGCATTTGTAGGAAAATACAAGTGGGGGGGGGGATAATGATTTAAATAAATATTTTATTTAATTTATTTAAAAGAGGAAATAGGGGATTAAATGAAATAAATATGATTTATTCATTTAATTGATTGTGAATTTGGTATAGTGAATTAATTAAAATAAATTCAATAATTTATTTAATTAATAGGAGAATGTTTGAAGATGAATTAATTAAATGATTAATTTAATTAACTGATGGCTAGTGGATTTTTAATCAAATAAATAGGACACATTCATTTAATTAAAATGGACAGATTTATGTGACTACATTTGCCCCTCTTTGAGACGGTGCGGTTTATCGCATCGTTTCAAAGAAAGAAAAACTAGTGTGAATAAAATGCCCCATAAAATGTTAATTTGATGGGTGGTATGCCCCCTCGAGAGATGGGCCGAAAAATTTCAAAAAATCGGGCGATCTCTCAAAAAAGAACGAGAAGTGGAGGGGAGGTAGAATAGAAGAAATTAGAACTAATGATGAAAGAATGGGAGAAAATGGAGTGAATACGAAGAAACAACAAGCCATCGAGTACCCTAAGGTCATGCAAGAGATACATAGCAGATGTAGTGTGGGGTTTGGATTGATGCTATACAATTGATCAAAATTGGTTGGACAATCTGGTGCAATCGATTTAATTGCCCCGGTCAAGTCAAAGCATGACAGTTGATGTCAGTTGGTCGCTTGGACATGATAAAGTCTGAGTGAGTGAATCAAAGTGACCTGATGTGACTTAGACAATTGATGTAATTGCCCGATGAAGTCGAGGTATATGAAGCAAAATACTCGTTGAGATGTAGACAATTGATGTAATTGTCCGATGTGATTGTGTTTGATTGGTTGATCAATTGATAGTGTGTGCGTGTGATGGATGGTTGTGGGGAATCATGGCTACCTCGTTGAGACTAGGTCATTATGATAAATGTCTGATGTAGTCTAAGATTACCATGATTGATTACCTGTTGAGACCCGAAGATACTTGATCAGAGTATCTATTGATAGTCTAGGTGTGTGGGAGTCGAAGTAGCTGTGCAGAGAGAGTAACTTGCTTGGCTTATTGGATGACTTAGCATAGGAAACACAATCCCTCCTATTTAGAGATGGATGGTGATGAACGTGGCTTGATTGGGAAACGATGTAGGGTATGTGATGTTGATTATCGAGATGGGGAGGGTGAGGGGGGGGGTTCGATGTTAGATAGAAGAAATGGAGAACCTATGACTCATTCCTATGGAAGAAGAGGAAAATAGAGTATGCATTATTATGACTATGTATGCATGATATGCAGCTATTATGAATGTATGGATGGGTGGAATGCAATGAAATGCAATATATACAGATGAAATGAGATGACGATCCATAGTGCTCTATTTTCATCATTGAGCTGTAAAATGTTGGAAGAGAATACAAGCATCTTGACATAATGATTCAAGATGACCTGAGTATTCCTTACATGGATTTTATATAGAAAGTTAATACAAATGACTTGATATAAGGGTCAAGTCGACCAGAGTATTGCTTGCGGAATAGACAAGGATTATCTCCATTCATGCATGACTTGGATCGTCCTCCTTGATCTTAGGCTGATCATATCCTGAGACAAGTGCATACCGTACTAAGAGATAAAAACCTTTATCCAAATTGGATGAGGGGGGTAGGAACCAAAGGAAGAGCAATGTTCCTGCAAACAAACAGTATGTACATAAAGAATAAAGAATAAGGATCCTTGGTAATGGTTCATGCTCATATGGTCCAGGTATACGCTGTACTCAGCAAGCCGTAATGATCTATGACTGCATTTTGCATAAGATTACGTAGCTTGGTGAACTTCCCACGTAGACACCATTAGTACATGCCCTAGAACTTCATCAGAATAATGCACCGAAGATACACAAACAATGTTGTAGGAACTTGATATAAATAACTAGCCCATAAATCAACCAAGTATTTGATAGCGTAAACAGAATTTTCTTGTCAAAGAAAATGTCATCTTGTCTTTGTTTTGGTAAGGAAGGATGCATCCTTGTTGAAGATAGTTTTGAGTGTTGATGTTGATTGTGTGGTCAATTGATAAGTGGTCATTTTGTGGAGTGTATCACAATGTTTGTTTGGTATTTGCGCGGATGAGTATTTACAATGTGTTGCCATGTTTTTGATTGATTTTCGATGGTTTTTCGTTGTTTTTGGATTTTGTATTGTTTTGAATGTTTTTGATATTTTGGTGATTGTTTTGAATGTTTTTAGATTTTGAATTGTTTTGAATGTTTTTTGGATTTTGAATTGTTTTTAATGTTTTTTGGATTTTGTGAGATAGTTTTAAATGAAGAACTTTAATGAATCACAAGACAATGTAGAATCCACTTCCATCAATAGGTTAAAGGCATTGCCCCCAGTTTTTAGACATGACTAAAAAAAAGCGGGATGTAGGATGCATGCAGTACTTTCTTGGATTTGTAGATTTATAACAAGCCATGGTTGATGGATGGATGGATGTATGTATGAAGTGATCGCAACGAGCCTAAAAGATACTGGAGCCATTGTCTTTACGAGTGGCACCTGTTTGCCAAGTTTTCACCATCGCACTTACCCAAGGTGCCACTGGAGTGGTTGTTCACTGTTTGGATGCATGATTTATTTATTTTTTATTCTTTTGATGTTTTTGTATTTTCTTCAGGTCATTTATCTGGATGGTTTTGGTATTTTTGCCTGTATATATGGGAGCCCGATGCTCTGTACAACTTAGGTATAAAACCGTTTGAGGTGCATGTTGTTGATTGGATCTGCGAGCGGTTCTCCTTCTGATGTAGCCAACTGATATGCCTCAGACCCGAATACAGCAGTGACAACATATGGGCCCAGGCAGTTTGATTCAAACTTGCCCTGATGTTCTCTGTTTGGTTGGTTGCGAGGATTCTCTCGAAGAACAAGATCACCTACCTCAAATGTACGAGGTCTAACTCGGTGATTGTAGCTTCTGCTCATGCACTGCTGATAGGCTTTGAGATGATTGTATTCAGCTTGTCGCTTCTCATCAAGTAATTCTAAGTCTTGGAGGCGTGAGACTCTGTACGCTTCATCATCTATTAGATTATGCAAGGAAACTCGTAGTGATGGTATCTCAACCTCAATAGGTAAGATAGCTTTGGCACCATAGACCAATGAGTAGGGAGTTGCGCCTGTAGGGGTTTGAATGCTAGTTCGATATGCCCATAGTGTTGGATTCAGTTGAACATGCCAATCATGGCCGACATCATTGACTATCTACTTTAGGATCCTCAATATGTTTTTATTGGATGCTTCGGCCCGACCATTGCCTTGTGGGTAATAGGGAGTGGAAAAGCGGTGTTGGATATGAAATTTCTCACAAAGTTCATGGACATCCTAATTTTTGAAAGGAAGACTGTTATTTGTGATGATGGACATGGGCACACCATACCGGCAGATGATGTAGTTGAGGATGAATGAGGCGATTTGCTTGCCGGTGACTTGGGTAAGTGGAACAGCTTCGATCCACTTTGTGAAATATTCGGTGGTGGTAATAATGAATTTATGGCCATTGGATGAAGATGGGTGAATCTTATCCACAAGGTCAAGGCCCCATTGACAAAAAGGCTATGGTGTTGTGATTGCTTGTAGTTCCTAGGCCGGTGCATGTATCAGGTCGCCATGAACTTCACATTTCTTGCATTTTCTGACAAAGTAGTAGGAATCCTTTTCCATAGATGGCCAATAGTATCCATTGCGCAGGAGTTTCTTGGCTAGTGACGGACCACTTGAGTGAGTCCCGCAAATTCCTTCATGTACTTCTTCCAAAGCCTTTGTTATCTCACCTTGTTCTAGACATTAAAGGAGAGTACCATCAAGACCGCGTCAGTATAGGGTTTCAGTAATAATGGTATATCGAGCAGTTTGGCGAATGAAGGTTTTACGTTGGTTATTCAATTGGTTGGGAGGAAGGGTGTGATCACGAAGATAGGTGTAGAACTCACCATACCATGGGGATTCAGAACTGACAAGATGACATATCATTTCGGATTCGAGGATATCATAAGCGGGAATCCAAAGCTGTTCTACCAAGAACTCGTAGCGTGTTGAATTATGTGGAAGATCTAGGAGAGATGCGATAGTAGCCATAGCGTCAACAACTCAATTCTGATCTCTTGGTATCTGCTCAAAAGTGATAGTAGTAAATGATGACTTTAGTTTGTCCACCATTTGCTTATATGGCATGAGTTTATCATCCTTTGTCTGATATTCATCAGTTGCTTGTCGAATGACTAGTTGTGAGTCACCATATACTTGTAGTTCTTGTAACTTCCATTGTACGGCTAGCTTGAGTCCCGTGATCAAGGCCTCATACTCTACTATGTTGTTGGTGCATGGAAATGTGAGCTTGTAAGACTTCGGGATGCTATCACCTTGAGGTGTGATAAATAGAATGCCTGCCCCTGAGCCATGCCTAGTGTACGAACCATCAAAGTATAGTTTCCATGGTTGTGTTGTTGTAATCATGAATATCTCTTCATCTGGAAAATTGGAAATGAGAGGATGATCGCCTATGAGGGGTGCATCGGCCAACTGATCTACAATAACCTACCCTTTGATAGCTTTACAATCTATATACTCGATGTCAAATTCACTCAGAATCATCACCCATTTGGCCAAGCGGCCTGTCAATGCTGCTTTGCTGAGTAAATACTTGAGTGGATCAATCTTTGCAATGAGTTGTACTTTGTGTGTTAACGGATAGTGCCTCAGTTTAGTGGCTACTAAGATTACTGCTAAGCAAGCTCGCTCAATAGGTGTGTAATTGAGTTCATAGCCCACCAGTGTGCAAGAGATGTAGTAAACAACACACTCTTTTCCTTCTGCATTATGTTGTGCCAGTAGTACACCCAATGTTGTACTTGTTGCTGAGATATAGAGTAATAACGGTCTACTTGGATCTAGTGGCATCAACAATGGTGGATTCATGAGATAGTCTTTAAGTGTCTGAAATGCTTGCTGACATCGGGCATCCCACTGAAAGCGGATGTTCTTGTGTAGCAGGTGTGTGAATGGGTGGCATTTATCTACCAAATGTGCAATGAATCTTCGGATGGATTGAAGCCGCCCTTGTAATGTCCTTAGCTGACTGATATTCTTTGGTGGTGGCATGTCCATGATTGCTTTGACCTTTGCTGGATCGACCTCAATGCCTTTGCTTGAGACAATGTATCCTAGAAGCTTCCCGGAGGTTACTCCAAAGACACATTTCTTTGGGTTGAGTCGAACATGGTATTGTTCCAGTCTATCAAAGATTTGATCTAAGATGTGGAGATGCCCTTCTCTGGTAAGTGATTTTGCTAGTAAGTCATTCACATAATCTTCCATCATAGTATGCATCATGTCATGGAAGATGGTGGTCATTGCTCTTTGATAGGTTGCTCCCACATTCTTGAGACCGAAAGGCATTACATTCCAGCAACATGTGCCCCGTGGACATGTGAAGGATGTCTTATGTTGGTCCTCTGGTGTGATCTTTATTTGATTGTATCCGGAAAAGCCATCCATGAGTGAAAGTATGGCATGTCCTGCTGTCAGATCCACTATGATGTCGATATTTGGTAGGGGGAAGTCATCCTTAGGACATGCCTTATTTAGATCTTTGAAGTCAGTACAAATGCGGATGCCCCCTTTTGGTTTGCCGACAGGCACAATATTGGAGATCCATTCTGCATAATCAATTGGTCTAATGAAACCAACATCTAGGAGTTTCTTGAGTTCTGTTTTGACTAGTACTGCAATTTGAGGATGCATCTTACGAAGCTTCTGCTTGACAGGTTTGGCTCCTTTTGCGACGGTGAGGTGATGCATGATTAAATCAGGATCAAGCCTAGGCATGTCCGCATATGACCATGCAAAGTTGATCTGACGCTTCTGGAAGAACTCTATAAATTTAGGCAGTTCCTCTGGAGTGAGAAGAGATGCTAGATGTATGAGATGAGGATTTTCAGGAGTCCCCACATTGTATTCTTTGGTTTCCTCGATGAGAATCGTTGATCATTCATGTTGTGAATTAGCAGGGAGAATGTCAAACCCTTCATCCTTAGGCACCTCAGAGAGGTTTTCACCATTGGATACGCTCTTTCTTTTTACTTTTGTTGGATCAAACGGTGCCACAGTGTGGTTTTCACTGGAAGATCCATGTTTTATTGTTATATTTTTGCAGCTGAAAGGTTTGGCATCCGCCCCGAAGTATGTTGCGCTATTAAGTTCAATGGCAAATCCAGCTTTGTGATCCCCGCTTGGTAGGTTATCCCTTAATTCCAAGAAGTCAATGATGGCCTCATCGTTTTGGAAGAAGTGAAGACGTGGGGGATTTGGTTGGTTCCATTCGATGAGTTCAGGGTGGATAATGGGCATTACTTCATCGATTAGGTTAAGTGCGTTAGATGTATCAGTGAGGGTTAAGACATTATGGTGAAGGTCGTTAATGGTACTCTCCCTATCAGAATCAGGCGTAGGATGAGACGTAGGGTCTGTGGAAGATGTTTCCAGTTCAGGAACCCATGTGATCTTTATCTGTGCTTCTCCATAAATAGGGATGTCTTTGTGTGGTGGAGGTGGTGATGTGTCTTCCTCGTCTGAAGTATTAAGCTGTACAGAATCAAGTTCCTACTCATGTGAGTCAGTCTCTGAGTCACTTTCCAACATCCGATTACTATACCATACTGGGATGTCTTTTGAGTTAAATACTGTAGGTGTGATTGGTTGATGTACCTTTGTAGTGATTGGTGTTGCAGGAAGGTTGATGGGGATTAAAGAATCTGGTACAGGGAGTATCAGTAATATTGACTCAGTGGCGTCTGCTAGAACTGCTAGTGCCATAGATGTTGTTGCGGGTTCTGATACAGATGCTGCTGCTAATGGTGCTGCTGATGGGATTACTGGTTTGTTGGATGGGATGATTGGCATTGTAGCTGATTGTGCTGGGATTTTGAGTCTTGGTGGGGCAGCTGCGATGGTGTTTGATGTTGCTCTGATAATAAAAGGTGTTCTCTTTGCAATATGCTGATATAGTGGTTTGCTGGGTTTTCCTTTGAATATGAGCTTAGGAAAGATCTCCTTTTCAAAGCCTAGGCCTATATTATTTTTGGGCTTTAATTCTGGCAGCAGAGGTTCATGTCGTCCTTGTTTGCAATATCCTAAAGCACTCTGACCATCATACCCCATTCTTTGCATAATGAGGAGACCTTTGCCATACTGATCTGTAGGAAGTTTAACTTTCAGTATATCAGTGGTGATGGGATCTTTATAGATCCATTCTGCTAAGTCCTCATCTTAGGTTTCTTCTTCGTGACTCTTTCCAAGGATGAAAGGCGTCAAAGCACATGCTGGCATGATCAGTGGTTGTTGGAGTAACTCTTGTGGTTTACCACGTGTTCTAGGAGAAGTGGGCATTTGTCCCACACAAAAGATTTGACTCAAGTTGTATTCCCCTGGACCTTCCTCTGCTATCTTCATCTTAAGTTTTTCTTGCTTTGGTATAGTGGTGTTTAAATTGGCAAGAGAGGCAGGACTTATATATGATGTGGAGGAAATGGCTTCTCTATTATTAGGAACAATAATCTCTGGTTGATGGTTGATATTATGACAGTATGCAAAGGGATTTACATCGCCCAGGATTGTGATTTCTGCACCGTTATGTGGGAACTTGATACATTGATGGTAGGTAGATGGTACGACTTGCATGGCATGTATCCAAGGTCTTCCTAATAATAGATTGTATGGCAGAGGAAGGTCCAGAACCTAACAGATGATGTACTTTACCACAGGGCCCACTCAGATTGGTAGTGCCACAGCTCCTTTGGATGAACGCTCTGCATCGTCATAGGCTTTGATTGTGATCTTCTTGCAAGGATCCACTAATTCTATTGCATATCCCAATGCTGTGACCAATTGTATTGTACAAATATTTAAACCTACTCCATTATCAATCAAGACTCGCTTGATCTTGTGTTGGTTGATAAAGCCTTCAATGTGTAGCGAAGCGTTATGAGGTTACTAGAAGGAAGAGTTGTCACTTTCGGAAAAAGTGAGAAAAGGTGATGACTTTAGACTTCCAACCATGGCTTGAAATTGGTCTATATTCAGGTTTGCAAGGACTGATGCCTCTTGGAGTGCTTGATCCAAGATAGTTTTATGAGTGAATTATGTAGTGCAAAAGTGACAAAGAACTGATTATAACTTGAGATCAGAAAATGGGATGAAGCTGTGCCCCTACACTTAGTAGTAATATGTCGAGACAAAGTCACCCTATGAATTTGAGGAAAAGTTGCCTAGACCGTGGTGGGAACGTACATGGTCCTTCGAAAAATCCACAAAATGAAAAGGGTTTTTCCGCCTCTGCAAATGGATGGTGATAGGCGCAATAGTTCTAAAATGGATATAAGCGCAAGGGTTTTGTCTAATTGTTCCATAAGATTGTATTGCTTTGGGATGGAGGTGGTGCCTTGTGGAGTTGCCTTTATGGTAACCTTACCACGATGCATAACAACATTGCAATTTGAGTTGGGATTTTTGAAGGTTATAGTTGCAACTTGTTCATTGGCATCATACAGATGATTTACAGTGTAATTATACGCAGCCTGTGTATAATCAGTGGTATCAGTGTCTCACCTAGAAGTGGAAGGACCCCTTTGATCTTGTGATGGAAGTGGATTTTTGAACATCAGATGATCATTGTTTGTTGTTTTTGGGTCATGTCCTTCTATTCCAATTTCTCCTCAGTCAATAAGGTCCTAAATAAGATCTTTCAATCGATGACAATTACTTGTCTTGTGTCCTCTCCCTTGGTGGAAATCGCAGTGTTCAGTATCTCGCCACCATGCAGGTTTGACCTGAGGTTCATAGTTTGATGTTTTTGGTAGGGTGACCAAATTTTGAGAAATGAGTTGTCGCAATACTGTTTCAATGGGTTCCCCTAAGGGAGTGTATGTGCGTTTTTGTTTTTGCTGACGAGGTCTTGGTTCATCGTGAGATGTGATGCAACCTTGATTTGAAGGAACATTTGTGTTGTTCTGAGGTGGAGGATTTTGTCCTGTAAACCGAACCACAGGTTGTGCAGTTTGTATAGTCCTGGCATCCACAACCCCATCGTTGACGATATTCTTGTATTTGTTCCAGAAGCTTGGTTTATCACTATTGAAGCGTGGGCGAGGACCATCATTTGGTTCATTATAGATTTTGATGAGTCCTTTCTTGATAAGTGTCCGTTCACATTTCAAACCCTTGGTGATCATATCATTAAAAGAGTCTATGTCTTTGACATCCAGGTGAAATTCCATTTCTTCATTTAAGTTGGAAATGAATATTTCCACTAGTTCTCGTTCAGGTAACTGAAGAGAGAATTTGCTAGACATTTGGCGCCATCATTGGAGGAATACTGAGAAAAGTTCACTTGGTTTTTGTTTAGTGTTGCACAGATCAGCCATGGTGATGTCGCGTTCAATGTTATGAGAGTAACGAGCGAGGAATTTCTAGATAAGTTCCTCAAATGTTCTAATGCCACCCAATAGTCAGGAAAACCATGATGTGGTTGTTCCTCCCAAGCTTTGGGGAAAAAGGCACATTAGGTATGTGTCTTCATATGCTACTTCGAGACAAGCGGAATGAAATTCTCTGACATGATCGCGGGGATCCCCCTTTCCTCTATATTTTTCAAATTTGGGTGTTTCGAATCCTCGTGGAAAGGGTGGCATATAAAGATTCCTATCAAATGGATAGGGACAGATGTCATTGAGTGAGAATTGGTTAGTTTTGACACCACTATGAAGTTGTTGGGTGAGATTCTCGACTTGTTGCCTCAACATCTCCATTTCATTTAGAGGAGGAGGTGGTGGGTTACCTCGAGGAATGTTATATCTGATGGGATCTCTACCTCTTTCCTCTTCATGGCAACTTTGTCTTTCTGATGCTTGTCTTAATTGGGCAAGATCAAAGTCAGAGGGGAGTTTTGCTCCTTCTTGAACAAGTTTTAAGAAGTGAGCATCCGCATTGCTCCTGAGTATTTCATCAAACAGTCTGTTAAAGAGAGGGTTATGCTGAGCCCTTTCTATTGTTGTAGGAGTAGGAGTACTTGGGTTTTCATCATTCGCATTTCCTCCAAGTGCTTCTTGAAATTCATTGAGATTTTCTTCTTCTTCTTCTTCCATTTCTATTTCTCATTGCCTTGACTGTGATCGGGTTTGGGCCATTTTGTTTTACAAGATTTTGTTGAAGTTGTGTGAAAATGATGATGAGTTGTTTGATGAAATGAAAGATTGATGGTTGGTGAATTGTGTTGTGCGTGGATCTCTAGCACTTTTAAGGTGGATGTAACCGAAATTCCTTCTTTGAATTGCTTGCTTGTTTGATAAGTTTTGATGTGATAAGGTGTAGAGAAATCTGAGACGTGTTACAAATTTAACTACCTAGTAATGAGAGGATTCACTCTTGAACTAGTTTTAACCTGCGTAGATGTGTCTCTTAGGATGAGCTTATCCTAGATGTAGAAACAATCTAAAAAGTGATGTGATGTGTTTGATTCAAGCAATATCTAAAAAAGAGAACTTGAGACAAGAACTTCTTAATGTTTTGAGAGTTGGGACGAATTGATGATGAAGTGATGATGTATAAGTAAGATAATGGATGAAATGTTTTCAACTTCAATAAAAACTTTGTGTCACAAATGGGACAAACTCTACCTCTTCTCTTTCGGGTGTTGGTGGTATTTCTCAAGCTGTGTTGTATGTGATACATATGTTTGGGAAAAAGTTGGGATTAATCTTACCTCCTTGGTTTTTGTGATAACTCAGAGCTTTATATTGCATAAAAGCTCTGCGGTTCAATGATTCTGAATCAAATTCGTTTGTTTTGCCTTGAAGGTAGAGACGCATGTGACGCAGAAAAATTCTATGGGAGACAAAGATTTGTCTATTTAGATAGAAGAATTTTCTCCTTTTGATCAAAGCCTTTGAGCTTAATGGTCTTCTTTTCAAGTTGATATTCTGATGATGCTTCTTCTTTCGCAAGATGTGAAGAATGGTCATAAAGTTTGATTCTTTTCTTTTTTTGTTTTTGATCTTTTGGTTGTTTTTGAAAGATGCTTGGTTGGATGAACACTTGTGTTGGTTTTTGGATTTTTATGATGTTTCTTTGACAAGAAAACAGAGCAAGCACACAAACACAAGAATGTTGCCTTAGAGGCACAAATGAGTATGGGTCTAGATCAACCCAATCCTTGGACTTTTTATGACCCTTTCCTTTAAGTGTATTTTAGGTGTTTTCTTTCCAAAAGCATGAAGTTGGCTCAATTTGCACTTGGTCTTTAAAATGAACACACTTCAAACACTTTTTATCCCTAAGGTCAAATGGCCAGTTGTGATAAATTTAGCCCACATCTTGATATTTCTTCGACTTTGGTACTACATACCTTATGAATCCCGCCTTGGCAGGTAAGAATGTGATATACTAAGTCTTGCACGAGCATAACAAATAGATGATCCCTATGATGGGGGAGTCACCACTTTTATCAAGCCACAAGTGACTTTTCAAAAAGCTATGTTTCTACTCAAGGAAATATGTATGGTGAGTATCTTGGGAGCAAAACCATCTATGCTCTTGCACTAAATTATATCGCAAATATCCTCAATCAATAGAATGGGTGGGCTACTACTTAAAGGTATTTAGTCATGTTTGATGTTTTTGGACATAAGTTCATTCTGCAGTGACTCACTTAAGAGCCTTGTAACTAGTGGTGGGGCCCATTTATCCTTTCGGCCAGTTATACTGTAAGAACAACTATACCTAAGGCTACAGCTTTCGCTCTCACCTGATTTCTATAGCGGCTCGAAAGATTTACAGTGTGAGGTCGTTCCCAAGAGTGATGTGTCTCTTGGCAGGCCTCTCTTAAAAAGATAAAATTTTGAGTGTTACTAACACTTTTCTCTTGCACCTAGGACCATGAAAGCCAAGGGAGAGGATAGTGTGTGTTAGAAGTAGGACCACTCGACCGACTTTTTGCACAAGTGTGCCAAGCACGAAAAACACTTGTTCTTTTTAATCTGTTTATTGCAATGTGATCTAACTATTTGGAGATGTTGCTCCAACAGTCATGGTGTCCGTTTTAACTTCAAAGGCAATATGTTTGAGTAAACTAGAATTTGAAATCCTGGTCAACTTAATGAAAAACACGTTTGCATGAAGTAAAATCGTTTGCCAAAAATCAAAACAAGTGGATTGTGTATTTTATGTGCACCAAAAATAGAAGTGTGGATTGTAAATTCTTTAGTTTGATGCAAGAAAATGGAATTGTTGATTTTAAGCACCAAATAAAATGTGTTTCCTAACTTGCAAGAAAACAAATGTTTGTTTTGTTCAATTTTAATGCACCAAAGAAACAAGTGACCCTAACTAGAAAGCAAGGAAAGTTTGTTTTATTCAAGTTTTAAAACACCAAAATAGATTTTGTGATTTCAAAGAGTGAGTTTTTAAACCTGCACAAACAACAACCGGTTAGTAAAATCCATGTCTAAGGGGGGCTTCCACAAGCCTAAAAACTTTCACTTTTTCAGTTACAAGGTCCTTTGTACAATGTTCTGTTACAATAGCGCTAGTCTGTGTTTGAACGGAAGCGCTATTTAACAGAAACGCGCTTAAAAGAAAAAGAAAGACAGAGAAGGCAGACACGCCGAAACAGGGTCAATAGTGCCAAAACAGTGTCGAAAGTGCCAAAACAATGTCAAAAGTGTTAAACTTGATACAATAGCACTAGAACAACAAGTATCAATAGCGCTAGAATGAGTTCAATAGCGCTAAAGCGCAACCTGTGTGACAATTTCAACATTCAAACATGTTATTGGTTTTTTAAAAATGATCTTTTTGGTGTTTGGATTCATGTCGGGTTCACCAAATGATGCTCTGCAAAATGGACATGGTTAGTCTGAGATAAATAACACACACACAAGAAACCGTTAGTGTTAATCAATCAAAAACTAATCTAAACAGGCATATCAAAAGAGAAACTAAAAACATGAAAGCATATTTAACTAAAGAAGCAAATATGATGAGGCATCTCCAAATACCTCCTAACATGCTCTTAGCTTCTTCTCCTTTGTTCCTCTCCTCTCCAAGTTCCAAAATAGTGTAGCTCTCAGCATCTTTTTGCACTATGGATGCTTATGGAGGATCGAGATTTTAGTATTTTGCTCTAAATGTAAAATGAAAAGCTAAAATACTAGATGCTATTAAAATGATTGATTTTAACCCAAAATAACAAGATTTTAGTTTTGCTATGCTAAATGCTCTCTAAAATGCCTATAGGTTAAATGCATACAAGTTTTCAAGATCTGGATTATGAGGAAATGGGCTCTATTTATAGGAAAAATGGAGCAATGGATGGTTGAGATTGAGTAATCTCAATAAGGGTCAGGATTGAATGATTTCAAATCCATGTGAGGGCTTTCAACCCAATCCCAGGATGACAAGTGTCAATGTGAGATAGGTTGAGAGGAGAGGGAATAAGCATTAAATGCTTGACATGACTTTGGGAGTTAAAGTCAAGGTTAATTGAATGAATAAACTCTTTATTCAAAGAATAAAGATTTTATCCAATGGATAAATTTTTGTGCAAAGGCAAGAAGGATAAATATGGTCAAAGCAATAAATGCTTGGGGAGACAAGTTTGAAATAACCATAAATGGTTATGTAAGAGCCATAAATGGTCATGTAAGAGCCATTAATGGTTTTTGAAGACTTTGGGGGTTAATTGGTTGAACACACAGAGCATTAAATGCTTTTCAAAGACTTTTGAAGTCTTTGAGAAGTGACTCCATTTTGCTTAGGAATGTGACAATAATTAGGGGATGGATTAGGTTAATTAGGAAGGGGTTAGAAGAATCTAGAAGGGGATTAGATTTTGCAATTGGATTTGGTGGGTGAGGGAAAATAGGATTTTTATTTAAAGTAAAATTAGTTTATTTCAATAAATGAGTGCAAGTTGCATTTGTAGGAAAATGCAAGTGGGGGGGGGGGGGATAATGATTTAAATAAATGTTTTATTTAATTTATTTAAAAGAGGAAATAGGGGATTAAATGAAATAAATATGATTTGTTCATTTAATTGATTGTGAATTTGGTATAGTGAATTAATTAAAATAAATTCAATAATTTATTTAATTAATAGGAGAATGTTTGAAGATGAATTGATTAAATGTTTAATTTATTTAACTGATGGCTAGTGGATTTTTAATCAAATAAATAGGACATATTCATTTAATTAAAATGGACAGATTTATGTGACTACAGGAAGAATAGATAAAGAAGGGATATCCTTTGTAGAGAGATTCTCCTTTCTATCATCATTATCCATGTCCACTTTGGTGGGTTGGGAAGGAAGATCCTTATTATCCAAGGCTTCATCCTTGCTCAATATTTTGTTAGGGAATAGATCATGAATGAAGTGTGTAACATAATATTGCCTACAAATATGTTGATGATCAAAATAAGCTCTAAGAGAATAAAGAGGATCTAGAGACATTGATATACCAACACGTTTACCTTGCCCCCCTTGCACTAAAGTATCTTTACAAGACGAAGATGATGTCATGTTTGTCTTAAATGCTTCCTCTCCATCTGAGAGATCATTTATAGGAGTATTGATTCTTTCCTCATTAATATAAGATACCCTGGGAGAGGTACAAGTGTTAGCCTTTTTAATGTCATCTCCAGGATTATCATGAGTATTGTCTATTAAATCCCTTATGAGATTTACATATTTCATCAATATTTTTAATAACATTGTTATTATGTAACCATATGAAATATGGATAAAATCTTTGTAAAATGACTTATAAGTAGGAAGTATTGTTGAAACCTTTATTATGCAATATGTGATAGCAAGAAACATAAAATTGAAGAAGCTATTATCCAACACATGATTTTGATAAAAATAGCTAGCGATTAATGTTATCACATGTGAAATAGAAAACCAATCAAATTTTGTAAATTCCATTGTGAAAAATAAGATATGAAAATATCAAATCAGAAGTATGCAAAAGCATCGGGTTCACCAAAATTTAAGGTATTGGAATTAGGGCTTCACCACATAGATTGATAAGGCCACCAACTTCACATGGGATCAACGTTACATTAAGGAGGGAAATTAATTTGATTGATCCAATCCTAAAAGGATTGAATACATATCAAAATAATCCTCCTTGTTTGAGTTGAAATTGAATTTGAATTACGGTTAAATTGCAATATTAGGTCTAGGACAAACGATGAGAAATTGACATAAAATAGTAACAACAAAATCTTTTCAATATCATGCAGAGTTGTAAACTTAGACATAAGGATAAAAAATAGATTAGAACCTTTGACAAAAAGTTCAGACAAAATTATCAGGACTAGAGGGAGCAAGACGTCCTCATCCTTTGAAAATCGGGGGCAGGCAAACTTGATGTTTTATGGGCTAAGACAATGCACAAAATCCATTGTTATAAGATCGTCATAAATTCGTAGGATGGAGTAGAGTCGATTGCCCTGGTCCTTTCCTTTTTGCGACTTGAAAAGATGAGTCTGATTGTTGTTGTATACTAATCTAGAGGGTCCAAGGATATAGAACTAAGTAAAAATTGAAAATCTATATTTTCATTTTGGGTAAATAAATTTCTAGTTTTGGGGGGAAATTTTGTAATATTTGTATATTTTCTCATAGCCAACTATTCATTTCGAATTCTTATGGTTGCGGTGACTTTTTGTGTTCTTGAACTTGTTTATATTCTGAAAATTTCAATAAGATGTTGGGTTTTTGAATGCATACAACTCTCTTACAAGTTTGCAGATTTCTTTTGAATTGAACATAATATCACAGGTTTGTTTACATTGGATATTATTATTTTAATTATTGCTTGAACCCATACCTCAATTCAGATTAGTGAGTCAATACAAAGTCTCCATGACCCATCTTTCTTCTTAGCAAGAACAATTGGACTACCACAAGGTGAGGCACTTGGCCGAATGTGTCCCTTTTGTATATGATGCTGTGAAAAAGGGATTAATGGATAATAAAAAAATCATGTTAGTAAGTTTCAACCATAAGCATAACATGAAAATGAATCCATTTCAAAGCAAAGAGGACAACAAAGAACTAAACAACTATAATACTCCCTCCCTATGTTTGATGATGTTGGTTCTTCCTTGTTCCTCTCCTCTCCAAGTCCCAAATGAGTGTAGCTCTCAGCTTTTAGCACTATCCATGGATGTCATATGAAGATTCAAGATGGTTGTAAATGAAAACAAATGCTTATGCAAGTGTAAAATATTTGCTATGAGAAAGCTCCCAATTAATGTCTATGTGAATTTTATTATAATAACAATGCTCGAATGCTTTTTCTCTCTCCTCTTTTTGCTCGGGGAATGAGGTCCTTTTACAGGGAAAAATGTTGATTGAATGGCCAAGATTGAATGGGCTTGTGAAGGGTCAAGATTGGTGGGTTTGGGATCCATTTGATGGATTTCAACCCAATCCCATGATGGCAAGTGTCAACATGAGATGGTTTGAGAGGAGAGGGAAGAAACATTAAATGCTTGAGATGACATGAGGGTTAACCTGGGAGGGTTTGGTTAGGCTTGAGTTAGTGGATAAAGCTTTTATCCAATGGATAAACTCTTGTGCAAGAGTTAAAGGAGATAACCATGGTCAAAGCAATAAATGCATGAAGAGACTCGTGAGTTAATTGAGGGTTGAGTTAGAGGGAAAGTCTCTAACCATGTGGGGAAGTTGAGTTAACCATTAATGGTTATGTAAGAGCCATAAAGGCTTTGAAAGAATTTGGGGGTTAACTTGTTGAAAAATAAAAGTCTTTAATGCATTTCAAAGACTTTGAGGCATTTTTGAGAAGTGACCTTTGTTTGGGAATGTGCAAATGATTAGGGAGGGGGATTAGGCTAATTAGAAGGGGTTAGAGGAGTTTAGAAGAAATTTAGTGAGCAAGTGGGTGAGGATAAAAGGGGATTTTAATTTAAATAAAATTCATTTATTTCAACTAAAATTGTGCAACTTGCATTTGTAGGAGAATGCAAGTGGGAGGGTTTTTAGAGTTTTAAATAAATATTTATTTATTTAAATGTGGAGAGGGGATAATTAAAAAAATATGATTTATTCATTTAATTAATTGTTAGAGTATGGTTTAATGAATTAAATTAAATAAATTGAATAATTTATTTAAATAATAGGAGAAAAGGTTTAAGATAAATTAATTAAATATCAATTTAATTAACTATTGATGGATGGTTAAATAATCAAATAAATACTAAATATTGATTCAATTAAGTGGACAGATTTGGGTGTCTACATTTGCCCCTCTTTGAGACAGTGTGGTTTATCACATCGTTTCAAAGAAAAACAAGTAAGCATAGTACGCGACCCAGTATGCACCGAGGTAGTGGTTAGGTATGCCCCCTCGAGAGAGGGGACAAAATTTCAGAAAACTGGGCCATCTCGAAAAAAATAGAAAGAAGTTAGGGGACAGTGGAATGGAGGAATTTAGAGGAAATGGTGAGAGAATGGAGGAAAACAGGGGTAAAATGGAGAAACGACAAGCCTCGGAAGTACGTGAGGTCCACGACAGTCACGGGGTGATGCAACAATAGGCTATATATAGGGGAGAAGGGGTAAAATAGTCCTCATTTGTACACATGGCCATAGCAATCCAGAGCCTCTAACAGTGACCTATGCAGTAGTGTAGGAGAGTGAAAATGGTGTTTCCCATTGTCGATCATTGATTGGAGCGCATCCGGAGGTACCAGCGGCTAGCGGAGTATGGCCCCCCGGTAAATCTAGTTCTGACTTTTGCCTTTTGAGTTCATTTAGTGCATTAAATAACCAGGGAAAAATGTCAGACGACAAAGATGCTAAAACATTGGTTTAGCGCTTTGGTTATCTAAAGTAGCGCATCTATGTCACAATGGTACTTTTGTGCAGTGGTTTTAGCGCTATTGCCAATATAGCGCTTCGGTATAAGAGGTATAGCACTGTTGTTTTTGTAGTTTTAGCACGTTTGTTCGGTTGAATGAATGAGGTAGTGTAGCGCATGTGTCGCGCATTGAAGCACTTTTGATGTTTGTGAGCACTTTTGTCGATAAAAATAGCGCGGTTGATTAGGGTAGTGCTTTTGTATGTTGGAAATAGCATTGTTGATTGTGTTGTGGTGCCTTTGTCAGTGTTGTAGCGCTTTTGCCTATAAGTGTAGAAGGATTGGTGTTGGTTGCCCCAAGTTGAATGTCAAATGGATAGTTGATAGCAATGGTTGCTTTTTGCATGCATAATAGTGACCTGTGAGACTGAGTGAACCTATTGAGACTAGGCAAGTGATGTAAATGTCCGTTGGTAGTCTAGGTTCAGTAGTGAGTCGAGTTACTCGACGAGACTTTGATACTTTGAAAAAACATCCGATGAAGTCTAGGTAAGAGGCAATGTTGCATAGCAAAGATTATTGACAGTGTTTGTATGATTTGTGGTTTGTGTAGGAGGATCACCTAGGGGTCTTACAGATACGTGAGAGGCATCCGACCACACAATGCCTGCGAGATCAGTTGACCGTTCTGGAGATAGATTGTATATGTGCAACAGGGTTATATGATATGATGCACCTACCTGTGATTCAGACAAATCATGGATTACTCAGAGCGTTGGCACAGCGAGACATGCTCCTTTCATTTGGCGATAAGAGAGATGAATGTGACACTGGAGGACGTCTGGAGGATACTGCATATCTCAATTATTGGGGAGTTGGTTACGTATGACAGGGCGCTAGGTGAGGTGACACTACGAAGAGTATTCCCGTATCCATATTTAGAGGTGTTCTATAGATCGGTTCCATGGGAGGACATGGTAGATTCATTTGAGGTATTACCAACAGTGGTATCAGGCATTGTGGGAGGGCTACTATGTCTGGATCAGAGGTCACATGGGCTTGTAGTGGGCTAGGGGCAGGTGATTGAGCGGATGTTCAGTGAGGGCACCTGATATGCATGGGGACCATGTGTGCTGGCACATTTATACAGGGATTTACATGATGTTGTGTACCATGAGATTTCATTGTTGGGAGTAGGGATTACCTTGCTTCATATTTGGGCATGGGAGCACTTGCCGATATCGAGACCAGTGTGTATGAGGTTTAGGGTGATTGATCAACTCTATGTATATATGTATGGAGGTATGATGATACAGCCCCACCTGGGGAAGCTGGACTACTAGCGGTGTGCATTGGATGAGTTAGATACAGTGATATGGTGCCCCTACTGGGAGTGTGAGTAGTGGGAGGATGATGCAGAGGTGATGCCATATGTTTTCATGGGGCGGTTCCTCATTAGATGGACAACGTACGTGATAGAGAGGCATTTTCCAGGGTGGCTGATGAGACAATTTGGGCATATACAGGGTTTGCCCCGAGGTTTAGGTGAGTATGCCAAAGTAGTACGAGAGAGGTTCCAGTGGGGGCTAGTATTATCCCACAGAAGGTAGTAGCAGAGTTTCAGACATTACAAGCTAGACCATGGGCATACCGAGCAAAGGTTGCAGATGCGGGGGTGACAAAGGAGTATACATAGTATCGCGTCACTCATTCGATTCCATGGATCTCAGATCCCATAGAGCCCATGCCATTGTTTGAGGATGATAGAGCACCGCAACAGGGGAGGAGGAGGAGATAGGCAGGGGTGGCGAAGATGGTAGGGGAGATGGAGGAGGAGGAGGAGGAGGAGGTGGTGGAGGTGGAGGTGGAGATGGAGGTGGTGGGGGTGGGGGTGGGGGAGGTGGATTTTGAGGTGGAGCAAGTGGAGGAGGATGATTACAGAGGAGAGGCAGAGGTGGGCAACCATTACGACTATCACAGGGTTTGCTGATACAGGGAGTAGCAAGAGAAGGGGAGAGATATCGGTGGTGGACAGGGTGGTGATGAGACGATGGAGATGGAACAAGGAGTCGTAGGTGGTGGATATGAGATGATGGAGATGGGACAGGGAGCCGTAGGTGGGGGAGAGGGAGACCTACGAGATGTGATGATATTACAATTGCAGACTTGCCTAATATCAACCGATGTGCACATCCGAGATTCATGTCGCATTTACCAAATGATGCTGTGAAAAGGGGATTAATGGACAACAGAGAAATCATGTTAGAAAATTTCAACCATAAGCATAACATGAAAATGAATCCATTTCAAAGAATATCAAGAAAGATTAATATCAAAGCAAAGAGGACAATAAATAACTAAACAACTCTAATACTCCCTCCCTATGCTTGATGATGTTGGCTCTTCCTTGTTCCTCTCCTCTCCAAGTCCCAAATGAGTGTAGCTCTCAGCTTTTAGCACTATCCATGGATGCCATATAAAGATTCAAGATGGTTGTAAATGAAAACAAATGCTTATGCAAGTGTAAAAGATTTTCTATGAGAAAGATCCTAATTAATGTCTATGTGAATCTTACTATAATAACAATGTCCAAATGATTTTTCTCTCTCCCCTCTTGCTTGGGGAATGATGTCCTTTTATAGGGAAAAATGTTGGTTGAATGACCAAGATTGAGTGGCCTTGCGAAGGGTCAAGATATATGGGTTTGGGATCTATGTGATGGCTTTCAACCCAATCCCATGACGGAAAGTGTCAACATGAGATGGCTTGAGAGGAGAGGGAAGAAGCATTAAATGCTTGAGATGATATAAGGGTTACCCTAGGAGGGTTTGGTTAGGTTTGAGTTAGTGGACAAAGATTTTATCCAATGGATAAACTCTTGTGCAAGAGTTAATGGAGATAACCATGGTCAAAGGAATAAATTTTTGAAGAGATTCATGAGTTAAATGAGGGTTGAGTTAGAGGGAAAGTCTCTAACCATGTGGGGAAGTTGAGCTAACCATTAATGGTTATGTAAGAGCCATAAAGGCTTTGAAAGACTTTGGGGGTTAACTTGTTGAAGAATAAAAACCTTTAATGCATTTTTGAGAAGTGGCCTTTGTTTGGGAATTGCAAATGATTAGAGACGGGGATTAGGCTAATTAGAAGGGGTTAAAAGAGTATAGAAGGGGGCTAGAAGAGTCTAGAAGAAAGTTAGTGAGCGAGTGGGTGATGATAAAAGGGGATTTAATTTTTTTTAAAATCATTTATTTCAACTGTGCAACTTGCATTTGTAGGAGAATGCAAGTGGGAGGGTTTTTAGAGATTTAAATAAATATTTATTTATTTAAATGTGGAGAGGGGTTAGTTAATCAAATATGCTTTATTCATTTAATTAATTGTTAGAGTATGGTTTAATGAACTAAATTAAATAAATTGAATACTTTATTCAATTAATAGGAGAAGATGTTTAAGATGAATTAATTAAATATCAATTTAATTAACTATTGATCGATGGTTAAATAATCAAATAAATACTAAATATTCATTCAATTAAGTGGACAGATTTGGGTGTCTACAGTATCAACTCTTGAATTTGTCTCTTGATTTCATCATTTTCCAAAACTAACCTCCTATATATTGGTTCATGTGGTAGTGGTGTCCCTGGTATTAAATCAATAGAGTGCTTGACTAGGCAGTGTGTTGGGACCCCTATTGGTTATTTAAACACACTATGATATTCTTTCAAAAGTTTATCCATTTGATTTTATTGTTTTTCTATTATGGCCACCTTAACATGTGTATGAAGGACAAATGAATTTGTTTTCTCAGGACGGATCATGAGTACAACAAAAGCTCCAGTTTGAGCAATCAAACGTTTACATTGTTTAGTGTAGACACCTAAAACTTGCACAACTAGTGAAATGAATTTTATTCATTTAATCATCATTTATTCGTCTATTAATTAGACCAAGGTTTAGTTAATATCCCTATCACCCTATTAATCAAATTAAACACTTGATTAAAATCCATTTCTTCTAGCCTAACCTATTAATTAAACTGAGGTTTGATTAAATCCCCTCTAGCCATTTAATTGAATAAAACTTATTTATTTAATTAGAACCCCTTTTCCCTTTTAATTGAATTTACATTTAATTAAAAATCCCTTTGCATTTAAATAAATCATTATTTATTTGTGAATAGTCCCTCCACTTTCAAAATCCTATAAATGCAAGTTGCATCCCTTTTGGCTAAAATAAATCTTTTATTTTATCTAAAATGCATATTTTCCTCCACTTGCATTCTCCTACATTTTCCATTAGCATGCTAATATTCTTCTAGAACCCCTCTAACCTCTCATAAATTAGCCTAATTCTTCTTATCATGTCACATCCCTAAATTTGGGGAGTCATTTCTCCAAATTTGGAAGGAAGTCTTCTAAATGTGTTGAAGACTCTACCTTCTTCAACAAGTTAACTTGTTGAGTCTTCCAAACTTGTAAGGTTATCTAACTTTCAACAAGTTAACCTCTAAAGTATTCAAAGAGAATTTAATGCCTCTTACAAGACATCACCCTAGCCCATGATGGTTGTCCCTTTGGCCATCCCTCAATTTTGTACAAGAGTTTACATCTTGGACAATAGCATGCTCCCTTGGATAATGACATTATCCAATGATGTCATCTCTTGAGGTTACCCCTGATGCTTACTTAGCATGTAATGCTTTCTTAGCATCCTCTCAAGCCATCTCAAGGTGACATTTGTCAACATGGGATTGGATTGAATCCTCCTCGTGGATTGATAACTTTCAATCCTAGGCTTTGTTGAGATTACTCAATCTCAACCATCCATTTCTCTATTCTCTCTATAAATAGAGCCTATTTCTTCAATCAAAGGATCCATCTTCTTTTGAAATCCATATTATAATTATTTTGTTATGCAGGTTATCAAGGAGCTTCAATTATTCATCTTAATTGCATTATAGTTTAGATTATATCATGTTTTAGACTATCGTTTAGCTTAATTTCATATCAATTTCATGGCATTCTCATATCTCATCTTCATCTTAGCTTAATTAGATCACTTAATCTTTCAATTTGGAAATACACCTCCATTTTGCATATCATATCAATAGCTTTTCATCTCATCACTAAGATCTTAGTTGCATCCATTTTGATCCTAGATCATATCCTCTAATCTCGTTCTTTAGGTTGTCATCTTAAAGATCAAGTGCTATTCCAAGTGAGGGGCACCTTGAATCTTGAAGATCCTTGGAGATAGAGGACCATGAGACGATTTTGAGCAATTTGATTTGATGAACATGTTTTCTTTATTTGGATTTCTCCATGTAATGTTTCATGGGTGCATTTGATGTTTGCTTGTTGTCTTGCAAGCTCCCAACAAACCAAGTGTACATTTAGCACTAATCAAAGAAGTAGTTTGTTTTGGACATACATTTGGTATACGATATTTCCTTTCACCAAGCTTGATTGTGACACTGTGTGGTTTGGATTCAAACACCCCATGTCATTGATACATGTATAGCTACCCCAAAAATACATCACACACATCCAAAGGTGCTACATCACAGATTACCTCATCCTTGAACAGTTTTATTGAATATGACAAATGACACTGTTGGTTTATTTAAATATCTTGCCCCCGTTCACCCATCCCATGGAGTATGGTTGTGGGTGTTTTGTTGTTTTCAAATTTAGTCTTTTCCTCCCTAGAGATTAAATTCTTTCGGCTGCCGCTGTCAACAATAAAATGTAGAGGATTCCCACCTATCCACATCTGTGAATGGAACAACCACTCTTCATCTTCATGAGGCAATACTTTGGCAGTTGCAATTATGGCATACAGGTCTGCTTCTATGACCCGATCATTTTCCTTTTTCTCAAAGGTGTTTATTGGTGATGATTCAAGCTCAACTTCTTCTCCTTGTATCTTTGTCACATCTCCTAAGATAATTCCCCACTTGAAAAATTATACAAATGAAAGTTGCACCCCTTTTGGCTAACATAAATCTTTTATTTTATCTAAAAATGCCTATTTTCCTCCACTTGCATTCTCCTACATTTTCCATTAACATGCTAATATTCTTCTACAACCCCTCATTAATTAGCCTAATTCCTCTAACCATGTCACATCCCCAGATTTGGTGGAGTCACTTCTCCAAATTTGGAAGAAAGTCTTCTAAACGTGTTGAAGACTCTACCTTCTTCAACAAGTTAACTTGTCGAGTCTTCCAAACTTGTAAGGTTATGTAGCTTTCAACAAGTTAACCTCCAAAGTCTTCAACGAGCATTTAATGCCTCTCACAAGACATCATCCTAGCCCATGATGGTTTTCCCTTTGGCCATCCCTCAACATTGCACAAGAGTTTACCTCTTGGACAATAGCATGCTCCCTTGCATAATGGCATTATCCAGTGATGTCATCTCTTGAGGTTATCCCTAATGCTTACTTAGCATCTAATGCTTGATTGGCATCCTCTCAAACCATCTCAAGGTGACATTTGTCAACTTGGGATTGGATTGAATTCCCCTCATGGATTGATAACTTTCAATCCTAGACCTTATTGAGATTGCTCAATCTTGGGCATCCATTTCTCTATTTTCTCTATAAATAGAGCCCCTTTCTTCAATCTTAGGATCCATCATCTTGTGCATCAAACTTATAGTCATTTTTTTAGGTTATCAAGGAACTCAATTTGTCATCTTGAAGCACTTAGATCATCTTAGTTGCATGCTAGTTTATCTTTCATCATTTTTATAGTATCATGCTAATCCCATTTTCATGCTAGTTTAATTCATAGCCATTGTATATCAATTTCATAGCAATATCCATGTTAGTTTAATCAACACACCTAAGCTTTCATTTTGTATTCCATCTTGCATTTCATCTTTTCATATCATTTGATCATCTAGCTAGGATCTTAATTGCATTCATTTTGATCTTGGCATATCCTTCAATCTCGTTCTTTAAGTTGACATTTAAATGATCAAGTGACCTTCCAAATGAGAGGCACCTTGAATCTTGAAGATCCTTAGAGATAGATGAACATGAGACATGCTTGGGGTTCTTGATTTTGAAGCTAACTTAGTTTAGTTTCTATTTTGATTTCCAACTCTAACATAATGTTTCATGTGTGTGTTTGATGTTGTTTGACTCTCTTTTGCAGATTCCACGCTTTCTGACACACACCTTGAATGCTCAAGAGTGCTTGATGATAAATACTCGAGGAATGCATGAACGATGGATGAATTTTTCTAGGTGAAAATGAATTGATAGGATGTCCTTATATAGGTTTCCCTAGGTAAATTATTAATTAGGCCCATCTCCAATGGTCAAATTGAGCCATGGGAACCCAAACTCATTGGGGAGAGAAAGTGCCCTGACCTATTTGAAATAGGGCCTATTTAAGGGGGAACAAGGTGCCTAGGTCGCCCTGGTCTAGATAGGGGCACCCCAAGTGCCCCTGTCCTCCCAAAATAGGGAAAACAAACAGACAAATGGGAAGGCACAACCCCAAGATGGGGTCCACTCAACCATGCAACTAGGTGACATCAAATTTGAGGTAAAAAGGGCCAAGATTGAGCCTAGGGGAGAACTAGGATGGGACACACTAAAGTAGGGGCACAATAATGAGGTTTGAATTGTACCAAGTTATAATTTATGACGCTACATTAACAAAACCAATAGAGCTCTATATCAAGAATGTAAACAAAAAAAAAGAAGTTATACCTTCACACACATGATAAGTTTGACTCCATTATTCTTCAATCCTTCGAGACCTTGTGGACAATATATTTTCTCTCAACATTAAGCACTAGCACAAGATGGCATAAAAAATGGAGTTTGGTTGATTGATGATATGAGCATGATAGAAATACGATGATGAAAGCAATGATGGAATATCTAAGCAAATTTCAACACAATAGATGTAGATGCTAGTTGTAGATATGTTGAATGAGAGGGGAAATACTTATATAAATCTCCAAAAGAATCAAGGGCTTCGATTAAGAGGCTAAAAGATGAATGATCATAATTAAGAGGTTAAAGGAGAATGAATACGATTAAGAGTTTGAAATGAGATGGAGGGATACGATTAAGAGGCTGAAGATAGTGAATAAGATTAAAAAGTTAATTTGAATGAAGGGATGAAATTGAGATGTGGGTTGACTTTTTGAGTTTAATGAATCTAGACGTGTGAAGAAAGGAAAAAGTGGGACACTTGTCAAATGACTACAAATTTTGGTTATGATTCATGTGAACAAGTTAAAGGGCCAAGATTGGAAAGAAGAGGATAATGAATTAATTAAATAAATACAAGTATCTATTTAGTTAATAGTGGTAAAATGAAGAATAATTGGCTTGTTAATGGGCTTCAAAGGGTCAATCCTTCAAAACAAATGGATTTCCAAGTATCATGGATGGGTCATCAGAGCAAGGTTGGATCAAGGTCAATTTTGATGGAGAAGCATGTGGTAATTCCGACCTATTGGGTGTAGGATGTATTGCAAGGGATGACCATGGTCACATTATTTATAAATGCAATCAACACCCAAGGGCGAGAACTAATAATGAGGCTGAAGCCAAGGCTGCTCTTCTTGCAGTTCGATTGGTTGGAAGATTAGGAGTGGAAAATATACATCTTAAAGGTGATTCCCATAATAGTATTCATGCTATTCTCATGGGGCAAGGCAAATAACTGGAAGATTGATCATGAAATTCAATGCATTAAGAATATCCTTATCACTTTTCAAAGATTTAAGGTGTCTCACATTCGGAGAGACGGTAAAAAAGAAGCTAATGCATGTGCAAACCAAGCCTTCGACCTTCGTGAAGGTGAAGCAATAGTGTGCTTCCCTCTCCCAAATGATCAAGTTTTTTATTGATTTTGAAATTATGTTGGTTACCATCTATATGTTGATGGTTATGTTGGTTGGTATGGGAGGAGTGAAGGAGAAATAGCCCAATTCTTGACTCCCAAAAGATTGCTTGTTTCCATAGTCCTCTTCTTTGCATTTGAATATCTTCCTGGAGAAGTATGTTGAGCTCCCACATCCCCAAGTTTGCTTCTGGTATTTCTGGTTGATGTACTATTGTTGTTTTTGTTGTTGCTATTCTTTTTTTTGTGCTTAATCTTTCTTTTATCCTCCACTACTTCTTCTTCTTTCTGCTTTGACTCACTCTTTCCCAGCGCCTTTTTGATGTCTTCTTCATCTCCCCATTTTGGCTCATTTTCCTTTGGAAAATTCAACTTTACCTTAGCTGGAGAGGCTAATGAGATCTCCGACAATCCTTGATCCAGGATGTTATCAGGTTGTGCATCTTGGATCCAGTCTGCTACCTTATCTGACTTGAATGAATTTGATACTAAATTAAAATTGTCTCCTTCCTCTTTATTGACTCTGGATTGATGATCTCCCTTGTTCTTTTGATCTATATTTCTATTCTCACTATTATCTGATTTTGATCTATCTTATCCTCTTCCTTTTCCTCTTTTTGGCTGCTGACTTGTGACTCTCTTCCTCCATAATCTGAGTCCTTGCCATTCTGCTCCTTCTCCTAATGGATGGTATTTACATTATCTCCTTTCTTCATTTCATTTACCAACTCTTTGACTAACTCTTCCTCTGTCCTTCCAACCTGGGACTGTTTTTCTTGATCCAGACCATCAGAACGTGATGCTTTCAAAGAGTTGTCCACCTTTTTCTATACTTTAGTTTGGCATTGAGATTTGACCACATTACTTTCTTACAATGAAAGCATGCAAAAGGGATTGTTTCATAAACAATATTCTGCTTCCATTTGCCAAGGTTTGATTCTATCTCTATTTCCTCTGGCATATCCATTTCGGGCCCAACTCCTACGCAGATTCTAGCATAAATAAGTCTTCTTCTGGATGTCGTGACTGGATAAATAGCAACAAGCTCCCCGAAGGCATTAGCTATTCCTACAAGCACATCTTCCTCCCAATATTCCATTGGGAGCCCAGGTAACTTTATCCAAATTGGAACTTGGACACAATTTTTTTTTCTCTTCCCGCATTAGGGTACCACTTATAGATATACATTAAATATTTTCTGATTGCCCAAGAACTATTGCAAAGGATGTTTCTGTGATCCTCCTCACAAGAGAAAGAAAAGGACATGCATCCTTTGTTCATAGCAACCACATCTACCTGACCTTTCAAGTTCCATTTCCTCTTAACAAACCCACGAACGACCTCAATATTCAGTCTTGTCCCAAAAAATTTGCCAATCAAAGTATTTTCCATTCGAGCAATGTTATGATCTACAATTTGGTCAGGAACAAAAATAGCAAACTTACCTTGAGACACATTCGAGGTATTTTTGATCGGGGGCAAGGATGAATTACCTTTAGGTTTGACCCCAAACAGAGAGGACCATTTACCAATGTGTCCAATTGATCTGGGTCCCCCCTTTAGATCCCCTGAATTCGGTAGGTTCTCGAGATCCTTCCCATTAGATTCTTTTCCTTCCACCGTGTCCTCTAAACTGCTTGTCGCTTGCTGTCCTGGAATTGCTTTCGGTTTACCGCCTCCCAAATTTAAATTTTGGACCTGACCATTCCCCTTGCCTCCTAATATTTGCTCCTCACGTGGTCTGGGACCCCCACCTAGGTCCCCCGAGTCCAAAGGAACATCGGGTTCCTTACCATCTGAACTCTCCCCTTCTACAAGGCTCTCTGAATCTCCCGCTACATACTGTCATGTTGCTGAACCAGTGCTCCCGCCCAAAAAAATTGAATTTTGGGTCCGACCGCTCCCCTTCTCCTTCCTGCTCTCCATTAACATATAAAATTGATGACCTATTATTGATCTATTTTTTAATACATAATTCCATATTAGTTGTCATTAATATAAGAAATTATGCAAAGAGTTCATTTTAAGTACATCCTATTTATATTATCTTGTAGAACGACAATGCACTGAGGGTGAAATGGTTCACTGTGATGGCGGTGAACTTCTCATGTGTTGTACTAGATTTGTTAGAGTTCATGGTAACAAGGAAGGATCACTCTATGTTCATTCCCAAAAAATTTAGGTGCATTAATGGGAACTTTATCTACTGGAGTTTTCGAGCACAACTGATTTGTGCAATCATTTTCCTTGATTCAAAATGCTTGCATTTATGGCCTTGGGTGGTGAAGCATCCTATTTGGATGAAAGATGTTTTATCATGTAGATAGCCTCTGAGATAGTTGTTTCTTTTGGAGTAAGAGAGCGTTAGCGAAGAGAGTAAATCAACACTAATTGGGAAAATGGAAGCCAATTTGTCATTGATGGCAACAAAGCCCATGGTAGCCTTCTGGGGTCAAATTTTGAATGAAGGGCTATCTAATATAGTCAAATACGATGATAGAGACTTCTTTACCTGTGTCAGAATTGTTCTCGAAGATGAATATTTGAAGGCACAATTTAAATACAAAAGCAATGCAGATATAGCCTCCATGTTCGTCACTCGCTTTGAACTGGAATCCAAAGAAACGGTGTGATGGGTGGTTAGTAGTTGTATCGGAGAGGAATGGTGTGAAGACTTTGAGAGTTTAATGGGCATGGAAAGGGAGGGCAAAGGTTTTGTTTGCCTAGGTGGTGTGTGGTTGTAGGTGAGTGAATTAATTGCTCCTCTACATCCTTTCCTCTTATGGAGTGCCAACAACAATAAAGAGATTCACAGAGCATCTGCACAAATTGGAATGAATGTTGTGAAAGATTATTTGAAGGCCAAAGAGGAACAAAGCATTCGGAAGGAGTTGGAAAAAGGGGGGGCATACAAGGTGTACTCGACTACATCATCAGCTACTTCATCGAGGAGGCATGAGTGAGGGAGGCTGCGGGGGTCCAAAAATAAATCATGATATATGTCGTGGATTGGTTTTCTTCCAAAGAACCAGGATGTTGTTGGTGCTTCAATGGCTACATAGGGTCGACGAGTTGCAACAAACAACAAAGGAAAATAAATTATGGTAGCAAGTTAAATTTTTTGCTTGATACATAAAGTTTGTAATGATATTTTGATGAAGACTTTTATGTATGTTTTCAAGTCAGAGGTAGACATGCCATAAATGAATGGTTTAGCAGTTTAGGGATGGTGCAATGATATAGTGATAGTAGGATGGGGGTTGATATTACTGTTAATATGTGTTGTAGTGTTTTCGAAAGGCAGAGAGGGGGTGTAGATCAAATGATGAATTTTGATATTTCAGATGAAAATGTATTGTTTTGAAAATTTTAATACAAAGACTCTTTTACTAATTTTTAAAAAAAGTAGAATAATTGAATAAATAAATAAAAAACATTTATTTAATTAATAGAAGAAATAATAAAAAAATTATTAAATAAAATAAATATTTATTTAATTAAGTGAGGACATGTTTAGTTGTCTACACTAAGTAGTAATGACTATGGGCTCCCAAAACCACCTAAAGAAGATGAGAATAATAAAGGCTTGTCTACCGAAGAGTACACAACCATATTGGCTTAGAAGATGCTCCTACATCTTATACTCACAGGAATGACATTTTTGATATTTATATTTTGAGATTTAAAGTCATCTCTTGGTCTATCAAAAGCAAAGTGAATTTATCGAAGTGTTGCGAATTCTAATACTTCAATAGCATAACAATTTCCCAATTTGAATTTGAGGAATATGGTGATATTTTTCAGTTTAGTATTTACTCCTGATATTATTGAATTCTTAAACTATATCAAACCAGTTTTTTCTTCAATAATTCTTGAGGGATGAAAGAATATGTTTTACAACCACATTATTGGCAACTCTAATATAGCGGAAAAGGGGTTCACTAGTCTAAACATGCAAATTAGGAATAAAAATGAATCCCACCAAATACATCAGAGAACAACCAATAGGCCCAACTACAAACCCTTGCGAGAGTTAGGCACAATGACTTGATTGTTCTCTTTTGTTGAATTGATTGATTGGATAAGTTGGATGTAAGAATTAGGCTAAAAGGTACAAAATTGACAATAAACAATATAAATAATCAGATGCAAATCTAGAAACCAACTAACATGCATAGAACTAGAAAGGGGATGCAAAGGGAATCTATGACAAAAATTTGATTTGAAACTAGGTGGACATTGTAGCTTGGTTCCCTAGTCTAGACAATTGTCTAGGTGCAGAACAAGAATCCAACTAAACTCGAGAGCTTATAATTTTTTTTTCTCAATTTTCAAGTCAAAACACTTGAACTATGGGGCTAGGTGCCCTAGTCCTCTTATTTTCTATTGGATTTTATTTGGTTATCTCTATCTTTATCTACATCATGCTCATGTGTACATTGTCTGAACCTGAAACCTGTTTATGAGCCTAGGTCTATACAAAAGGAAAGAAAATGGTGTTGGGCTATATAGGGGCTTACCTTAGACAAACCCTAGGTTAGACTCAACCCTACAACAATGACGATGAAGAAATAGGAATTTGAAGTGAAATACTTGATTGAAGTGATTATAACTTTAGTTAATGATGCAATGCTCTAAAGATAGGTCCTCCATTTGTTGATGCAATGACATGATAAATCATCATAAAATTCATCACAAAGTCATCATGAAGACATAATTGAATATGCCTTGTTGTAGGTTGTTGATCCTTGAACTCGGATATGCTCTTGAATGAAAAATAATTGCTCTTATATTGGAATGTTAGGATAATAATGAGATAAGATAATGAAACGAGTTAAGAATGGTGTCTTATATATGGAACTCTCAAGGTAAATTCACTTTTTGGACAAGTTAAAATAATCATATTCCAACTTTGAGGATAGATCTATAAATGTTAAGGTTGACACATTATCTTCTTGAAAAGCCAAAAAACATCTGACCCGACAAAATAGGCCCACATTTTTAGGGTTACAAGATAATAGGGCCCTAATACATATATGTATTTTATATGAAAAATGACAATATTTAAGTGGGAAAAAATGTACATGGAACTTTAAAACGAGATAGGACCCATAAGAACTTAAAATGAATTAAGATAAAGGACACACTTAAAATAAGGGCCCAAATAAGTGTTGATGTATTAAAGTGAAATATGACACGTATACTTGGTATGAGGATTAATTCAAGGTAAGAATAGGGCCAAAAAAAAACCTAAAAAGGAATGGAAAATTAAAATAAATGCTAAGGAGAGCATGGAATTGGACTCGTAATTAAAGGAGTACAATTTAAGACACTACACTAACTTCCTGGGTTGGTATTTTATGCTATTAGTATTTTGTGTCTAGCTCCTAGGTAAAATTGAAGATTGTGTATTGACACTGATTCCAGCTAAACAATCTCAAATAATCGAACAAGACATTGCATTTCTAGATGAGATCTAGATAATAGTTCACACATTTATCTAGTCTTCCTTCAATTGGATTGAATTGAAATCACCTTTACCAACAAATATTTTACCACTGATGTTATTCAATAACTAGTAATGGGGTTTGTCCATTGCCATGCTTAACTTTTTTCCACATGATTACAAAGTAGTACAAGATGCCACGTCATGTTAAAATCCATAAAACCACTCAGGTTACAAGGGTAGAAGTTGTTCTTCTTGTGTCAAATAGATAGATAATACCATGTTTACTTTCAATTGTAAAGTGAGCTCTCTATAGTTGGTGGGTCCAAATGTTTTTTGTCTTAATCATTTAGTTCACATCCCTTTTCATTTGATGGAACTAAAGATGATTAGCCTTAAGAAACTTTTCTATTTCCAATGGATGTATTTCAAACTCAATTTTAAATCCTTGAGGTTAAAGCTCAAGTCCGGGCCTATAAATCCTTAAATACACCTTATTCTAAAACAACTCGGGTTAAAAAAATAGGAGTCACCCATAGGTTGTTTAGAGTTAAACAAACATATTATTTGTATTGTATGCTACGAGCAAACTAGATACACATACACATACACACGTACGTACATATAATGGATAATTCCCATATTCAATTACTTAGACCATCTAGTGTATAATTACTTGATGCTAAACACAAGATTTCTTGTATTCATAAAGTACTCAAGTTGAGGTCCATATGAGAGCATAAATTAAATGGATAGTTGAAATGAAAAGGTTACATTTGTTCATTGAATAGTGAGCATGATGCTGGGACTTTTATTGGTAAACAAGTTGATATAGTTCATAGATATAAACATATTCCACTTGTAGTAGCATTAACTTGTTTAGTAAGATTCAATGTCTCTTAAAATATCCACAGTGGTCAATTCATTATCCTACATGAAAAGTAATCACAATCCTTAGAATTTACAGTCATCGCATGTCAAATTGTTTCTATTCACTTCATTCATCATAGTCATTCTAGGTTAATACTACATCTCAGTTAAGTCACATTGCATTTTCATTTTTACCTTAAGTATATGAGATTTTAGATGCATGATTAGACTACTATACACATGCAATATGACCATAATCAAAATATAACCATAAAACAAATGTCCTTGTCATCAAAATCAAATAAAAGCATCTCAAAGTGGCATCAAAATATTAAGTATCTATGTCCATCTATAGGTCGAGCCTCACATGCTTCTTATAGGTTACTCGACATGTTTTATTACTTCAACCTTGTCTTTTGAGTTATACTTCAATGATGGTATAGTAGTGAAGGACCAAACCATAATGATTATTTTCGAAAAACCTATAGAACTTTTTAGAAAATTTGTGTCCCAATAAGCTCAGTTGCACCATTTAGCTACCTTCTCACTAATAACTTCAACAAAGAATGACATCCACGAGCCAATAAATTAGGGTGCATTGTAGGGAAAACCCCCACATCACTTTGAAATTTGAGCACCATGATCACCCTCTCAAAAAATAACTTCAACCCCATACACCACTTGGAAATGATCAGAACCATGGCCACACACAAAATTGTCACTTTATCTTTTCTCCAATCTAGCATGATTGTCATAAATTATGAAGCAATAACAAAGTTGACTTGGCAATTGTTAGCCACATTCACGAGAGTTGTTAAAAACACCTCAAGATTAAGAGGGGGGTTGAATCAATCTCGAACAAGCACTTAGACCTTTTAATCACAACTTCACATTCAATTAATCATTAGTATTAATGGAAGATAAAATAATGAACACCATACACAAGAGAACACCATATTTACATGGAAAACTCTAAAAGGGAAAAACCATAGGGAGAGCTAACTCGCAACATACAAATAAGATTATTTATTTTAGGTACACTGCTAAGGAATATTATTACTCCTGGAAGGACTTGTAGGCTGAGATGCACTACCCCAAGGTAAGATACAAAGGACTTGCAAGCCGAGACACACTACCACAGGGCAAGACACAAATAACTTGCTAAGGAGATTCAAATATAAAATGCTTCTAAAATGTTTATGTGTGAGAGATTTGATTAATTGAAAAAGTCATGTGAGAGGGATCAATGTAGCACCTTGATGATGAAATAATGGGTCCTATTTATAGATGAAATAGGCAAATGGAGGGTTGAGATTCAATTGATTGAAGAAAGGTTAGGATTGCTTGAGGAATTTGTGATCCTCAATCCATGCACTCCTCTTCAACCCAATCACACGTTGACAAGTGTCAACATGAGAAGGCTTGAGAGGAGAGAGACAAAGCAGTAAATGCCTGAAGAGAGATGATGGTTACCATGGATGGTTGGGTTAAGGTTAGGTTAATGGATAAAGCTTTTATCCAAGGGATAAAGGAATTTGCAAGGCCTAAATGGTTACCTTACTTAAGCAATAAATGCTCGAAGAGACTTGAGGGTTGCCTTGGATGGTAAGGTTAAAGTAAAAGTCTCTAACCAAGGGTTAAAGGTGGGTTAGTTGGATCAAAGCCTTTAAGGCTTGAGGAGACTTTGAGGGTTAACTTGTTGAAGATAAAAAGGTTTTTAATGCTATGTAAGAGACTTAAATGTTTTGACAAGTGACTCTTCTCCAATCCCTTAGTTTAGGAATGCACAAATACTTGGAGGGGGATTAGGCTAATTTAGAAGAGTTTAGAAGAAAATTAGTGAGCAAGTGGGCATTGTAGGAAAATACAAGTGGGTGAGGATAAATAGGATTTTAAGTAAATAATAATTTATTAAAACGTGAGAGATTTTAAATAAATATTAATCTACTTAAATGTGAAAGGGGGATTTAATTAAACAAATATGATTTATTTATTTAATTAATAGTTGAAAAAGGAGGAAGGATTAATTAAATGCGAGTTTAATTAATAGTTGGATGAATGGTAATTAAACAAATATAAAATTCATTTAATTGGGTGGCCAGAAATAAGTGTCTACAATAGCTACTCACTCAAGCAACCATTATGCAATTCAACACTTATACTTTACCACACACACTTTTGCAACCTCAACTTCACATCTTCCACTATTACCTTTGATTCATATACACGCACCTCTAATTCACATTATTTGATCTTCTATGTATATCATCCTCTTCGTCACAAAACGTAAATTAGGTTGGCCAAAACAAAGGACAAGCATAAGTCCTATCAAGTCAACCACCAAACATAATTACAGTGAAAGTGGTCCAATCTAGGAGATAAAAAGGACCTAAAACATCATATTACAAATTTCTAAATAGTCCCAAACATCACACATGGCAGTACACATGGACAAGGTAACATGTAGATGAACTAAGTAGCACATAACTAGTTGACCCAAAAACATATCTTCCAAACAAATCAACTCCATGTAGATCCCCACAAGCTAAAGTAGGACCCTTTAATACAAAAACACAATCTCCAATGTTGTTACATACCCCCAAGGGCATAACACAAGCTAAAGAAAAGACTCTATCAACCAAGGCACAATAGTTACCTCGAAACACTAACACCAAACACAATGTAGCATTGAACAGATCATCTAACATCATGCAAAGCACATAAGGACATCCTTTGAACGTCCAACAACATTCTTGTAGCGTCCTAAAATTGCGACACTTGCAATTTCGATTGCATTTCGGTCTTCACGATGGCGACGCAACACGCAACCTGAATGGAGACCCCGAAACTTGCTCACGACACTGAAAACTGCATTTTTCAAGTACCCTGGCCTGAACCTCCTTGCACCCTACTGTCCCGGGAGGTGGGACCAGAGCGCCCAGCGCCCTGGTCCCTGGGTCCTATTTTGGGCCCGGTCTCCTAAGGGGTCTCGGGTCTTTTTGTTTGCAAATTGGAAATTAAACTTTCCTGGTCGGCCTAAGGTCGGGAAAATCAGTCTATCAGCCCTAATTGACAAGTATATAAACTACATTTTTCTCTCTCATTTGGAGATAACACATACATGAGAGAAAAGGCGTGGAAACTATACTCAAGCATTCAAGCATTCAAGCATTCCTTCAAGCAATTGATCATTTCAAGTCTCCATTCAAGGCTAAGTGTTGCATTCAAGACAAGGATTCAACCATTGAAGAGGAGATCACTTACTACATGCTACATACAACATACTACTACAACAAACAACAACATCTAAACCTTCGCACATAAGGATACCAACATCCTTACAACAAGGTATTGTACTTGTTTTACATTACAGACATTTACATTTACAGCACTTGCTCATTTCTTGGTTAATTCCAAAACCGGGGTTTGACCTAAAGGCAAACCCCTAATCCCTAACCCCCCAATCGTCTTCGCTTTTCTGTGTGTAGGTTGCAGGTACGCGGCTGAAATTGAAGATCTGGAATCCTTGTGCAGAGATGAACAGATCCCCCTTCGTTTCGCGGATTTTTCGGAGGACCGTGGCGCCGGGCGCCATCGTCCCGACAACTTTTGCTCAAATTTGCAGGACAGCGCCGTATCGACATTTTACTGCTAATTCCAGGTCCGCAGCTTCATCCTATATCCCTATCTCAGTTTATAAGCGAATATTTGTCATTTTCTATGCATTCCTAGCTTAATTCTTCTATCAACATTCTTTACAAAAGAGGGTAGCCTTGCTGTCTTAACCCTTGAAACACATTTAGCATCCAATCTTGCATTGCGTGGGATTGGATCTTGTGGGTTTCAACCCCTCTTTTGAATGTAAAGTCTCTCCCCTAAGTGAAAACCATCAACCCTAGTGAATCTCCCTAATCTCCCTTCTCTCTCCTTGGAGTTGGAAGAGGGGAGAGCAACTAGGGTTCGATCGTGATTTTCCGCTTTACATTTTGGTGAACCCGACGTGAACATCCTTTCTGATTTTTCATGCTTAGATCTGAAAAAAAAAAATTGATTACATTTCCATGTTTGATCTTTTGCAAAATTTTAGAGGTGATTGCATAAAAACCCTAAATTTTCTTTTTAAGTAATTAAACTTGTGAAATATTTAATCATTAATGCTTGTTACAGATCTGCCCTTCTATTACAAATTATCAATTCATATTTGTGCTTTAATTCTGAAAATTAAGTGGTTAAGTGTCAAAACTCTAATTTTTGAAACCCTCTTGATTCAACCTTTGTCTGACAATTTCACTGATCAAAACATCTCCAAATCAGCTGTAACTTTGGATTCCGCAATAAAATCACAATATCTTTCATCCCTGAAAATTTGGAAAAAAGTTGCGAGGACCGTGTGCACTCCGAGCGCCATCGTCCCCGACATTTTTTCCGAAATTTCGGGAGCGAGATCTTACTGTGTTTTTCTGTTAAAATTCAGAATTTTGGCTGATTTTATCAAATCTAACACTTTCAAAATTACAGTCAAAGTTGGTCTTGTGATTGCTTGGATTAAGGCTTCTAAACATTCAAAAATCATCGAAATTGAAATTTTGTGTCAAAATTGTGTTCTTACTGTCCTAAATCTGAAAAGTGTGTTTGCATTCATTCGAAATTTCAGTGCTTCTTTCAAATTCTTGCAATTTGTGACTTTTGAAATTAAGTGCTTAAACACAACAACTTTAATTTCCGCTTTCAAAATTGAATTTTGCGTGAAATTGAGTCAATTTTTAAATTTCAAAATTTGCATTGCTCTTGACATTCCCTCTAAAATCATAAAATTCAAAATTTCAGTTTCCCTCTCTTTTTCAAAATTCAAATTTTGCATTTTTTCGACAATCTTGGTAGGATTCAATTTTGAGTTTGCAACTTTAATTTGGCCTATCTACAGATCATAAAATCACTCAATTTTTTCAGATTAGCTCTAAAATCATCATACCTTTCATCCCTGCAAATTTTGAAAAAAGTTGCAAGGACCGTGTTGCACTCCGGGCGCCACGGTCCCGGACATTTTTTCCGAAATTTCGGGAGACTGTTGTGATTGCATTTAACAGCTTAAATCTAGAAGATTGGCTGATTTTACTGAAAATTGCTACCTCTAAATTCAAAACTTTCTCTCCTTCTCTAGTGCATGAGTTTTACAACAATAAGCCCTACTTACACTATTCCCGTTAGACGAAGCCGTAGAATTAAGTCTTTCCGAGGTTTAATTACTGAGGAAATGGAACCTAATTTGAATAGCCTTTTTAACAAGGACATGGGTAATTCCTCTAATCCTCTTAATGATGAAGAAGCTCTCCATGAGGTTTTTGAAGAACAACTTTCGAAATTGGATAACCAATTTGATGATTTTCGACAATGGATGTCTCAAGAATACCCTGATAGTCAAGCTCTTCCTTTAATTGAGGGTCTAAAACATATGCTTCAAAGTGATAAGAATGGAATTGATATTTTGCGTGGTATTGCACACATTGTGGATTCAAATGTGATGCCTATGAAGAGTTGTGCCGAATCTTTAGGTTATACACAACCTCCTACTCAAGTCAATCATTCTATTCCTTTGATGACTCCTATTGCTAGCATACCTACCTTTACATCAAACATAATGGCTACTTCTACACAAGACATTCCTCCCGTGATTACTAGTCATGGGGGCAACCCTTCTTCTTCAATTAACCCTCTTCCTTCATTTAATCTGACTTCTTCATTCATTCCTTCAATGAATGTCCCTATTATATCTCCACAAATGAACACGACGCAAGGGGGCAATTTGTTTAACCATTCCATTCCTCCTTGTAGTGTTCCTCCCGTCCAATCATCTCCTATGACTAATTATCATAGAGTCCCACCACCTTACTCTTTACCTTCTTTCAATAACATAACACCTCCATCTCAATCTAACACATCCAATATGAATTCTTCGACTAAAGCGACCATTAATAATCTTGCACAAACTGTCTCTTCTTTACAGCAACAAATTGCCTCTATGAATCAATCTAAGTTTAGTGTGCCCACATTTGACGTTGCGAGCCCACTTTCTCTTGACATTGTCCGAGCTATTCCCCCTAAACATGTTGAAATTCCGCATTTGGAGCTTTATAATGGTAAGGGTGATCCTCTAACACATGTTAAGACCTTTCAAACAATATGTACTGATTTTGCTTATGACCAAAGGTTGCTTGCAAAATTGTTTACTAGAACATTAAGAGACAAAGCCCTACAATGGTATTGCTCGTTGCCTTCTTATTCTATTACTTCTTTCGAACAACTTGCAAATGCTTTCATTCAACAATTTCAAAATAATATAAGTCCTAAAGTTACTTTGATTGATTTAATGCATTGTAAACAAGGTGTTAAAGAAAAAGTGACTGATTTCATTGGTAGATATAAGCATTTGTATGCTCAAATTTCTTTTCCAGTGCCTGACAATGATATTCAAAGAATCTTTATTTCTAATTTACAAAAAGATATTCGAGACAAACTTCTGTTTTCTGAGTTTACTTCTTTCCAACAGTTGTGTGCAACTCTTCACAATTATCAACTGACTGTGAGTCAAATGGAACAATCACATCCTATGGCTCCGAGTGATAAGGGTGATAGCAGTCAACAACCATTTGGGAAGTTTAAACCGAACAGAGATTCCATCAAATTCAATGAAAACATCATCAACAACAATGTGAATGCAGCATCAGGTGTGCCTCCTATTTCTAATTTTTTCAAGAAAGAAAGAAAGTATACTCCTTTGAATGAATCATTGCATAGTATTATGAATAAGTTATTGGAACAAAATGTGCTTACTCTTCCTCCTATAAGACAAATTGATCCTGCAAAGACTACTTCACCTTATTTTGATAACAAATCTTTTTGTCAATTTCATCGTCAGCCTAGGCATGATACTGAAAAATGTTTTTCTTTAAAGGGTAAAATTCAAGATTTGATTGATAATAATACTATTTCTGTTTCTGGAGTGAATGATAAAGGCAATACATCTGTAGCTCCTCCTAATCAAAATCTTCAGATTTTCACTGATCCATTACCTTCTCATACCTCTAATGCAATTGAAACTAATGATTCCTCTCTTTCATCTGATGGTCTTGTGTCTATGACTCCGAATGTGATTAACTTTGTAGAGCAGCAAGAAATCCCTAAAGAACCTTCCATCACATTTGATTCCAGTGAAACCATTAGGGCACCTGATGGTCCTTTATACATAGTTGCAAAAGTTAAGAATACACCTTGCCGTGGAGTGCTTATTGATCCTTCGTGCATGATTAATGTTATTACTGAAGAATTTCTTTTTACTTTGCAATTGAATCAAGTGATTTATGACAAAACAGATGTGATTGTGAAATTATTTGATGCATTTTATTCTCCTGCAATTGGTTCTATTACATTGCCTATTGAGGTCCATAACAAATCTCTTGATGTGAACTTTGCTATTATTCCATCTTCCGAACAATTTCGTGTGAAGCTTGGCTATCCTTGGCTGTCTTCCATGAAAGCTATTGCTTCTCCTATTCATAAGTGTTTGAAATTTCCCCATAATGGTGAAGTTGTTACTATCAATCATAGTCTCTTTAAACCAGCTGAAAGAACTTCTAGCGTTCCTATTGATTACTTTTGGCCTAAACAATTCCAATCTCTTCCTCTGCGAAGTGATAATCTTTTCAAATCTTATCAAAAGTGGAAAACAGATATGATCCTATCTCTAAGTGAACCTAGAACACCTAAACTTGATATTCCTATCATTTTTGAGAAGGAAGTTCTTCCTTTGAAAGATAGAACTAATGTCTTTCCTCAAGAAGATTCCCAACCCATCCCTATGGATGTGACTATGTCTATGCCTAATAAACTTCCTAAGAGTGGACCTATACCTCCTCGTCATGATGGACTTGGTCTTCTACCTAAACCAAATATTCCTCCTTTATATGGAGCAGTTCCTCCTCCTTCCTTTTATAGAGAGAAGAGACCTTCTTCTTCTCCTATTATCCAGCCTAAGAGACCACAACCTAAACACCCAAGTGCTAAGGATGAGAACATTCCTCCTCCTCAATCTTCTTCACTTCCTACTAAGACTAGATGTAATTGTTCTGCACGCGAACGTCGACGAAAGCGTCATCTTAGGGCTCAAGCATCTGCTTCTCAAACTTTGCAATCTCCAAAAACACCCTCAACAAGCATTATTCCATTTTCTCCTCAGCCGGACATTGAGCCTAAATCTCCTAAACATAAGATGCATGATGGTCTTGATCCTGTGCGAGTAAAAGATCCTATTTTTATAAATCTTGATGATGATATAGATGAAAATGTTATTCATGATGAAAATGTTACTTCTCTTGCTTCTGATAGTGAATATGAACTTGTTGATGTTGATAACCATTTATCTAATGAATTTTCTAAAGCACTTATCCTAGCTCCTAGACAAGAACAATGTGGCTCAGAACATGAACATAGCCCTTGTTTGGATCTTGTGATAGCTCCATCTGCTGTGTTGGATGTTCCTCCTCTGGCGTGTTCCCTGCCTTCCCGAAACATTGATCAGCAAGATCGGGGGGTAGATGACGTGCTAGACTAGTTACATTAGCATAGCAGATTCTCCTCCCCTCTCTTTTTTTGTTACTTCTTCTATATGTTATTTTCATTCTTCTGTTTGTCGTCCTTGGTGTTGTCTACTTGAGGACGATGCAAAGCATTGAGATCTCTTTTGGTCTCTCTCATGTTGACTCAAAAGACACATGTGTTCCCTTCTTCTAGGTGACCTTCCTTGATTGGGGAATGAAGAACAATTATGCATACATACATATGATATACATGAATTATCATACAACATACTGACCCCGAGGAAAGCGAAGTCACCTCGTGCTTTGTGTTTTGTGTCTATTATCCTTGGGCTTATCTCACACTTGGGGGCTAAATCCTTGCGATAACGTGCTCCTTTCCTTTCTCATTTCTTATGTGTATCACTACGTTAAAACAATCACCCCCGGTGAGGTGTGTACGATCGCTTTAACGTAGGGGGGCATACATCCCGTTCATATCTTTTCAAGATACTTGAAAATTTCTTGGTAAATTTAGCTTTGCCTTGAAAATTTTCGATATCTCTCTTGCATGACTCATAGTGAGGGAACCTTACTACTGACAGTCATGGTTCTCCCTCGTGATCTTCCCTTTTACTTTGTCAATCGAAGTCGTAAGATCCTTAGTCCACTGGGGGCTTGGTATGTCTTGCCTCCTTGACGTGGTGAAAGTCTTTCAATATTGTTTCCTTGTACTTTACCGGAAGTATGAGCATACATACTCCCGCTAAAATGGGGGCTAAATGTAGCGTCCTAAAATTGCGACACTTGCAATTTCGACTGCATTTCGGTCTTCATGATGGCGACGCAACACGCAACCTGAATGGAGACCCCGAAACTTGCTCACGACACTGAAAACTGCATTTTTCAAGTACCCTGGCCTGAACCTCCTTGCACCCTGCTGTCTCGGGAGGTGGGACCAGAGCGCCCAGCGCCCTGGTCCCTGGGTCCTATTTTGGGCCCGGTCTCCTAAGGGGTCTCGGGTCTTTTTGTTTGCAAATTGGAAATTAAACTTTCCTGGTCGGCCTAAGGTCGGGAAAATCAGTCAATCAGCCCTAATTGACAAGTATATAAACTACATTTTTCTCTCTCATTTGGAGATAACACATACATGAGGGAAAAGGCGTGGAAACTATACTCAAGCATTCAAGCATTCAAGCATTCCTTCAAGCAATTGATCATTTCAAGTCTCCATTCAAGGCTAAGTGTTGCATTCAAGACAAGGATTCAACCATTGAAGAGGAGATCACTTACTACATGCTACATACAACATACTACTACAACAAACAACAACATCTAAACCTTCGCACATAAGGATACCAACATCCTTACAACAAGGTATTAGTACTTGTTTTACATTACAGACATTTACATTTACAACACTTGCTCATTTCTTGGTTAATTCCAAAACCGGGGTTTGACCTAAAGGCAAACCCCTAATCCCTAACCCCCCAATCGTCTTCGCTTTTCTGTGTGTAGGTTGCAGGTACGCAGCTGAAATTGAAGATCTGGAATCCTTGTGCAGAGACGAACAGATCCCCCTTCGTTTCGCGGATTTTTCGGAGGACCGTGGCGCCGGGCGCCATCGTCCCGACAACTTTTGCTCAAATTTGCAGGACAGCGCCGTATCGACATTTTACTGCTAATTCCAGGTCCGCAGCTTCATCCCATATCCCTATCTCAGTTTATAAGCGAATCTTTGTCATTTTCTATGCATTCCTAGCTTAATTCTTCTATCAACATTCTTTACAAAAGAGGGTAGCCTTGCTGTCTTAACCCTTGAAACACATTTAGCATCCAATCTTGCATTGCGTGGGATTGGATCTTGTGGGTTTCAACCCCTCTTTTGAATGTAAAGTCTCTCCCCTAAGTGAAAACCATCAACCCTAGTGAATCTCCCTTCTCTCTCCTTGGAGTTGGAAGAGGGGAGAGCAACTAGGGTTCGATCGCGATTTTCTGCTTTACAATTCTCATATATTTCATTTCGAAAGGCCAAAAGACTCAATCATGAATATAACATCATTAAATAGACTTGCAAAACACATTAGCATTTTAAACTTGAACTAAGACACGACACAAATATTTTAGGCATGTCCTCCGAGTCACATCAACAAAAATGACAATGCAAAGAAATATAGAGCATTTAATGGAACAATTAGACTACCAACAAACTGTAATTACTAGCCACATCAACTGCAACACAATGGACCTAAAAAATATAGGAGTGCAATGTCCATAGAGCATACATATTATGTTCACATCCACAAGACCACAACATCAAATGTAGAGGAATGTACAACATTTTTCCAAACTATCTTCAACATACATTCTTGCAAATACTTACTCCAGATCAATCTACCAAAGACCATATTGTCTTATAAATATCATTTTCTCACTTAGGAGCAACCAAGAGAGATGAACCACCATCTCGTAGTATATACAAGATCGTCACAATCACATCCACCTACTTATCGTGCTTCTAATCTTCATCTGAACATGATATCATCATCATGCTTCTAATTCTCATCTTGATACTACTAATCCTCATCTAAATATGATGTCATCATCCTACTTCTAATCCACATCTTAATATGATATCATCATAGAGCAACCAAGAGAGATGAACAACCATCTTGTAGTATACACAAGATCGTCACAATCACATCCACCTACTTATCATGCTTCTAATCTTCATCTGAATATGATATCATCATCATGCTTCTAATCCTCACCTCAATACTACTAATCCTTATCTAAATATGATATCATCACCATGCTTCTAATCCAAATCTTAATATGATATCATCATAATACCAGCTCTGCCATCAAGCACATTATCAACATATCATTAACATCAATACATCATACTAAGTGTAGACATTAGACACCAAGAAGGTGCACATCCACAACACATAACGTCTTCGACCATCATTCATCTACACTATATATCAGTGAAAACAACTGCCAACAATCTCCTCATGCTCTAACAATCATCATACCAGACATATTATTAATGACAACACACAACAATCATCATACCAGGCATATCATTAACGACAACGCACGAGATGCATCAATGGCAACACACAAGCTGCAGGTTGACATCAATGGCGATAAAAAACAACAAGAGCAGCCACTAACATGATCTTAATCACCTATAGAACCACCATGGAGTTTATCTTAAATTCTTTATTCAATCATAGCCTCAAGATTACCCCTATAATGGCAATTTGATGCATCCTCATTTTTAGACACATTATTAGCTCCATAACACAACAAAACAATGAACTATCCAAAGTAACCCAACCAAAACATATCCCAGTGACATAAGTTGTCATAAATACATTTCCCACATCAAATTTGTCCTCCATATGTACTTTGCCAACCAAGAAGCCTTGGGTTTGTATTAAAAGGGTGCTTTTCCTTGACACACTAAAGTGCCAACCAATGCCTCTAGAATATCTGTCATAACATTCTAACTTCCTATACCAGGTATTGCCAAGTTAGCCAATGTGTTAGCATCTTTATTGGCTTCATGGTGTCCATGGATCATGCTAACATCGTCAAAAAATTTAAGCAAGTCCAAATGAATCCACATAATGTTGTTTAATTTCCATTTTTTAAATTTTCCTCCATCAAAGTATCAATTATTATTAGAGAGTCACCTTCAACTACTAGTTTCTTAAAACCTAGTTTTAAACCTTCTTGAAGACTGTAGTAAATTTCATGAAATTCAATCCTATTATTAGTGCCTAAAGGAAGAGGAATACACAATTTGCCGATTTCTTTGCCTTATACAAATTTCAAAAAATACATCCAACCCCACACTTGCTTTGATTCCCTTTAGAATCCTTGTTAAAATTCATCTTAATTAAACCAACCTCCAAAGGAAACCACTTCACATTCAATCTCACATTAGAACTAGGTTTAACCGTTTGATCCTCGTGAATGAGTGCTTTTAATTTTATTTTCATTTATATTATTTTAACAGTATTTGAATTTAAACAAATAAGTCCTTTTCATTTTGAAAATAAAATAACCTAAAAAAAGAAAGAACACTCCTTCCCAACCATTCACATATTTGGTTGGCAACTAGAAAATCCCATGATTGGAATGCAATGTACTTTGACCTTTAATTACATGTATTGGTTAAGCTAGCTATAGAGAAATTGATAAGGACAAAACAAGACAAACAATCATTACTTATGACAATGATGAAACCTTATGTGTCTGTGGGAGGGTATTTAATTCTTGACAACATGATAAAGTAACTCATTGTATTGATCCACCACTCTCTACAATGATGCTCTATCTCCTATTTTAGGGAGGAACACTTTCCTGCATTTACCTCATCATCACAAAGTAGTTAGTCCATAAGTCATAATTATACCAAAATTTGAATACTAAAAAAAAATCATTTTAGTGATGAAATGTAGTTGGGAATGGAGTTCACTAGTTTAAACATGCAGACCAGGAATCATTTCCAACCTTATAAATTAAACGGGGAACAATCAATTAGGCTCAACTTTAGTCACTTAGGAGAGTTGAGCACTTTCATTAATTGTTCCCTTCTTGATGATTGGAATGAAAAATGATGCACAAACTAGGTAAGATGCTAGGAAATTGCCAAGATTTAACATAAACATAAAGATACAAAACAAAAAGTCAACTCAGAATCACAAATCTGGAAATGAGATACAAAGAGGAACTTGTCACTAAATTTTGAGCTTGAAAATGTCAGTCAAATATGCTACGTGTCCTAAACCTGGATGTGCTTTTGTTAGCTAAAACTTTGGATTTTAGATCAAGATGTTCTATAGATCACTCCTTTTAAAATATAACCAAAAAGTGTGTGTCACATGTGCAAATCAAAATAGACAATGAACTTTTGCCTTTTCAAAACTTGGAACCGTATGTCTTAGTCTGCTCTCTACAACTATGCAACTTTCAACTATTGGATCTGTAACTTGCACAGACAAAAGAAAAATGTTTTATTGTATAAGGTTTTGCCTAAGTCAAATCTTCGGTAGGAATTAACCTTCACTATAACAATTATCGATTAGAAATGAGAGCTTACCTCTAGTAGGGTAGAGGCTGAAAACTTTATAGAAATGCTAAATCGAATTAATATTACCTTAAGATTGACAATGGTGGTGTTGCAATGCTTTTTACATAAGATCTTCAAGGGTTGACGTGATAACACAACATGAAAATACATAATAAGATCAATCATGAAAAAACACTTGCATTAGATTGTTGCTCCACAATGCCTCAATTTGAAGACACTTGCTCAATAATGCTTGGTCAAGGATATGGAACTTATGAACTTGCTAGATGATAAAATGAATTAAGGATGATTTATTTATATAGGGTTTACAAGGTATTTTATATTTTAAGCCAACTTCTAATGGTCATATCATAATATTAGGATCTATAACAAATGGAGAGAATCGAAACTCCAACATTTTTTATTTTGGTTTGAGAGGAATATGGCACTAGGTGCCCTAGTCCACCTAGAAAAGGACCAAAGAAGGATGGATGTAGATTGCATAGGCCCAAGACACATCATATGGTCACCTCACGAGCATATGACAACAATTTGGTTGTGACAAGACCAAAAATAGGTTTGAAATGAGCTATGAAAGGACATGATAAAGCAAGGGCCCAAAAAAGAGTGAAATTGTGAAGGGTCAATTTATGACATTACAAGTGATTAAATAAAGTCATTCTTAATTCTTATATTATCACATTGATATTTACACCTAATATTGCAATAGTCATAAATGTACATCATAATGGTCAATACAATTGAACTAGAGATTTTCACATTTTAAATCTATATTATCCAGACAAAGAGATAAATATCGAGTTATGGAAGTATTCAAAAACAAGGTTTGACAACAACTAATGAGAGTCCATACAACTCAATAATAACCACAAATTGAAGAATGTCTCAACTCTTTCAATCACCTTTAGTCATACCAAAATCACCTCCACCATAGTTACAACAAGAAAAAGAGCTCAAAGGTTTGAAATTACACAAACTTTAAAAAAAATAAAATTTAAATTTAAAATCTTATAAAAATATTAAATTAAAAACATAAAAATAACTAAACAACTACTTAGTAAGTTGCAAAATCTTCGCCCATTTAAATTTTACAAAAATATGAAATTGTTTGTAAGGTGGGTCCTGTGCAGCACACAGTACTTAATCGATGATCGTCTATAATTTCTAACTTCGACAAATCTGGTGGCAAACTTAAAGTTTGGCGGGAAATTTAACTTGCCAAATTTCATAACGAAAACATAGAGTGGAGGGAAAACCATATTTGCCCCATTTCTCCGCCATCACATCACAAGTCCTTTTCTTGTCATTAAATTTCGTTCATCTATCTAAATCGAACGGCCGTTGCATCTGTTTCAAAAGTCGCTGGGCGGATTGATCCCTGTAAAATCGCCAGAGAGTAAAGAGATTTATCGCAGTAATGGCTGAGGGCGCTTAGGAAGCCGAAAGCAATGCTGCTCAACGGTTTGTTTGCACGATTCAGTCGAAGAGTCGAACTCGTGTCGCTTTGCCGATTCTAACGGTGTGCTTCTTGGTAGGTTTCGGCGGTTAAATCCTGAAATGCATTGAAGATACCGTGGCCGCAGGTTTCGTTTTCGTTATTTAATTTTGGTTTTGAGTCCGTGATCTGGTTCTTTCTATCGCAGCACTAAAATTGGACAAAAAATTGCATCATTTGCCCAGTTGTAGATGATAAGGGTTCGTTTTTAGGGTATTATAAATTCAGAGGAGAATAAGCTTGAAATTTTAAGTAGGTTATCCCTTATTGTTAAAAAGGGATTATTTCATATCACTTCTAAAATAGTAGTTTCCTTTCAGCTCAGTGTCAAGTGTTACGGCACTCGGCCCTTACGGAGAAACAAATCTTGACGTACTTTTTGTCAGCTATCGTTCTCTAGTAATCTGCCTTGCCTGTTGTGACATTATAAATAGCATTAGAAACTAAAGCCCAAGTTGCATTCACGGTTAGGTTTTCTCAAAGGTAAGTGAAATGTCCGAACCCGTTTCCATGGCACCCACTGGAGTAGACAATTTAATGGAGAACAATGAAAATGTTCCACCTTGTCCCGCTTCAAATCCGGAAGAAATGCCCTTGGAATCGAATCCTGCTGTAAATCAGACAAAGGTGCTCAAATCCGCATCTCTGCCTCGAGGCCGGCCCAAAAAATCTCAGGGTAAAACCCCTGATTCTTTACTTCCTTCCAAGCGGTTAAAGAAAAAATCTGCAAATACTTCGTCAAAATCGAAGGTCAAAAAGCTGGATTTTTCGCCTCTTAGAACATGCCAAACCCTCGGTGGGAAAATTTCAACGCCCGTGTCAAAATTCGAGAGTGGTAAACTCTCGAATTCAAATTCTTGCGATGTGAGGTCAGATTCTTGCACGGAAGATGTGGAATTAAGGCATGCACAAGAACAATGCCCGCTCAACACACAGGGCAATATCATGGTTGTCTTAAGCCCTAATGATGCGGCTGCGATAACACCCACTGTGCTCAAGATGTCCAATACAGGTGGCAGCAAGGCAGATGATTCGTTAAATAAAGCGGCATCAGATACCTGTACCTCTTCTGCAAAGAGGTCACTGAAGCGCAAGCGCTCTTTATTTTTGCAAACTTTGGATTCAGAGTCCAGGGAAACTCATATTCAACAATTTCAGCAAGAAATCGAGTCACTGCTCAAATATTTTAATGAATCTTTTGAAAAGATTGGATCTGTAGATGAGGACGAAGTTGCTGATATGGGGAATGCACCAACAAACGTGATTATTGCACGTCTTTTGGAGGACAGTAGGCTTTCTTACACAAAATTAGTTGAGCAGATCCATGAGAAATTGAAGAACAAGTTGGATCAGAATGGAGTGGAGATTAGCTTGGCATTTGTGAAAAGTTCAGTGCTGCTTATTGGGCAGCGCCCTTTGTATGGCATTCCAAGCACTGTAGCTGATGTTTTAGAGGATGAATCCGAATCTTGCTTGTGGTGCTGGGAGGTGCAATTTCACCTTAATTTTTTAATGTTAAAATCGAGAGCTTTTTTATTGTTTTTATGTAGTTGCTAGTAATGTTGATAAAAGTCAATTTGAGTTTCTTTCAAATTGTGGGAATCAGAGTTATAGGACAGTTGTTTTCTTATTCTTGAAATTTGTTATGCAATTTATCTATTTGATAGAACTATTTTCATTCTCTGTGATAAGGGTGATAGTGAATACATTGACTTGTTCTATACCAGGTTCGAGACTTAAAGCTGCTACCCAAGTCACAACGTGACTTTGCCAGTGTTCGCCGCAGATGTCGAAAGAAGATTCATGAGCGCATTGCTGCTCTTTCAGGTAGGGCTTCACTCCTATTTTTGAAGTTTAATTGCATTGATTTTTAATATCCATATTGATTGTTGCATTGTTGTTGTTTAGCAAACTGAACCTCTTTTTTAACGAACTCTCGAGGGAAAATCCTAGCTTGATAAGAATTATTCCTTCCCTCTGGTCCTTGCAATTCAGACGTGAGTCCTGAGATCATCTTTCTTTGGCTCTTTTGGCAGGCCTCTTTGAATATCATCTTTCCTCAACAATTTTGAAATTGCTTAAAGCAAGTAAAGTTTGTAATATCAAAATGAGTTTTATTCTATAATATTAGTAGCACACCATCTCAATATGATTTATATCTCAGGGCTAGTCATACATGTGTACGCTGCTATGCAATGTCCCCTATTAAGAAGTTGCCAATTCCTATAGGGAAACATACATTACTACCTACCGTGTTACGGTAATTAGTATAATTACAAATTAATGACTAGGATTGCTTGTAGTACAGTTAGGCATTGTCCTTATTCAGGCCTAATCTTAATTCCCATCTAATTTCTAATCCTGGATGGTAGACTTGCTTGTCTAGGGCATGGTGATACCATCTCCCTAATGCAGCCCAGATTACTGGAACCTTAGTCCATTCACCCTTGAGGCCCGCAGCCCAGATTTCAGGATCATGAGTTCTTTCACCCTTGGGGCTCATCTATAATGAGATGTTTTAACTCTCCCTTTCTCTAATAGCATCACATCAGTCCTCAAGAAAAAAGGAATCAGAACTGGTTAAGGCATAGGTCTGTAGATAGGCCATCATCTTGTTGTACGGTGAATGTATTTGAAATTAAGTATGACTGTCATACATATTGTAGTCTGCATTAACTTAAATTCTGCATAAGAACATTATCAAGCTTCATATATGAATCATACATATTAAGCACATCCCCATGCATATCACCAAGAACAAGGATGTTACTGCCTGTAACTTGATAACAGTTATGATCTGATCTGATCCATTGTGTTGTCACTGAATGCTTTTGATTCCTTTCCTTTGTATCTCTCAATGTGAGGGAGATGTCACATCTTTTCATCATGCATGCCCTTTGGCAAGAGACACACCCTTTCACCATTAGCACTCTTTGAAAGAGTGCACCTCTTCATTATTTCTGCCCTTTGAAAGGGACACAACCTTTCACAATCAGATCTTCACTTATTTAAATCAGATCTGCACTTCTGATTCCCAAATTATCCCCTCTCAGATGAGGCTCTCTTCTCCCTTTATATCTCATGTTTGAGGGACTCACAACTTTTCATTTTGTCTTTTGACCATTCATTAACTTAATATATAACGAATTATATATTTTTTTATATTTTTATATTATAATTATTATTTATTATTAAATTCTATTTCAAAGTGGGGACATTTCACGCTATCCTTTCTCAAGGCGGATGCATTGCTATGAAGATCTGATTATACTCTTAGCTGTCTAGTTCATAATATCCATACAACAATTGTCTACACAAGTATCGCAACTAGATTGAGTCATGGTTCTTTGTCAAAAAGTGACTGTGTAGTGGGCTTAAGCTCTATGAATCAGGTAAATTATAAATATTTGTGTAGAAGTGCATCTCATTGAATAGTTCAATAGATGTATATGCAGTTTACTTAAAAAAAGGTAATGATGCATCAAAACTTGATATTATACAGAATTTATCCCACCCTCAAGGTTTATCTGGTGTGACTACAAAGTTGACAATGTTTCTATAATTGTTTATAACAGTAAAAAACACAAGTTCTCAATAATTCCCTTTAAAAATTTTATCATGAACCGAATCAAATAAGAGGACAGTACTATCAAAAAGGCTTAAGACACTTTATTTTTATATTACTTGGGTGTTTTTGATGGATTGGGTAGCCTAACGAGCCCAGGATGTAGGGAATGGCAAGCTATTCTAAAATTGTTGCAAGCAAAGGGCGATGTTTACATACTTCTTTGATATTTTTAGGACAGGCAGGGGACATCCTCTACATCCTTTCATTCCCAAAACTTCCCCTAATGAAGGGATGCTTGGTTTGTATTGGGAAGGCATACTTTATGACTGGGATCTTGTCCAAGGTTTATTCCTTCCCTTGTTGCTTCCTAGTTTTTGTTTTAAATTCTAATTTTTTGATTGTTGGAGCTGCATTATTACTCCTGATTAGCTGTCATCACTTCTTGGACTTCTGTGTTCCACTATTTAATTTCTTTCGCTATCTTTTCAAGACATATTTAGACATTTGCAGTCGTTTTTTGCATGTGGTATTAAAAGCTAAAAATGTTTTTTTGACTTGTGCTATCCTGTCCAAGCTTTATTTTTGCACCTGTTGTGTCCCACCTTTTGTTTTAAATGCTTTATTCTTGGTTGATTGAGTTGCATTTCTACTTCTGATTGGGTGTTATAATGTGTTCGTTGTCACATTATGTAATTTCTTTGTGTTTTTTTTCAAGCCACAAATCTGGATATTAGCCATCATTTTCTGCACCTCTGGTATTAGAAGTTAAATAAATTTATTTTACAACCTTTGCCATTTTGTCTAAGGTATATTCCTGCCCCTTATGCTTCTTAGTTTTAGTAAGCATGGAAGGAGCTTATCAAAGATTACCTATGCTATGCACTTAATACAGAACCGCATAACTATAATATTTTATAACTTATATTTAACTGATGGAATTGCATTATTTTTTAATTATAAGAATATATGGTTTGTATAAGGCCCCCATACATGCTAAGTGTATGGAAGTATGCAACTACTACTATTGCATATTATATCGACTGCCTTATTGGATGCAGCAATAGGAAGCATGAAAGGAGCTTATCAAAGATTACCTATTCTATGCATTACATACGAAACCATTTAGCTATAACATTCTAGACCTTATATCTAACTGATGGAATACAGACACAATACAGGATAGACTACATCTTATCAGCCAGAAACAAAAAAACTAAATACATAAGACTACACAGAATTACATTTCAGCAACACCTCATTGTACCATTCCTTTATTGGATTTGCATCATAACTTCTGACTGGCTGTCATAACTCTTTGTAGTTCTTTGTCCTATCATGTAATGTCTTTCTCTTTGACTGTCTTTCCAGTGCATAAATTTAGAAATTAGCAATCGTTTTAAGCTCCTTTGGAATTAAAAGGTAAATATATTTCTTTGTATTTACAACAGCAATGGTATCAGCATTGTCATCATTAGAGTCAGAGGGAAGCAGGAATGCAGCTTTAACCAAAGCTGAAGATCTGCTTATGAAAGCTGATGATGAAATCAGAATCCGTGCAATGGTGGCAGACTTGATGCAGAAGTGTCTTTCTCAAATGTATGTAAATATTCTTACGTATTGGATTGTACTGCAACCCATTTGGATATATTCTTTTGCCTATTAAAGATTATGAAGTGGTAGTTCCATGTGCTGAAATGAAAGTTATCAATGAGACCATGCTCTTGGTGTTTGTGATACTCTATAAGTTGAGAGTTCTAAATGCAATATTGTTTGTTTGATAAAGGATGGTTAAGCAAGCTAAAAAAAAGGAGAAAGAGGCAATTAAGGAAAAGGAAAGAAATGGCCGAAAATGTGAAAAGGAACAACAACGTTTGGATCGGGAATTAAGAAAGGAGAAGATTCAGCAGGTTAGTTAAACCATCATGCTGAATTGTAAACCTATGATAGAATAATGTTTTGAAGCATTTCCTAATAACTTTTTTGTTACAATTCCAGGAAAGAGAACAGGCTCGAGCTCAAAGGGAAGCACACATGCATGTTAGATTCTAAGTACCCTTACTTCGATTGTTTAGTTTAAATAAAATTACATTATTCTAAATTTATCATCTATAATGACATTGATCAAGTCTATGCATGTTACAAATATACTTCATTTCTAAGTCTATAATATACCAATTTGAGTGTGGGATATAGTCTTGCTTCTAGACACGATTATGAGAAGACACGGACTTGTATGGGATAGGGGAATAGTTGCTTCAATGTCTTATTTTTTTAAAGAAAAAAGGAGGTAAATATTTTGAAAAAGATAAATATAAAACTATTTAACTCTTTATATTTAGAAAAAAAGTGACAACTTCAAAAATGTAAAATTTATAAAAATTAAAAAACTAATATTTAAAGTGTTAACAAATGTCAATAAAAACAAAGATTAATTGTATTGGTATATGATCAATCTATAGGTTTGGACTCAAGTATAAGGGTTTAGATATGCTGGTATGGCAATTTTTTTTGGGATTGGATTTGTTTTATTTGTAATCTAAAAATCTGAATTAAATTTAGAGTACCACATGCCATATACATAATAAACAAAACCGTCATTAAAAAAATTACTTCAATGTCAATTTTCCTAACTTGATTGTCATGATGGATGTTCATTGTTCACAAGAAGTGTCAATGTCACTTGCACTATAAGTATATTGGCTATTTGACTCAAACAATGAAGTCTATTTGTTTGTGTGAAAGAAGGTACAAGTTAAAATACATGTGCAGTAACTCCTTCCCTTTTTATGATGTCAATTCATTTTGCTTTTTTTAGTGGATGAAGGAATATGTATTGCTTTTTTTCTTAGATAAAGATGAACAATCAACCTATTGTAGCAAAGTTAGAGACGTAGAGTTACAAAATTATAAATTCAAATTCAAATCTGAAAAATAATGTTTTCCAAAAAAAAGAAGCTTAAATTTAAAGAGTTTTTAGTTTGAAAATAAAAAACTTGCAATACTAGTTTGATTACAAGAGGTTATATGTGTTGGAATGTTTGGCCATGGTATAACTACAATTTGTGAATATCTTGTTCACATTTGTCACAAAGAGTGGAACTGCTTTGATTGTTGAAGTGTACAAAATCAAATCAACAAGCTCATTCTTTACTTATTCTCCAACTTAGGATTAGGCAAGAGTTTAACAAAGATCAGCTTGTACCTTTCATTCACTTTCAAAGCTTTGAATGGTGAAACCCTCCTATTTTGTAATATTTTGGAGTCAATGCAAATGCAAGAAGATGCAATGGGGTAATCATTTTGCTCCTTTTTTCAACAATAATTGTTTGCAATTGTTTGAAGGAATATATCTTAGGATCTTGCTTGTTCTCAAATGCTCCTAATGATTTAGTTGATGCCATCAAATACTCTCAAACATCACTTAGCAATGTTAATATAATGGATAATTCTTAAGATGCTCTTTTGAAGAGATTATATTCCATTTAATTTGATCAAGTGTCATCTAGGATCACTTGTTTAATAATTCTTTGTTTTCTCATTGTTAGATTACCTTCACATGGACCAATTTAAATTTGTTAAATGACCATGCTAGAAAATGCCTCTCATACTTTCACAAGTTGTCTCAAGGAAATTGTGTTGGAGGCAAATTGGTCTCAACAATATTTAAATAAATAAATAAATTGAAGACAGAATATCTAAGCATTAAAAAATAAATTACTATAGTGTAACATAACATTGCATTGCTTCACTTATCTTCAGTGGCACTATTTTTTGAATAAACTATATATGCCTTGCAAGATGTGGTGGTTAGTGATGAACATACAGATTTATTTAGCACTAGCATGCACTTGTTTGATCCAACTAGTTTTGTAGCATAGGGTTAAATGAGTGGATAACACAGTTTCCAAAAGATGTAAATTAGGTGCACTAAATTTTGTTTTGTTCTTTATGATGTGGACACTATAACCCCTTTAGAGAAGATAACAATCACATAGATTAAGGGTTGATTTTTGGTATTTGTCTATCCATTATAAACAATAGACAACCTTGTCTCAATTCATGAATTCTTGATGGGCATCAACAAACCTTCAAGTTTCATCTCCTTTGCCAATTAGGTTCTATGCACCTTCTCGAAACTTGGTCTCTTGCTTTCTTTTGGAGCATCATTAATTTTCATAACCAATTTTTGCTAATATGGTGAGTGAACAATGCTCAAAGCCAAACCATTTGCATATACAAGTCTTGCAATGTGTTGATTGACAATGTTTTGGAACTTATTTTGAAAAGACTTCTAATGGTCTTTTTTGCAGAGTTACTCGGGGATGTGTCCCCGACCTGAAAACCCTCGTCCCCGTCCCGAGGACGTTTCGGGGATGGCCAGGGGACGTGTCCCCCATCCCCAAATTGCCTTGTTTTTGGAGGGGACATCCTCGAAACGGCTGGATGCCTGCCCTAGCTTTGGGGGATGTCCGTACGTCCCGGGGACGGTTGGGACGTCCCCAATCTGTCCCGGGGACGCCCAGACGTCCCCCATTCTAAGGCCCTTAAAAAATATTAAAAAAATTAAAAAAGTTGTATTTTTAATTTTTTATTTAAGTTTTCTAATATAGGCCCCTTATTAATTCAAATTGTTATTAAAAATAAAAAAATTAAAAGATAACATTAATTAAATTTTAAATTTATTAATTTAATTCATAATTTTGACAATGAAACTATATGGCAGCAGTGTAGCCTTTGTGCATTTTAACACAGAGATTAGAAAATTGCCAAGCTCGGCGAGTCAATAGAAAAATAACACCCAACGCCTTTATTAAAGTATAAGTTTTTTTGGCCTTGCGGGGCGCTGCCCCTCGACCCCGCCCTGTATTGCGTGCGCAAGGTGCTGCCCCTTGACCCTAGAAGGGGCGATGCCCCTTGACCCCACCTTGGGGGCGCTGTCCCCAAACCCCCGTTGAAAAATATGGGGGGAAATTGTGTCGATCGAAGTAGGGAAAATTTAACCTCCGAGTCTATTGATATGCATATTGACAATGTGAATGAATTGAAATTCTGATTTATGAATGCATAATTGCATATTGTGTATTGAGTATTAACAATGTTGTATGTTTAGAATTTATATTCTAAAATGTTTTCAACTTTTCATATTATCATACACATGCTATATCCATGTTTTATTATTTTCATATGAATATAATGTATGTATGCATGCTTTATCCATGTTTTCATATGAACATTTAGAATTTTGAAATTTTCCTATATATTTTAAATTTTTCCTATATTTTATATAGCCGTCCCCTTTGCCATCCCCCGCTGTCCCCAAATTTGGCAAAAAAATTTGCCGTCCCGGAAACGTGTCCCGTCGTCCCCGTCTCGGAAACTCGGGGACCCGGGGTAACTTTGCTTTTTTGTACTCTTATGTGTGGTAGGCTTGTCTTAATGTGTAACCAAGATTGGGTAGCTCTTTTCTTTATGAATAGATGGGGAAGGAGGGGGCTTCATTGCTCAAGATCTTTTCCTTGCCAAGGGATGTGTTGTAATATGAGCAATTGTTTATTTTGGTTGATTGTGCTCTCTAATGTATTTTAGCACTTAAGATGTTGACACAATTGCACCCTTCTTCCATGAGTAAACTCTAATACCTATGCCAAAAATATCACATATGTAGGTTTTCACTTGATTACACGAGCATGCTTAAATAGCTGGCAACTTATCGTGTGTAGGGGTTGTTGGCATGTGAAGTCAGTTGCTTTATCAAGTATTGATTAAATAGTTGGTAACTTACTACTTTTGGTTAAATTTTGTTCAGGATTCATTATTTTTTTTAAATGTTAATTTTTATGGCGACGAGTGGCCATCATCTTGGGGATGGCTAGTTGTGCCCTTTTGTTTCATGAGACATCCTTAAGTTTTTGAGATGTCTCTTGTGTTTTTTCAAAAATTGGGGATGGCTTGTAGGTGTCCCTTAGGCATCCCCTCATCCTCAAAATGTTTTGAAGATAGGAATGAACCAAAATGTTTGGGATGCATCTTTGCGTTTCCTTGGTCACAATTGTAATATTAGCTTCGACCACCATTGCCTTAATGCAATCTTTTTTTCTTGATGTCTAGTTTTAACCACCGGTGCCTTCAGTCAATCTATCTTTTTGATGTCCTAACATAATACATGGTTTAAAAAATATGTTTTTAAGCACCCTTCACCATCAAGTTAGGTAACTTGCATACATGAGTTGAGTTGATCACTACTTGTACAACATCAGAGACTTCAACCTTTTTTAAGGCATCTTTAAAAAGCAATTTTGATTTCCTGCTGAACGTGGAGGGTAGATGCTCTTGAAAATAATCATTTTGTCCCTACTTCTAAAAGTCTTCCCCACTTCTTCTAATCACATTCTTATCTCCCAAAAGAAGGGCCTGAGATTTTTGTGCATAATTTTCTCTCTCCTGTGCATTTGCTGAGTCAAACTACTGTGGCACCTCATCATTGTCCTGCTGCTAGCCTTATAGAATTCTTATATTCTCATATGAATAAAGTGCGGTTACAGGATTTCAATTTGAGTGAAGTATATAAGGAATTCAAGTTTTCATGCATGCCATTTATGTTCAATTGAACAACTTGTATTCAAGTAAAATTTAACTCACTTGGTAAAATTAGTCAAGGGATTTTGATCCTGCTGCGCTCACGGTTCAAATAAAATGAAAGATGCTTCCTGCATGGTAAGTCTTGTGCAATTGTAGACAAAATGGGTATGAAATGTTCTTATGTACTTCATAGGGGTTAGGCATATGTATAAAACAGATCACTTGAGCCTTAATATGAGTATATGCAATCTAACATGGAAGTGCTTAAATGGTGCACTTGACCTGTTTGTAATAGGGTTATCAAATTTATCTTATCTTAGCGCTAATTTGTCAATACAATGGAACATTCCTGCTACCATGGTCTACACTCTAAAACACCTTATCAAGGAAGGAATGCCTTTTATCCAGCTACTATGAGCGGAGATCCTTGACATTGCCTAAAGTGGCAAGACTGCTTTATGGTGTGCTTGAATAAGGAATTATGTGCGTTACATGGTGTTTCTTCAAAAATATTTATAACTAATGAATTAATCAGAGCTTCAAACAAACTTACAAAACATTTGTCTTTGGTTGAAGTCTACCACATTTTGTGACTTTGGCATGATAGATAACAATACAATTTGACATGTAATAGAAAGATAAGTTTGTGTTTGCTGTGCAGACCCTCTGTATATTTCAAGGCTCAAGATGCGTCCTAACAAAACTATTAATAGTTTTTTAAAACTCTTGGCATTTCTGTATTCTTGATGTAGAGGCTAGAAACCTAGTGCTGGCTTTATGGACTGATTATTAAAAAATGAATTTTCTCTCAATACGTAATTTGATTATTTTCAATAATAGAGGAATAAATGAGCTTCAGGTTGACAATTTCACATCATATATTTCATTCCTGTCCTGCAAAAAATGTGTTTTCACTGTTCAAATTGTACAGTAACATCATATGATATGCATACTAATTTATTATCTAAATATTGAATGCTTGACATATATTGCTCCCACGGAGGCCTTTAGACAATCTGAACTAATGCAAGTTGCAGTCTTGAATCTTGAAATATTATTTTGGAAAAAGTGCTGTCTTAAGTGCAGTCTACTTCTTGTTGGTGGCAGCACCTACATCCTATTGGTGTCAGCATATAGGATCATTTTTTTTGGTTAATAGCCCATCATCAGCTTGTTCCGATAACATATTTTTAAGAATAATTTGTGTATCCTTTATTTTTGAGTCTATAAAAATCTGCTATAAGTTTTTGTTTTGTTTTGTTTTCCAAATATTTCTCATGAATAATTTGCAACTGAATCATCTAATGAAATATTGTCTGCCTTTCTACTGCTTTAAGTTTCTCTTGATGTTATGAATTAATTTTCAAGTGGTGCTAGGAATGCCTGATTGATTACACATGTGACACAACACAAAGTTTCTGTTTTTGAACTAGTTTGTTGTGTAAAATGTGTTGGTGCTTCTACCTGGCTCTTTTTTCTAGCAAAAAGAGAACAAAGTTATATTGAAGCTTTGGTTGATTGTTTTGTGGCATCTTTTTATATAAATATGATAGTAAGCACAGTTAACTTTGGCCGATCTTCTGTACAGGAGAAAGAAATTAAAAGGCAGCAAGAAGAGGCTGAGAAGGAACAAAAAAGGCGTGAGAAGGAAGAGGCTGAAATGAAAAAGCAACTTGCAATACAAAAGCAAGCGACAATCATGGGTCGCTTTCTTCAGAGTAAAAAAGAAAGCACCAAAACTCAAAATGTGGAAGAAGCTACTCACAAGCCTTTGGTGGAAAATGCACAGGTTTGTAGTGGAGTTATGGCACTAATGGATAAAACATTATGGCAAGGAGAAACTCAAACAGAGAATCTTTTAAGGTATTTTCTCTAATTGGAGATATTTCCATTTTGTTTGTAAGGGTTTTGAGAAGAATTTCTTATCAAATCTATATGGATTGTGATCAGATCACATTTGGCAGCTTGGCGTGATGCTAATAATAAAAAAATTACAAGAAACCTACGATGGGGCAAGCGGCGTAAGCCCAAAGTTGCGTTGTTCAATGAACTGCGGCTGCAGCGAGCATCTGCTGAAGCTGTTATCTCAGAAAAAGTGCAACCCTTTACAAGCAAAAAACGGACTGCTAATGATATTGAAGATCATGAGTTTAAGGCAAAAAATGCTGCAAACGACTGGGAAGAGCAGGATTTATGTGATAGCTTGCCTGATACTATTGGGAGTACTGATGTGAATAGAGAAAGTATGTTTCATAATAAGAGGAGAAAGCTTTTGCAGTTTGATAAGGCTCATAGGCCACCTTATTATGGAACCTTCTCAAAGAAAAGGTGAAACTTCATGGCATACTTGGAGTGCTAGGAATTATTAAAGGGCTTCTTGTTTTAAGCTTCCAAAATTTATATGCAGAATGTCTTTTGAAACAATGTGGACCTATTATTTACTTAATAGTTAATATGTAATAGGTTGTAGTAAACTTTTGGGTATCATCATTATGCAGTGACGTTGTTGGACCTCGACATCCATTCAAGCTAGAGTCATCATTAGATTATGAGAATGACAGTGATGAAGAATGGGAAGAGGTAATTGCTACTCTTTTTTTAAAGAGTATTATTTTATATGATCTCAGAACTTTTTCCTCTGAATGTTCAATCACAATTTACAGGAGGATCCTGGTGAAAGCCTTTCTGATGCTGATGAGGATGATGAAGAAGAAAAGATCGAAGTTGAAAAAGAAAAACTAAAATGCGAGGAAGATGATGATAGTGAAGACGGCTTTCTTGTCCCTGATGGATATCTCTCAGACAATGAGGTATGCTCCATGAAAGGAAATTTTCATGGATGTAATTACATTATGACATGAAAGCACATGATTAATTGTTGAATTTACATTTGACTTGTCTAGATTGAGATAACAAGTTTGTTTGAGGCTTCTTATTGTAGTTTGCAGTTTTAAAGGTGCATTATCAATTGTTTAGCATGAGTGATATATGACATTCTGATTCCAATTTTATATTGGACCAAGTTCAATTATGAACGTTTCTATTTTTGTGCAAATTATTAATTTGTTAGTTTAGGGGATTTTGCCCAAAAATCAATATTGTAGGAATAGTGGATTTCTACAAGTTGGGCAGTCTATGTAAATGAATGGAATCCTTGTCTTTTTTCAGATTAAAAGGTATCAGTAATGGTATTGCTTGGTTTACCTGATGCCTAAAATGAATAAAGAGGTGACCATAACTTCATCTTATCAGTACACGAAAACTAACCAGTTATGAATCATGATATTAGGTATCTGAATGGGAGATTGCAAGAGAATGCTACTCGTAAGAATGAGATCTTTGATGATTGGACATATCAGAGGCTGCATGAAATTCAATACAACTTGGGAAAATAGTTACATTTCTTAATTCTGTACAGCCAGTATTCTGCAAATCAATAAATTAGTGCCTATTAGGAGCAGTTGGCCACAATTTATAGGTTTATCAAAATGCAATCCTATGGCCTGAATAGGTGAACAATCAGTAATATGTGAGTATGTAAATGGCATCTTGCAAGTTTTGGACAAAACTCAGTCTGTTTACAGTGTTGCCATGCCTAGGAAAAGCCATGGTATCTGGAATCTGAAGTTGAATGCACTTTCATTGGTAGTTTTGATGCCCTTGTTAGCCAAGTATGAAATAAAGGTGAAAGATGAATTTGGAATTTATGAAATGCAACCTTGATGTAGATGTTGGCCCATCACATTTTCTATGACTTAAAAATGTGTTTCGATTTTTAATGTCATCAAAGAAGGAATCTAAGGATTTTCGAATTGCCACACTGTCAGCATGACACTGTAACAATGCAAGAGGAAGCAAATTTATGCACATGAATTGCTTTCATCGCTTCTTTCCTTGTCTCTGTCTAGTGGTTTTATAATTTATCAACAAGATCCCAGAGTGAGGTTTCATTAATACTATATCTCTTATAAGGTTTCCTCCCAGTTGCTCATAGTCATGCCTTCCAAGTTCCAAATGATATTTTCAGATATGATGAAATAGCTAATCTAATAAGAACAAACACACCAATCTCCTATTAGCTAAACAAAGATTGGTAATCTATTGCAAACAAGATTTAAGGGAATAACAACACAATTATTGCTCTGATCTTGATTTAAAGTAATTATCAATTGTTGCCATGGATACATCCTCATCTTGATCGGACAATGATAAATTCAATGGAAGTGGTCATGACTTATGTGCTATGGAAGTTGAAAATGGAGGTTCTCCTTGAAGAGAGAGATCAAAGGTCAGCTGCGACAACGAAAAAGAAACCAGACAAGATAGATCAAGGTGAGTTAGATAAGATGAATAAGAAAGCATGGGGACCGTCTATCTTTATCTTGTAGACTCTATCCTACAAATATCCTTGGCACTCTTTCCAATGTAGATGAATAGGAGAATAACATTTTTTAATTTTATTACTTGATATTTGATATTTGACATGTGATATTTTACACCATATTAGGTTGTCGAAACATGATTTGCATCTCACACAATTGTCTCAAGACAACTTTTGAAGATGTGAGATGCATTGGGTGCTATGGTCATCATCAGTTGTTGGATTGTATGAAGGTAGTCAAGCACAGAAAGAGCCTTAAAAGTAAAAGCATTGATCCTAGATGATGAGTGGTGGGCTTGTATGAAACATGTTCTGAGTTTCACTAAGCCAAGGATGTTTCTGTCTTATTCACCTACATTGGAGATTGTGCCAGGGATAGCTGTAGGGTAGAGTCTAAAAGATAAAAATAAATGGTCCCCATGCTTCCTTATCCATTTTATCTGACTCACCTTGATCTATCTTGTCTGGATTCTTTTTTGTTGTTGCTGCCAACCTCTTTGATCTCTCTCTTCAAGGAGATCCTCTGTTTTCAACTTCCATTGGATTTATCAATGTTCAATCAAGATGAGGATGTAGCCATGGCAAAAATTGATTATTCCTTTAAATCAAGATGAGAGCAACAATTGTGTTTGCAATAGAGTACCAATCTTTGTTTAGCTAATAGGATTTTGTTGTGTTTGTTCTTATTAGATTAGATATTTAATCATATCTTTAAAATCTCATTGCAAGGCATGACTATCAGAAAGCAGCAATTCATCAAACTATGCATTGCAGCAATTAATGCAATGCAAGACATAATTGCTATTTATGCCAAGAAAGCAGCAATTCTAATTATAGATGGTGAATCAGAATAAGCAGAAATGTATTATGCCTGGGATATTCTTTTGAAGTTTGTGCCTATCTTTTGCCAGCCAAAGGATGTTTTTCTCTCCCAGTTGTTCATAGAAATGGACAAAGGCAGGCAGTAGATTTTTTAAGAGGGAAGGATTCATGTAGTCTTCAACACAAATCTAGTCTTTGCTCAAATTCAAAGGTAGTAAATATTAAATATACACATCAGTGATAGACGTTTTTGATTTTCTTCATGGCAAAGGAGGTATTTCTTCTATAGTATAAAATAATCACTTTCAACATTTAAAGAGTTTTAAGATGTCTATGAATTTCCATATAACATAGATATTCTGTGTACAAAGCTTCTGCATAATCTCCCTTGGTACTTATTTTAGGGTTTTATCCCTGTTAAAGTCTTAGATTATGTCTAATTTGCATACTTCCTTAAATCTCTGTATTGAATTCCAATTTCTATTTGCTTGCCTCAAATGTTTCTGCATTTTGAACTTTTTTGGTTCAGCTGGATAATTCTTACCAGGGTACTCTCTCAAACCTGTCAAAACTAGATTTTCTGAGTTTTTTTCCTGTTAGAAAATTTGGTTTTCAATTTTGATCATTAGTGAAGACATGAACCTTCTGCATGATGAACAGGGAGTATGCTTGGATGACACTGAATCAGATGTGGATGAAGATTCGGGTGAAAATGTAGACTCAAATATCATATCCCAAAATTGTGGTAAGAGCCAACAGCTAGAAACTGAGTCTGAATGGCATGCTTTTGAGCAGCAGCAAAAAGTTCTTGAAAATGCAACAGATCGTGCTTTGCGGTCTGGTCGTGTTTTTATTGTCTCAAACTTGCTTAGAGAGAGAAATGATGGTAAGAGCAAATCAGGATCTCCAGATCTAAATCCAAGACAGAGATTGGAACAAACTTGCTTACAAGCTCTGCAAATTCAGATTTGCTCACCAGAAATCTCTATTGGCCTGATTATTGAGCCTTCAACAGAGGCAAGTCTCCAAGAGGACCAGGAGCCTTCTAAGCATCAAAAGAAAATCTCTGCTCTGTCAGACTCTGATCTACCCATGTTGGTGAGTTATTCTGCACCATTATTGAGAGTGCAAGGAATGAGAGATGTATTAGCTTTTAGTTTTTTCTATTGTCTCAGAACTATTGGAATGTGATTTCAGGTCTCTATTGTCAAGTCATCAACCCAAGGCATCAATAAAATAGTTGAATCTCTGCTTACAAAGTTTCCTGATATGGCAAAGCGGCGGCTTAAAGACAAAATCCGTGAAATAGCAGACTTCACTGAAAATCGCTGGCAGGTTTGTTTAAGTCAATTTGTTCAACAATCATTGCTTTTCCCTGCATCATCTGCATGTTCTTGAAATATAATAATTTGTAAATGTGACTGCTAATGCGTTCTTGTGCAGGTGAAAAAGCATGTTTTGGAAAAACTGAACATGCCACCTTCCCCAGGTGAGGCTATCCTAGGACAATTTAGTAGTTTCATCTCAAAGTTTGGACTTGTGTTTCTTAAATTTAACATTACCATTTGACAATATCTTGTTAATCTCTTGCCATTACTGATTGCCTGTTCCGCATGCAGTTCGGGCTTTGGAAGTTACAGAGACTCCAAAAAAACAATTCAAGGATGTTGTTACAAAGAGTCCAACACAATCTAAGGGTATTGCAACATACTTTTTAAAACGATGTTTACCACCTGAAGCAGCTGGAATTAATATTCAATCTTCTCCTGAGAATGTCAATTTTGAAAAGCTAAAAGATAAGCCCTCTGCCGTGGTTGAGGAAAGCTAGGATGTTTTGTAGTGGTAGCCTAATTTCATTTCACAGTTTCGTGATTTGTTTTTGCTCTCCAATGTGAATGTCTTTTGAGCTCCCATTTTTGTGTAGAGGAACATTTGTAGGGGATAGTGTGTTCCTTTTGTTCCATTTGCTCACAGTGGTGAATTGTGACTTAGAACAGGAGATTTTATTCCTTTGTTTCCAAGTTGTGTGAGGAAGTGTCAGGGAGATAATCAACACCTTACATGTATTTAGATCAACATCCAGGAGTAAGGCAAGCATTATAAAAATATATTCCTTTACCGTATTTGGTATTATGCAAGCTGTGTAAAGTCTTTCCCAGTTTAGAACTTCAAGCTTGTCCGGTTATTAGCAGTAAGCTGGTCGGGGCATAAATTATAATGGAAGTCCTTGCCTAGCATTTACATGTATTCAGATCTTTCTCATTTCTATGTGCTCCCACTTAAGCGTTTGAATGCTTTTCTGAATTCTGCAACTTGTGTTGAATATGTCCTATTTCATTTGATAATTTTAATTTTTTTAATTGTTCTTCCTAATTATCTAACAACCATCAAATTTAGGCCGTGAATTGCATGTCATTTGCAAATATATTTGATCTATGTGCTTCTTGTTGATGTGTTCACTAGGCACATGCAAACTCAGAATAAAATACCAAAGTATCTTACCCTCTCTTGAACAAAATCTTTTGGATGTTGAAGATTTGCTTAAGGTTCATTTGAGAAAGACTCCAAGGTTTTGAATGTAGGATCTCTATGTGTGGATAAGCCTAGTTGTTGTAATTACTGTTTCATCAAAGGGCATTTATGGTTCGAAGAGACTCAACAATTGATTAGCAGATGGTATGCAGTAAAGGATTTTTTCTAATACTGCTAAGTGATTTTCAAAAAAAGGCAAAGGGCGAGTGTTTAGAGGGAATTTTAAACTACTCTAGTATGAATGGATGAAGAAATGATATAAGTGAAACTCAACTAGTTATAGCATCACCATACATGAACAACTTTGCTAGAACTAATGCAATCTTCTAAGGATGTTTTAAGGTTTTCAAATCAGTGTCAACCATAGACACCGTCAATTGAATGCGTATCAAGGGTTAAACAATAATTGAACTTGAACACTTTTAAATGCTCCAGTTGATCAGATAACGAGCTTTACAATGTATCAAATACAACATTCTATCATTAAATCTAATACTAAAATTATCATCAAAAGATTAGCTTGAGAAGATAGAAGAACCATGCAACAAGCTTCAAGGATTGAGCTAAAACACACCATAACTTCAATGTTTCATTGATCCATTGGCCAAATAACAACAATTCTTCAAGTCTAACTCTTGCTATTATTGTTCTCACACTATTCACTATTACTATCAATTGTTAACTATTAATTGGTTTTATTACTATTCTCATTATTATTATAACCTTTACAAATGAAATGAGTGGAGCTTATATAGAGCTTCCAAATATAATGAAAGGTTGAGATCGAATGGAGATCAAGGGCCAAGACTTTGACACCTAAACCCTAATTAGGGTTTGACAAATGAAATCCCTAATTGGATAATTATCACCATGAATCAATCAATGATAGAATAACACATGCTGACATGGAAGTCGAGGAAGCATCCTCCAATAGGGTTGCGACATGCCAAATGAGATAATAACAAACTTTCTTTTAGAATTTTATTTCCTATCTCTTTCTCCTTGGCATATTCGAAGAATTTGGGGGTCATGCTCTCAATTTCAGAAATAGGAATCTCAGGTAGATTCTTCATACGCTCCTTTAGGTGAATCACCTCATCAAAGGCTGTAAGAAGTAAGATCTCCTATCAATGCTCAAGTTCTTTTGTCTTATCAATATGAAACATAGTGGTATGCATAAGATCCAATTGTTTTTCTATGATCAATCCACTTTCTCTTTGAAAGATAACCTTTTTTTTTTTTTTTTTCTAATTCTTGAATGTCCACACATGTTTCATTTTCCATTCCTTTGTCAAGAATGATACACATTATCTCGATGATCTTATTATGAATAGAATGAACGGTATCTTCCACTCGGTTACATCTATTCCTCACATCTTCAAAAAGGAGTTTATTTATTTGAAGCAAGGTTGACCACTGTAAAAGATTAGGAGGTGATTCCTTCCTAAGCATCCCTTCTTGTGCCAACATCTGTCTAGGTGCCTTCCTTATTGTTTCCAAAATAGAAATGGTGATGTCCGTAGTATGGACGAAGGCATCAATTGTCATCATGAGGTTATGAACTATCTCAAGAACTCGAATGGCTCTTCCAAGTATTTTCATCATATTCCTTACAAACTCATTAGACGTTGTGAAAGATTTGCTGATCCAAGCCTTTAGAAGTTGTGTTGAATTTCTCGTTTTCTCCATGTGATCAACTGACTTGATAGAAAGCAAAGGAGGTGGTGTGGTTGCCGGAATTTGATGTCTCAAAGGCTGCTGAAACTGTTGAATATAGCTCCTCCATGCATGTACCTCTTTTTCCAATCTTTTGTTCTTTTCTATTTCGGTTTTTAGCTTCTCATTTATTGCTTTTATGGATTCAGTAGCTTGCTCGAAAGTGAGTGGACCCAAGTCGAATGTCTCTAACCCATATTCTTTCGCCAAGATCTCATCTTCATACTTATCTGCGATGGGAGTGATAATCTCTATCCTTCTAGAACTTGTATCATCCCTTATTATCATAGAAATCTTTGGAGCTTTCCTTTTCTCAATGACCTCTTGAGATCCATTTAAAACACTATCTAAATCAAATGCTTGTTGTTGTTCTTCTTCTATCACTTCTTTGGTAAGTCTTTCTTTGAGCCATTCGGGAATGGAGGATCTTCCTTCTCTTACTTGTAATTCTTCAGGTGGAGGCTCATTCCTAGGAGGAGAAGTTACTTCATTATTATCCTCTTGTTCTTCATCATCACAAATTTGAATATGAAGGGCTGGATGTGATGAATCTTGAGACATTCTTCCTTGTTCTTGCTTGCCATTCCTATCATTCTGTATTGTTGACTCTATTGATTCATCTACTTCGTGGATTGCACCTTCATTTCTTCTTTGATCTTCACCTTGATCTTTTTTCTCATGTCTAGAAGAATTGATGGGAGGTTGATCAAGATTTGTCTTTTGCTTCTTCTTGGAAGTTTCCTTCTTTCCTTGTTCATTCTTTCTCTTTGATCCTTTTGAGTGTGAAGTATATTCACTCACACTTACCCTTTCCTCTTCTTCCATCCTTGTCTCTAAGTTGAAAGTCACGGTCACATCTTGCTCCTTTAGCTTTTGATGTTGAATATCTACCCATCTTCGTGTGCAAGCTAAAACAGGATCCATCAATTCCCTCAAATCCGTGACTTCCTTTTCATCCCAATTGATCTTTATTCCTTTGTCGACTTTCTCGTAGGTAGATTGGATGTATCGACCACTATCTTGTGCTTGGTCGGCCACTCTATATATCTTGCATCTTCTGATTAGGTCAAGAGGCATTCCAGACTTCATCTTCTTTCTTATCTTAGAATCATCTTGCACATTCATCCAAAAGTCTTCAACTTGAGACACATGCTTGTACTTCCTTCCAACCATATCTTCTACATTACCACGAGGATTGAAATTTTCTCTAGAAGCAAATGGTGTAGATAAATAGAGAGATAATTCTGGCTTCGCACTTTTAGCTGCATGAAGTGAACGACAAACTTCTATTGAATTCCCAAGTGTAATGGAATTAGTGATGACAACTCCATGTTTGTACGTTAAGGATTTAGTACATGCTAACAATTGCCTTGTCACCTCAAGAAATACTATTCTATCCATAGGATATCGTGGCAACATAAGGGGAGGAGAAGGACATCCTTGGATCCTTATATATGTGAACTTGGGAAATTGAGTAAACCAAACCCCATATTGCTTGATTAGGTCTTGTGCGTCTTGAGATAACCTTTGATAGATTCTTCCTTGTAGGTTCTTGGTGATATGCATCGTGAAAATATCATTGACCAATCTATAATGTTGTTTAGGTGGATGATGCAAAATCTCATAAGAATCACAAACCCTTGTCTCTCTGGACCCTCTTCCAACTTGACCTGTATGTGGTAACACTGCATATTCATAGCTCCTTGCTATAGAATATATGATATATGAGCTCATATGAAATGACGTAGTTGGAATCAACCTTCTCAACTGCACATCTAGGCAATTATTAATGATCCTTGCCTAATTAATCATTCCCTTCCCTTGAATAATGGTTTGAATGAAAAAGAACATCCACTTGTCAAAGCAAAAGGCTTGAGGAGCTCCTACAACTTGACCAAGCAAGGTGATCAAATCTCTAAATTCTTCTTGAAAATCCATGCGATGTGACCCATTGGGAATCTTGTTAAGGTGAGGTCTACTCTTTTGCAACCAATCCCTATTGATGATCGATAGGCATGTGTCAGGATCATCTTCATAAATTGATTTGGCTCCTTCTAGACTCCTATAGATAATGTTTCTATGTTCTAGTAGATGGAAGGCTTTGCTTATGGCTCTCTCTGATAGTTAGGCAAGAACAGTTCCATCCTCTGCCACGATTGTCCTTGAGTGTGAATCATAATGCTTAACACACTCGATCATCAATTCATGACATCTAACTGCAGGAGGGAAGCCGACTATCTTGATGATGCCACTCTATTATCTTCTTGGCTATAAGTGACAGTTTGCCGATGCATGGTGCCTCACGAAACTTCTTCACGTCGAAATTGTCAAGGTTTGTGTCTCTAATGGTGCTCCATCGGGGGGTTAGTGCAGGATCATGGGGGGCCAAAAAGTGGCGATGTGAATAAAATAGCCTTTTTCACTCACCTAAAAACGTGAAAATCCGTGTTGACTTTTTGCTTGGCCTGGGTGTCAGTACACCTTGGCATGGTAAACACCTAGGCAAATCAGATATCGGATATCCGATTTTTATAGGTAATTTTAAATTAAAAAATAAATTATATATTATATAATATAAAAATATATTATATATTATACATTATATAATATATAATAATATATTATATATTATTATATTACATTATATATTATATAATATATAATACGTATTATATAATAATATATAATATATCATTATATTATATTATATATTATTAATAATATAATATATTATACTATACTATATTAATAATTTAATATATAATATATTATATATTTTACTATAATATATTATACTATAATAATATAATATAATGTTATATATTATTATATAATACATATTATATAATATAATAATATATTATATATTATATATTATTATATAATACGTATATAATCATATAATACATATATAATTATATAATATATCATATTATATAATATAATGTTATTTTAAAATAATTTAACTTAAAAAATTCGATATTCGATAAAATCAGATATCGAATTTTATCAGATATCCGATTTTCTGAGACAATATAAGTGGACTGTGACAACTCGTGGGTTATTTTTCACCCACGGGCTGTGCGATTTCTTTCATATTCGATATCTAGTTGGACCCGATATCCGATTTTGTGACCCAAAATTGCAAAAAAATCCATTAAAAGGTAGGATTTTTATCGTTTTTCATCATTTTCATTCAATTTTTTGCATTTTTTTAATGTTTATTTGTTTTTTCATTCAAAATATGTTTTTTTTCTTCATGAAAACTAGGTTTTTTTAAATCAAATACAAAATTGTTCAAATTTGTTAACTTAATTCAATTGTTTACATTCAATTAGGTTAAAAATGGGGGATAACAGTGAAAACATTGATCAACCACAACTGCAACAACCAAACTCTCATTTGCCAAACCCCCCTCAATTCAGGATTTAATTGCACAAAATTTGAACCAATTGAGGGGGACTGCAGATGTCTATCGTAGGATCCCTCGCTTGAATGCAATGTTTGATCCCCTCACGTTGATCATAAAGAGTATAGAAACCGTCACTGAGGAGCACAATGCCTCTCTTTTGTGGCGAGATTCTATGAGGGAACAATATGTGGATGGCTTGATCCTATAAGGAGATCAAGGATCTCGAGATATCCAAAGTTGCTATCGCCGCATTGTTTGTGAATCCCCGCACTGGTCAACCTGTAGACCCCCCAAAAAACAAAACTTTCTATTAAATTGTGCACAAATGATGGTATTGTGAAAAACTTTTGGGATTGTTGGTGAATGGTTTTCGATAAACCACCCAACAACAATCTTGATGTCCCCTTCTACTTCATCAAAAAATTGTATGCTGAGTTTGTTTGAGGAAAACATGTGAACTACTTTAACATCCAACCTTTCTAGGGTGTGGGTTTAGGTATGCCCTGAAATAGACCTGGAGTAGTCAGAGTAGTTGAGGGCCCATATGTCCCCCCCTCCTCTTGTTGATCCCCCACCTCCAGTGCAACATCTAGATATCATCTGTGAGGCGGGGTCACATACCATATCAACTATTCACTCTTTGAGTAGCCTTTTAGTTTCTCAGGTTGGGGCAGTAGCTTAGCCTACTTTTGATGGTAGTGGTGCATCTGGTGGCACTAACACGTCCTCCTCGACTCCACACATTTGCGTGCTCCATAGTTGTGTCATGTGTGGGCACCTATGCTTGGGTCCAATTGGACAACCTATTGATCCTCCTGCGCACACTGCAGATTATGCGGTGCATGAGATGCATAATGCACCATATGTTATGATAGAGACTTGAGGATACCCTGGAGAGTCCTCGCATGCTAGAGGCGAGGAGGCACCTTCATCATACATTGGCGATGTAGTGGTAAGATTTGTATTTTCACAGTTCATTCTATATTCTAAATGAATATATATAATCTAGATAATATTAAGTACTAATTTTCATTTACACGATCTATTTAATAGTTGATGACAGAGGAGGAGTTGACACAGATCCAGGAGGGCACCTTGATGGCCATTTCATTTGGCCTTGATAGCTTTACGATACATATGTTATTGCACCTAGTCGTTTGTATTTTATTGTACATACATGCTCATCATTTATATTGGTATTAATTAGATTATGTAGTAACTTGCATGTATATCTTATTTTACTCTTGTAGGGCACAAGTAGCACGAGTGTGAGGCTGTGTGATTCGGGATCTGGTAGTGCAGTTGGAGACAAGGGAAAAGTAATTGAATGCAAATATGATTGAATGAATAGTTTAAATAACTTATTATGATTATACACGTCTAGACATAGATTGATAGTTTCACATACTTGTTGTGTATATGTACAAAAAATTCTTGGCTTCACATCCTTGTTGACTACACTCACTATACCTAAAGAAGAAGACGAAGAAGAGATGCCTCAAGTACATTTGTGTTTATTTTATTTTGTGTTTAGTAGATATAATTCGTTATTATCAGTGACAATTATATGCTAACTTGTATCAATGCCATGTTTGTGAACATATGTAGGTTGTGTATGAAAATATTGAAAACATACCTCCTCTACCGAAGACATACATCAAGAGCAAAGCCGAAGAGAAAACGCGGAGATGAGGTAAACAAGAATAGTTCAATTATCGTTCATTTTTATGTTAACTTTTTGAATGTGCGTTATATAATATAACTAATCTTAATCATCGTTTGTTTTTTCTTGTGCAGGATCCTTCAGAGCTGAGCAATGTAGCGAAGAGGATCGATTTTGATGATCCATCAGTAGCTTAGGATGTTATAGATAGTTTTGGGATGCTTACATGTCTAGTTGGCATGCATATTTTGTATATGGACATACATTCACGTATATAGACATACATTTTGTTTGAGTTGACGTTTATGCCATATTTGTGTATGGACATACACTTGTAATCATTTGACATTTTCATATATATAGAAGTTGATATTTGATCATATAAATTGTTGCTCATGTGTGCATGGTGTTATCATGGTGTTTTCATGTCATCGTAAGTGTTGTTTGTATAATGAACAATACAATACAATTCATTTAATGAACAATACAATTCATTTAATGAACACTACAATACAATTCATTATTACCCTATGTATGCTCCTATTTTGCTCCCCCTACTCGGTTGAACACTTGGGGTCATACCCTAACGACATCATCCCTTGAGCACCCTAAGTGCTAAAAATTGTCAAACTTTGACGGGCCCTAACTCGGAATCCGTGGAACCTGCGAACGATCTATTTGAACCTACAGGCCCATGAGAGGGGTCCCTACAAAAGCCTATCTTGGTTTTTCAAGTTTCCCTACGATTTTATTAGGGCAACATTTTTTCAGTTGGCAAAAAAATTGTCAGTCTCATTCAATCGAATGTTGTCGTGTGACCAATTTCTTGTTCTGCTCATCATGATCACGAATCGTTGGTTCTGACATGTCCAGTTAGGCATCATTACCCTATGCATGCTCCTATTCCCCCCCCCCCCCCACTCAGTTGAACGCTCGGGGTCATACCCTACCGACGTCGTCCCTTGAGCACCCTAAGTGCTAAAAATTGTCAAACTTTGATGAGCCATAACTCATAATCTATGGCACCTGCGAACGATCCGTTTGAACCTACGGGGCCACGAGAAGGGTCCCTACAAAATAGTATCTCGATTTATCAAGTTTCCCTACGGTTTTATTAGGGCAACATTTTTTTAGTTGGCGAAAAAATCGTCAATCTCATTCAATCGAATGTTGTCGCGTTGCCAATTTTTTGTTCTTCTTGTCGTGCTCATGAATTGTCGGTTTCAACATGTTTAGTGAGGAATTGTTACCCTATGCATGCTCCTATTCCCCCCCGCCCCCCACTCGATTGAACGCTCAGGGTCATACCCTACCATCGTCATCCCTTGAGCACCCTAAGTGGTAAAAATTGTCAAAATTTGACGTGCCCTAACTCAGAATTTGTGGCACCTGTGAATGATCCGTTTGAACCTACGAGGCCATGAGAGGGGTCCCTATAAAATCCTATCTCAGTTTTTCAAGTTTCCCTACGATTTTATTAGAGCAACATTTTTTCAGTTGGCGAAAAAATCGTCAGTCTCATTCAATCAAATGTTGTCGCGTGGCCAATTTATCGTTCTTGTCGTCGTGATCACGAACCGTCAGTTCCGACATGTCTAGTTAGGCAATATTACTCTATTCATGCTCCTATTCCCCCCCCCCCCCACTCGGTCGAACGCTTGGGGTCATACCCTACCAACGTCGTCCCTTGAGCACCCTAAGTGCTAAAAATTGTCAAAATTTGACGGGCGCTAAATCGAAATCCATGGTACCTGTGAACGATCCATTTGAACCTTCGGGGCCACGAGAGGGGTCCCTACAAAAGCCTATCTCAGTTTTTCAAGTTTCCCTATAGTTTTATTAGGGCAACATTTTTTGAGTTGGCAAAAAAATCGTCAGTCTCATTCAATCGAATGTTGTCGCGTGACCAATTTCTTATTCTTCTCGTCGTGATCATGAACCATCGGTTTCGATATGTCCAATTAGACATTATTACCCTATGCATGCTCCTATTTTGCCCCCCTCACTCGATCAAATGCTCGGGGTCATACCATATTAGCGTCGTCCCTTGAGCACCCTAAGTGCTAAAATTATCAAACTTTGACGGGCCCTAACTCGAAATCCATGGCACCTACAAATGAGCTGTTTGAACCTACAGGGCTATGAGAGGGGTCCCTACAAAAGCCTATCTCAGTTTTTCAAGTTTCCCTATGGTTTTATTAGGGCAACATTTTTCAGTTGGCAAAAAAATCGTCAGTCTCATTCAATCGAATGTTGTCGCGTGACCAATTTCTCGTTCTGCTCGTCGTGATCACGAACCATTGGTTCAGACATGTCCAGTTAGCTATAATAAGGTGTGAATACACGAGAATGGTTTTGTGTCTCTCATAGTCTTCAAATGCAGGTATGCCATTCTTTCTAATCATGTATGTTCACAACCAAGTTCCCACAACAACAACTGAACCTATAGGATATGTGAACCCATCATCATCTGTCACTGGTTGTGTTAGCTTCTGTTTTCCCTGTACACATCGTGCCAACCAATATTCTTATCTCTATTCATTTCCTTGCGGTGCAACAACTGCAAAAACATGTCTTGGCTATACAAGATCTGATAGATGGTCATACTCAAGTGAACTTTCCATGTCATCGTTTGACAAGGATATTGTTTGAGATAAAGGAGTTAGATATTGGGGAACCCATGTATCAACCCACTCACTTGACTCATACTGATCCCAATCACACCGAACACAACTCTGACAAAAATAAGCCAACGCTCGTGTCCAAATGGTCCATGTACTTGCATATGAGTTGAGAAATGAATGCATCTTTGAAGAATCTTTAATTGTTTGACAATCCAATCTGTATCCCATTATGACCTCCTCAACCAACCAAAAGAATTTGGTCACTGCTGAATCAAGAGTACCTCCATGTGACAATGCTGAACTACACCAATTAACAATAGAACGTGCATCAGATGAATTTGCACCTGAAATTCTCAATTGCTCGTTAACTAGAGCTCTCTTCAAACATGCACCTACTCCATCATGCTCCCCCTTCCCATTCCCTGCCTCAAATAAACACCAAGTATGATGTATACGCATCTCTACATGCATTCTACTCAACCAATAAAACATACGGGCATTCTTGAATTGACCCATACAGTTATCTGACCATATGATATGTTGATCAATTGCAATCTTTCTCATGCAAGAACTCAAAAAAATTCTTGAAAGAATGCTGCACATACTCGGAGGAGTGTGATTTATCATCACTCATATAAAAATGATACTCCCTTATTATCTTCCTGTCCTCTTCTGTACTATCAGGAGCATGTCTATATGTAGTGTGAACAAAAATAGCAATCTGGATTGAATTGTAGTACTGAGACTGTACCTCATTCTGTGGTTGCAATGTATAGTTCTTTGCAAAATCAACCACCGATACAATAGTGCCAATTGGGAAAGAGTTCTTACACATCCTGAACTATTGATCCAACCACTGAGACCTATGGGTGTGCTTTGCATACTTGTAGAAAAGATTTTCCTTAAAATCCAAAATAAAACCAACAACACTCCTCTTGAGACTAATTCTCATCTAGAACCTTCACCTCCACTCTTCAAAGTATATTTCACTGTCTCATATCTTTTTTTATCAACATAATTCTTTCCAAACTCGTGTTCACTGCCCTCATGAAAACATGAAACAAACTTTGACAACTCACCACATTGTGAGCACTTCTCATTCAAACAATCATTTCTATAGAAATAACAACCATCATCTCTAGGGCATAAAAAATAGATCTTGCAAGTCTCTTGATGATCTCGGAAATAACATTGCACCACACTCCCACAACATGTCATTAGTATGCATCGTAGAACGAATATGACATAAAAGTTCATGGTACATTGAAAACTCCACATGGTACTTGCAACAACAAGTATTACGAATCTTAAGAGGTACACAATAAAATGGCTTCAAAGATTCAAAGGCCCTTTGTAATATTTGCAAAGTTGGATGTACTTCACAAATTTTTTTGTACAACATTGTTTGGCTTGAATCCAAGAAATGTTTGGGATGCAGTGTGCGGTATCAGTTGCCGATTCTTAATTTCAAAATGTCCTTTACATTGGGTGATACTCTAGAATTAGAGTACCAAAATTGTTGAATCTCCTCCTTCACATTGTCAGTCAACTTTCTATTGACACGTGGAAGCCTCCCACCAAAAGCCCATGTATCATGTTGAAGTGGATCGTCAAGTCTTTGTCTTCGTGCAAGTGCTCTATCCAAAGTTTTACGGTTTATGTTCAAATCAACACAAGTTTGTCTCATTTGACGAGCCTTCCTCAATTGCTGGCTTACTAAGGAGGTTGTAGTCACTCTTCGAGCGACTCTCTTATCTCTTTCCTTGGTATTCTTTCCAATAGAATTGAGAGCATCAAATAGATTTTTGGCACTAATTGAATTTCTCTCCATCTTCTTGTTCATACGAATCTTCAATTTGTTTAGCAATGGTCTCATCTTTATCATCTTTAGCAATTGAACAAAAAGTTGGCATTGCTCGGTCAATGTCTTATTGCTAAAATTTTGGTCGAAACATTGTGTAGCCCACAATCAAACAATTCTTGTTGACCTATTGCCTTCAAGATCCGCAATAATGTTCTCATCAATTTCAAGTAACCATTTTGGGGTTTTTGAAGGTCTTGGATTTGGAATTTGTCTTTCATCCATGAGAGGGTCTTCATTTTTGAAGTAATTAGGTGTTACATATTGTTAACTTGGTTGAGAAATTCCACCTTCAATGTCAAAGTTTTCCACATTTTCACCTCCAATGTCAATTTTCCACATGTTCACCTCCTATGTCAAAATTTTCTACATTTTCACCTCCAATGTCAAATTTTTTCATATTTATACCAAAATTATGGACACCTTCATTGTCAACTCCCAAATTTTCACTTTCCATTCTCACGTCATGTTGAGCATTTTCATTATCACTTTCAACATTTTCACTTTCAAAATCTGCATTTTCATTTTCAATAACTTGTTCAACATTTTCAAATTTCCTCTTCACTTGGAGTAACATTAGCAATATTTAACATACCTTGTCTTCTCCTCCTATGACCTTATCTATCTCTTTCTCTATACACTTCAATTTGGTCATTTGAAAGTTTTCTTTTGCGTTTATACTTCCGACAGTACTACTCCCGATTTATCTCCACAAAGATGCTCCTAAATGATTGATAATGTAAGATTTGACTTAAAGAATCTCTCAAAAGCACAAATTTGTCTCAACTTGTTTGAAAACCCATGATTGTCGACATAAAATAGAATGTGAAGAATGTGGGTTGTTGGAATCCACAAAATGGCCCACAAGGCTATTTTTTATTTACAAAAATCAAATATCCGATATAATCGGATATTAGATTATATCAGATATCTGATTTTAATGCATAAATTTGAGGTCCCAAAAATAATTCTTGCTGCCGCCTTTTTTTTTTTACTGTTGCCACATTAATGGCAGTGACAAAAAACATATATCTGATTTGAGTACTCATATTTTAGAGAGAGAGAGAGATTAGGGGAGAGAGGGGGGGAGGGGGTGAGGGAGAGAGAGAGAGAGAGAGAGAGAGAGAGAGATTAGGGGAAAGGGGGAGAGAGAAAGATTAGGGGAGAGGGAGAGAGAGAGAGAGATTGGGGGAGGGAGAGAGAGAGACCAGGGGAGATGGAGAGAGAGATTAGGGGAGAGGGGGAGAGAGGGGGGAGGGGGGAGAGAGAGATAGATAGATAGAGAGATTAGGGGAGGGGGTAGGGGGAGAGAGAGACACCATATGACCCCTAACGACACCGTATAGAGTCGTAAATGGTCATATTGTATCCTAAGGGGTCATATGGTGTCCTAAGGGTCAATATGACCCCTTAGGACACCATATGACCCCTTACAACACCATTTGGTTTCGTAAGGGGTCACATGGTTTCTTAAGGGGTCGTAGGACACAATATGACCCCTTAGGACACCATAGGAACCATAACGACCCAATATGGTGTCATAAGGGGTCATATGTTGTCCTTAGGGGTCATATGGTGTCCCTTGACCCCTTAGGACACCATATGGTGTCATAAGGGGTCATATGACCCATAACGACATCATATAGAGTTGTAAAGGGTCATATTGTGTCCTAAGGGGTCATATGGTGTATTAAAGGGGTCATATGACATAATATGACCCCTTAGGACACAATTTGGTGTCGTAAGGGGTCATATGGTGTCGTAAGGGGTCATAAGACACAATATGACCCCTTAGGACACCATAGGACCCATAAAGACACCATATGGTGTCATAAAGGGTCATATGACATAATATGACCCCTTAGGACACAATTTGGTGTCGTAAGGGGTCATATGGTGTCCTAAGGGGTCATAAGACACAATATGACCCCTTAGGACACCATAGGACCCATAAAGACACCATATGGTGTCATAAAGGGTCATATAACCCATAATGACACTATATAGAGTCGTAAATGGTCATATTGTGTCCTAAGGGGTCATATGGTGTCTTAAAGGGGTCATATGACACAATATGACCCCTTAGGACACAATATGACCCATAACGACACAATTTGGTGTCGTAAGGGGTCATATGGTGTCCTAAGGGGTCGTAGGATACAATACGACCCATTTGGACACCATAAGACCCATAACAACCCAATATGGTGTCATAAGGGGTCATATGTTGTCCTTAGGGATTATATGGTATCCCATGACCCCTTAGGACACCATACGACCCCTAACGACACCATATGGTGTCATAAGAGGTCATATGACCCATAATGATATTGTATAAAGTCGTAAAGGGTCATATTGTGTCCTAAAGGGTCATATGGTGTCTTAAAGGGGTCATATGACACATTATGACCCCTTAGGAAACAATATGACCCATAAAGATATAATCTGGTGTCTTAAGGGTTCATATGATGTCTTAAGGGGTCGTAGGACATGATATGACCCCTTAGGACACCATAGGACCCATAATGACCCAATATGGTTTCATAAGGGGTCATATGTTGTCCTTAGGGGTCATATGGTGTCCCATGACCCCTTAGAACACTATATGACCCCTAGCGAGAACATATGGTGTCATAAGGGGTCATATGACCCATAACGCCACCGTATAGAGTCATAAAGGGTCATATTGTGTTCTAAGGGGTCATATGGTGTCTTAAAGGGGTCATATGACATAATATGACCCCACAAGACACAATATGACCCATAACGACACAATTTGGTATTGTAAGGGGTCATATGGTGTCCTAAGGGGGCGTAAGACACAAATATAACCCCTTAGGACACCATACGACCCATAACGACCCAATATGGTGTCATAAGGGGTCATATGGTATCCCATGACCCCTTAGGACACCAGATGACCTCTAACAACACCATATGGTGTCATAAGGGGTCACAGTGTGTCATAAGGTGGCAAGACGAACTATTATTACAATATAAAAAGCATTGCCAATATTGCTTACAAAAATTTGACACCTAAGGAGCCATATGGTGTCTTAAGGGGTCATAAGACACAATATGACCCCTTAGGACACAATATGACCCTTTCCCCCTCCCTCTCTCTATCTCTCTATCTCTCTCCCCTCCCCCCCTCTCTCTCTCCCCTACACTCTCTATATTCTCCACCCCTTAGGACACAATATGACCCTTTCCCCCTCCCTCTCTCTATCTCTCTATCTCTCTCTCCCCTCCCCCCCTCTCTCTCTCCCCTACACTCTCTATATTCTCCCCCCTCTCTGTCTCTGTCTGTCTGTCTGTCTGTCTCCCTCTCTCCCTCTCCCTAATATCATTTACTAATTTATTTATAAATTAATATATTGTATATTAATAAATAGTAGATTAAGTATGTGCAAATTTCGTTAGAAAATTTACTTATTAAAATCGGATATCCGATTTTTGTTGTACAAATTTCAAATTTGAAATTTTGGCTTGGGAATGCTTTGGGATTTGTCTTGGAAGTGACAAGCCTGGAAAGTCAACTGAAAAAACATGTTTTTCAATATTCCTTGATTTTCCAGACTTTGCACTGGTGGCTGACGACTTTTTTAATAGCCAAAATTGATAAAATGAAAAGGGTTTTTTAAAGACGTTCTCAACTTTCCAACAATATAAGGCTTGTCTTATTTCAACTTTAATAAATAATTATTATTTATTTTCTAATATTATTTTGAGAAAAGTCCTGATTGATAGACTGATTGAAAAACACTCATAACTTTCAAACAATATAACATTTTTTGAATCCGAAATATGTGTCACATCCTATGCCTCGTCTACTATAGGGAATATTAAAAAAAATTGAATTTCATAAGGTTTTGACCAAGTTAAGGTGGTCAGACGTAGGAGTTTCTGAATTTCTGAAAAGCTATAGTAAAAAATTATAAAAATATATGTGTCACATCCGAACATGAGTCTAATACTAATATTATAAATATTATAAAAAAATATTATGATTTGATTGTGATTAGGGTGGCCAGACATACGCCTACTTGTTATCTTTTTCCTGAAATTTTATTACCACTCCATTGAAATTTGAAATTTTCATCAAATAGGATTTTTTTTCTTCCAAAAAACAACTAGTAGCTTAGAAACTAAATTCAATTTTCTATAGATTCTCTTCTTACATATTTTAAAAATAATGTTCACAACTTATTCAATTTTTCATTTCAAGTTGCATAACTCTGATTTTCTGAAATTTCATTGCCACTTAAGGGCCTGTTTTGGCACACCATGATCCTGCACATACCCCGAGATGTAATCTTGGTCTCCAAATCATCACTCTTTTGGTCTTCTTTGATAAGATCTTGCCTTGATGACGATCCACTTGCCTTAGATGCTGCCATAAATTTACCTGTGAGAGGTGATCAAGTTAGAATCTTGATGAATTATTAATGCATTAAGACCTATAAACTGAACCTTGCATCAAATATGAAATTCGCTATTGAAAAGGTTCTAATTGACTTTGACAAAAAACCATTAATAATGCAAACTAGACCAGCTCCTGCCTTTAAATCTACCTAAAAGATGGAGTTACCTTTGATTTAAGCACTTTATCCTAAAGAAATCTTATTAATGGCGACTGCTGATATTCAAGAATTCACTGTCCTTTCAATCTCTTGTTGTTTAAATGATGAACTTCACCTATCAATCTGCTAGACTTCAATTTTATTGATATCTTCTTATTTGATTCACCTTGCTAATGATTTAATCTTGCTACCTTGAATTTGAAATCTGCTGACTGCTAAAAGAGTTCGCTCAATCTTCTTATCAAACTCGATGATGATAGAAGATAAATGCTTTGATTTTGATTTTTTAAATTTATCTTGATAATGTCTTTATATATGCGATATTCTTTATGAAACAATTAGGCCGACTTAGTGAAAAATGAATATCATTTAACCTTTCATGATGACCGACTCTTCATTTAAAGTTTCCTTAATTGAAAATAAAAATTTTGAATATAATTTAGCGCCAAACCTTTTGTATCATGCGACTCTACTTAGGAACTTGATCAAGGTTCATACATTTTGATTAAGCATTGATTTCACTCAATGTCCTCCTTAAGGACATGCCCTATATGGTTTTTCGTTCTTTGTCCTCTCGAAGGACAAGACCTATATGAAACTCGCTGACTGTCCTTGATGAAGGCGAGACTCATGATGTATATTTCTTTCTATGGCCGCCTTAGGGACAAGACTTATATCCAAAATTTGCTCACCATCCAGCCTAGAGACATGCCCTATATTTAAAATTCGCTCATCATCCTCTTGAAGGACAAGAACAAAATTATATCTTCGCTCCTTGTCTGTCCTAAGGACAGGACCTATAATAAATTCACTTTGGTCAGCCCCTTGAAAAAATGTATTCTTATCAAATCGCTTCATATATTTGATGATTAAACACAAAGCAAGGACTTCGCTCAATGTCTTCTTTAAGGACATGTTCTATAATAAGTGAATTAGCTCCATGACCGCCTCAAAGATAAAACATATCAATCACTTCGCTTTGTGTCTTCTTCAAGGACATGCCCTATAAATAAATTCGCCCTTCGTCCTTGCTAAGGACAAGACCTATATCTTATTATTTCTCTTTATGTCCTTTGTGAGGACAACTCTCAAGAAATGGTTCACTCTAGGATCGCCTTAGGGACAAGGCCTATACCTTGAATTCGCCCATTTAAGAAGAGAAGTCCGAAATGAAGAAGCTTGCTTCATGTCCTTCTCAAGGACATGACCTAAATCCAATTTCACTTTATGTCGTTTGTGAGGATAAGACCAAAGGATAAACTTCTCTCACTGACCTCCCCAATGACAAGCTCAAATCGCTCCATAACCAGCCCAAGGACAAGTTTCAAAACATAGTTCGCTCAATGTCCTTGATGATGATAGAGTCAAGATAGACAAAGTTCGCACTTCGACCTCTCTAGGGACATGACCTAAATGACAAGATTTGACAACTTACCTTATGACCTTGACAAAGACATGAATTGAAACTTACTACTTCATTGGTTAGGAAGAAACATCAATTCAGCCCTCTAAGAACACCTCTATAAGAAATTCGCTTTGAGACCTTCAGAAGGACGAGACCTAAAATAGAATCTCGCTCTATGTTCTTTCTAAGGACATGACTTAAATACCAACTCTTCACTGAAAGATAAAATCAAGGACACAAGTCAAATTCTCTCTAAGACAACTTCAAAGACAAGGCTAGAAAGTGCGCTCCAAGACCCTTGGAAGGACAAGACATGAAATTCGCTCTTAGACCTTTGGAAGGACGAGACCTAAAATAAAATCTTGCTCTATGTCCTTTCTAAGGACATGACTTACATACCAACTCTTCGCTGAAAGATCAAATCAAGGACACAAGTCAAATTCTCTCTAAGACAACTTCAAAGACAAGGCTAGAAAGTGCGCTCCAAGACCCTTGGAAGGACAAGGCATGAAATTCACTCTTGGACCTTTGGAGGGACAAGACCTAAAAGATAAACTTCTGAGCAATGATGACTCCTAACTTAGCCTAATCTGATCTATGCTAACCCCATAAACTCACTCATTTCATCCCGAAAGCAGAGAGAGGCAAGACTAGACAAAAAGAAAAACCAAAAAATGAGGGGTCCCCATTTTGATGGGGCAATGTGTGATATGGTCACAACACTTCCCTTCATGGGTAAAGAGTAGATGCAAGACCCTGCCCCTTAGTTGCAAGTAGATATTCATCATCAGATGATATTATAATGGTCACAATAACTGTTAGTCTTTGCCCTAGCACATGTAATGTTCAGTTCTTTTCAACAACACTTGTAATAGGTTGGGCCAATGTAATCATTCTATGTTTGCTAAAATCTTATTTAGGGGAGAATATCTATTTGTTGAACACATAGTCATTATAGTATTTTTTAGTAGTTGTTATAACATTGGCATTTGTTGATTAATAAGTTTTATTTTAATTTGAAAAAGCAAATAAAAAAATACATAATAGAAATAACGAGCAACTCAAAAGAGTTACAAGAAATGAAAAAATAGAACCAGATCGATCACCAATATAGATGACAATATAACAACTGTGCAAAAGACCGTCTAAAAACTTCAGCGAACAAAGCTACAACATAAGAAATTTTAACAACACAAACAAGAAACCATATGGCTGGAGATAGTTTGAGGAGAATCAACATTACATGTAGAATTTGAAGAACTTTTGAAGCTATTTGGAACATTGAACATCATCAGCATGCAACTGAATGATCTAGAACTTAATCTCTTTCAATATCTTGTTGTAGGTGGCCTTCTTTTCCAATTGGGAACACAAAAAACAAATTGTAACATGACGTCACAGTAAAACTGTAGCATATCCACTTCCTGACAAGTAATATGATTAGAGAAAACAGTCAAACATCTACCTTTTGCAAATATGCAGCAAGATAAATTGTCTCATTGAATCAACAATAATATTCCTTGTCAAACCAACACCCAAAATTGCTTCCTTCCAACACAAAATACGATAGAAGATAGTAGGGAAATGTTAAAAAATTGAAGTCCATTTTTTCTTGGCCCAAACACAATCCCAAAAAATATGTTTAATCTATCCCCTACAGGTAATTTATGATGTAAAATTTTCCATGTTAGAATTTGAGCATTTGAATCAACCTTGGTCTTTCATACTTGAGCACTAAGACTCCTCCATTTTTTCTCTTTAAAATTACAACCCCATTTAATGTTTAGCCAAGGATTAAACTTCAAGCCTAGAAGCAAGGTCAAGTAAATCTTTTTCAAGAGAAAACTGGTGAAAGGGATTTTCCCTAGCCACAACCAATCTTTAACAACATTACATTGAAGGGGAGAACAATTTTTCATGAGCAAATCAACAGGCATCAAAGATTTGACAAAAATCATAAAACCTTTGGAGTGGTTATTTAGTTTGAATGAAACTTTAATATTTTGCCATTCAGCCCAATCTAGAGAACTAAAATCTCATAAATCTTTAAATTGATGTACCCCCTTCCTAAAAAAGTATAGAGCTTGTTTAGGAAAGCTAACTGCCAGGGGGAGCCCATGATATTGCACTAATTTGTTCCACCAAATAGAAGAAGTGGAGAAACTAAACCCATTTTGCAAAGAATTTTTGCATTTGAGAAGATGACAAACTTGTTGCCAGGCTTTCCAAATGGATTGTAAAGGAAAGGAAGCCTTTAGATGAAAGAAAGGAGGCATCTAGATTTTATCAACCCAACCCACCTCTTTCCATTTATTGTTAGCTGTAGCAAGAGAAATTTGATGGCAGACCAAAATCTTCCAAGGTTCATTGCCACTCATCTCTCCAATGATCCACTTTGCTAGTAAACAAGAACTTTGTGTCTCGGGATCTATAATCCCCAAACCACTTTTATTTCTTAGTTGTATATAATGAAGCTAAGAAGAGGTTTTGAAACCTGATTTGCCATCCCAATTAGTCCACAAAAATTGTCTTACAATCTTATTAACCTCTTCATAGCCTTTTTTAGAGGGCATCCAACATGAAGAATAATAGACATGTGAGGCTAAGAATTTTTGTTTAACCATCTGAATTTTACCAGAAAATGACAAATATTTATTGTTCTAGTTAAAGATTTTATTTTTCAGCTTGATAATAAACCAACTCCACATATTTGATAGAGAAACTCCCAAGCCAAAGGGAATGCCCAAGTATCGAGTAATTTCTCCATGTTTGATTATTTTCCTTTGCTTAGGAATCCATGATGGAACTGGATCAGAACTAATCATAAGGAACTTAGTTTTATGATGAGCCAACTTAGACCCCGAGACATAACAATAAAGAATTAAGACTTCCATGACACGAACAATTTCAGATTCAGAATTTTGAATAAATAATAAACTATCATCAGCAAATCGAGAATTGATCACTATTGAGTTGTTGGGAATATCAATGCCTTTAATAAGATTCATTTGATTGAATTTTTGCAATAGATATCCCAAGGCATCAACAACAATCACATAAAGAAATGGTGATAAAGGGCAGCCCTGCTTGATAGACCCCTGCAAAGGGAATGAATCAATGAGGGAATTATTGATCAACAGATGAGCATTGGCATCCTGAAATAACAATTGAACATGTTTGCGTAATTTGGGACCAAACCCAAGCTACTGGAGCATTTTTATGATAAACCTCCACCTCATTCTATCATAGGCTTTGTCAAAATCAAGTTTCACCAACAAAGCATCGTGTCCAATTTGTTGAGCCCATTGACAAGTTTCCCATGCCAGAATTAAATTGTCAAGAATGAAGCGTCCTCCCAAAAACCCAGTTTGTTCAAATCTTACTATTCCTTATGCTACTAGTTTAATTCTTAGAGCAATAGCTTTAGCAATATTTTTATAAGATGAACTAAAAAGAGTGATAGGACACCATCAATTAAGAGAATCTTCATTTTTTCCTTTAGAAAGAAGTTTGATTAAGCCTTTGTTAATTTCAAGACCTAATGAACCATTCATTAAAGCTTCTAAATAGACATGGTAAAAGTCATCCTTAATACGTGGCCACATAGTTTGAAAAAATTCAATAGATAACCCATGAATGCCTGGACTTTTATTTTGAGCCATTGAGAAAACAACCCGTTCCAAATCCTCTATGGACAAATCCCAATCAGGTTATTTACTATATTCATAGTCAAACTTCCTTAGAGTGATGTCTTTTATAATATCTTCCAAAGTTTCTTGGACATCAAGCCAATGAAAGTCTTCTTTAAAAAGATTTTCATAGAAATTATAAAATAATTTCTTAATCTCCTCTTGATCAGTAAAAACCTGTCCATTATCATCCTTAAGAGCACCAACATACTCCTTCCTATGCTTATAATTGAGGTAATTAAAAAAATACTTTGTTCCTTTATTACCCTCCTTCATCCAATGAATCTAGCTCTAATTTCCCTTGTCCTTTATAAGACTCAAGTTTATGCAGCTGGGTTTCAATTGCAGCAATAGATGTTTGAATGGAAAGGTTATTGGGATCCAAATTGAGCCTTTTCTTAGTGGCTTCCAATCTCCCTTTAAGAGACTTCTTTTCTTTACGGGACCTCTTCCATGTCACTCTTTTACAAAAAGATTTTAACTCTTTACGGGACCTCTTCCATGTCATTCTTTTACAAAAAGATTTTTAAAAGGTGACACATTGTGCGATGAATTCTGCCACTAGATCCGCCAAGATTCCCCCTCTTCAGGTTTGGGAAAAGGATTCCAAACACCAACTAAAGGAGCAACACAAGAAGGATTTTTCATATGAGAATTGTTGAGCTTAAAAGGTGAGTTATAAAGCTCTTCTTTACTTTCCCCCTTCAGAAGACAAACAATAGGAAAATGATCAGATAATAAAGTAGAATGGTCTATTTTAACCCAACACTCATTAGCCACATGGGACAAATGCAGATTAGGAGAAATATAAAACCTGTCCAATCTACTAAGTTTTCTATCAGCACCTAATCTACAGTTAGACCACGTAAACCAATTATTACTTTGACAAGCAACTCTTTTATAGATAGGGTCAACCACCCCATGAGTATTCCGACACAATAGCCATTTATCAAACTCCTCATTACTCAATTTTACTACTCCATTATGTCACTTGTTGATTAATAGTTGTTATAACACTAGCACTTGTTTATTAAAGTGTCAATATTTTTGACAATATTGCATCAATAGTTATGATTTAAAATTCTTAGTATTGATAGTGACTACTCATAATTGAATGAAATGTATTTCTTATATATAAAAAACAGCAAATCATATGATACCACATCAGTGTACCAATAAAGTAGCCCAAATAAATGATACTAATCTGAATCTCTTGTTTCACATCATCATCATTAACATTCACTTTAGATATCAATTTTCTTCTGGGTGTCGATATGCACGGTGGAAATCTCAGAACACATAAGTTGTACCAGATTGACCTTGATCCATAAGACTTGCTGTGCGGTGACTCTAACTCCAATCTGTCTGATTTGCTGGTGAAGAAACCAGCAAAATATAGGGCAGATAAAGGCTGGCATATTGGCATTGGTGTGTGGATGAACCCGCAGCAATAGACCTTCCAACCATGGTGTGTTTGGTAAACATCACTAAGAGAAATATATACTTCAAAGGCGTTTGTAAGATTAGTGGATACATAAATTGCTGCTAATTAGTTTGGCAATGGTTTTGGAAGGGCACCCAAGCTGCCTTAACTGGTTGTAGTGAACGCAATATGAGTGACAAGGTGGAAAATTTTGAATCTGGATCCTTAATATCTCTTCTTGAATCCTCAGTAATTTTCTTCAATTCTATCTGAAGTATTCCCACATGTATAGGTTTTTTCACAAATTGATTAATTGGTTTTCTACTTCAACAATGCTTTTATAAATTTCTTGGTTGAGATATGTGTATTTGTGCAACACAAAAATTTGAGTGTATATTTTTATTTCATTTTTCTTATATTTATCTTGTCTAATTTAGAGTAAGAAAGATAACGATCAAATAAACAAATTTAATAATCAATATATATCTTTTTTAAACATGTGGTATCACAAGATATTGAACCCAAGATCAAACTTAACAATCCATGTGATAGAAAATCTTACCAATTTATTCATCAAAATATGAAAACAATATGAAAACATCAAACTTAACAATCTATGTGATAGAAAATCTTACTAATTTATTCATCAAAATATGAAAACAATATGAAAACATCCTATGTTCAACAACAAACATGCAATTATTGGAAGGCTTAGCTAATGCTTTCATAAGTTAATATCATATCTTTTATGTGCTTTGAAATTAATTTTTATAACATTTGTCATTATAAACAAACAACCATATTAAAATGGATTAAAATGTTTTAGGTATTAATTCTTGCATCAACAATTTTAGGAGAGTTTTCTATGAGAAAGATGATTCAAATTATTTCAATCAAGAACCAAGTTCATCTTGCTTAGAGTAAGTAATATATTGTTGTGTTTTCCATTGTAAATTTGTGTTCAAAAATAGATGTATTAACTATACAACTTCTAAAATGATTATATGAAATTTTAAATAATTAACATTATGAGCCACATATTATGGTTCATAACTAGGAAAAATTGTTTGCATCGACGAGCATATATTCTTTAAGTTTTATTCTTTACATTATGGATTGTTAAAGATTGGAATCTTTAATAAGGACACTTTGTTCAAAGCTTATCAAATAAAATAAGACAATGGTGGTGTTAGTATTAATTTGTTAAGGATTATTTAGAATAAGAATATTTAGAATGCTATAAGTTAACAAGTTTTGAACATGTTTGACTAAGTGAATACCTACCTAATGCATGCATACAAGAATGAGTTAGCAATGATATTCTTCATTTTTCCTTGTAACTTGTCAATTACAGATATACAAATTTTTGAAATTCTCCACTATTTTTAAACTACAAATATATGCAAATGACTACCTTTTGAAAATCCACATTATTTATTGTATGTGGGGAAAATGGCTCGATGAAACGAAAATTATGAAATCATGACTAGTCCACACACCAATGGGACTCTTGGTGCAAGTAATGGAGCTGTATGGAATAGCTCAACTTCCCAAGGGATGTTCCATTGTTCTCTATCTCACAAGACCCCTTAAGCCAATGCCTTTGCTCTCAGATCACTGAGCAAAGTGACTTAGGGATGACAATCATGAGAATGAGGGATGTTTTGATCAATCTAACATGAATGCAATCCTAAATATGCATGATATTAACAAATATGAATTAAACTAGTATGTATATGATGATAAGATGAAAATATTAGTAAAAGAACTATCCTAACATGATATACTAGCTTAATATGATTATTATGATAAAGAGAAATACTTCTAAAATGCTTATTAGATTATTATATTCAAAGAGGGATTGAAATACTTGATAAAAATGAGTATAAGTGTGATGCTAAAGACTTGATTCTTAGAATGAGAGAATGAGGGCTCTATTTATAGGAAAAATAGGGAAATGGATGGTCAAGATTGGATGATCTTATCAAGGGCTAGGATTGAAAATTATCAATCCATGCACTCAATTCTCACCAATGAAATGGTGACAATTGTGAGCAAGAGACTGCTTGAGAGGAGATGTAAGAAGCATTAAATGCTTGAGAAGACCTCATGGTTACCTTAGAAGGTAAAGGTTAAGGTTAGGTAAAGAAAACCCATTGGATAAAGCTTTCACCCAAAGGATAAACTCTTGTGCAAGGGTTAAAGGAATAACCATGGTCAAAGCAATAAATGCTTGATGAGACCCTAGGGTTAGATGAGGGTTGAGTTAGACAAAAAGTCTCCAACCATGTAAGAAGGATGAGTTAACCATTAATGGTTATGGTAGACTTTCAAGGTTAACTTGTTGAGGACATAAAACCTTTAATGGTTATTGAAGACTTTAAAGGTTTGAGAAGTGACTTTCCTTTGTTTAGGGATGTGACAATGTTTAGGAGATGGATTAGGCTAAATTAGAAGTGATTAGAAGAATCTAGAAGGGGGTTTAGGGAGGCAAGTGCGAGATGTAGGAGAGTGCAAGTGGGTGGAGGGTAATTTCATTTAAAATAAATTGCTTTATTTCAACAAAATAGATGCAAGTGGAGGATTTAAATAAATTAGATTTATTTATTTGAAGTGAACCATTTAATTAAATGTAATTAAAAAGAGTAGAAAGGAGATCTAATTAAATAAAATGAATTATTCAATTAAATGATATGAAAGGTCTAGGTGAATTTAATTAAATAAATTAAATAACTCATTTAATCAAATAGATGAATGTGGATGATTTAGTTAAACCGAATTTAATTAAATAAAGGAATGAGAATAAAATGAACATTAAATATTCATTTAGGAAAGTGGTCATTTTTATACGTCTACATTTATGACTTGAGATTTTAGTGCCTTTTATCTTACTCTTTTGTAATATATTGAGTGATGCTAAATCTCCTACTATAGTATTTAAAACTATTCAATCTTTTCCACAATTGAAATAATAAATGAATGTTGCAACACAATCCATACTCACTCAAGCAAAAGAGAAGCACAAGCATTTAACTAGAAATATATTTAAAATGTTCATTGTAATGCCCATGATTCACATATTGACAAACCACACAAAACATGACCATTTTTTACACATAAACACAACATAATGATAATACACCATATGTGGATATGCATCATTCTCATGTGCACATTGCATGACGCAAACACATTTTAAAAAAGTGTGTTAGTGACATGCAAGGAAGAATGGGAAGTGTAGAACAAGTGTAGGTGGCACACAACTCCAAGTGGCACACCCTAAGTGGTGGAAGTCTCCTAATTCTCAATACAAAAAAAGTGAGACACCTTAAGGAATGAAAACTGCAAGATGTCCTCCCCACAAGATGTTTTATGCAAGGAATGAAGTATCTTTTGCACAAGCTTCCACACATATTTGGATTAGTTAAAAAAACCCAATAACCCATAACTAAAACTAAAGGCGATCAAGCTCATATACCACTTGTAAGGAAGTTAAAGTCGTGGAACAACTTACTACACTAACCTTGAGAGGAGGGTTATGCAATTTTTTTTGGGATCTTTACAACAGTTACAAATTTAATATAAATAAACATAAATAGCATGCATACCACAATACAATGATTTACATGGAAAAACCCTTTCAGGAGAAAAACCACACACTCTAAAAGCCATCATATTATTCAAAAATAAATAATAGAATACAATATACTTGTAGAGAAAGATTCTCACAGGACTATCACCATCTAGATATTTAGAGGTAACTCAACAACTATAAGTTTTTAACTCACAACCTCCATCTCACACACCTTATATATATATGAGATATAATACATGAAACCATCAAACAATATTACAAAACCATGAGGTAAAACCACCCAAAAAGTGGCACCCATAGCATCCAAGATTCTCTGTGATGTGTCAAAGCACACACCAACAACTCCCTTTTACAACTTATTTATGTGCCAAACACTTTTTATGTTTTCCATTTTAGGAGCCAACTTTTTGAGGCCATAAATTTTGATCTAGGAGTTCGATTAATGAACTATTTGAAGTGCCAAAAACATTGTGAAGTCCTCTATCAATCTATAACCCATTACGCTAATTATGGCCACTTTTGAGCCCAAAAAATGCCTCTAAGGCCTTCAAAATATACTAAAATAAAAACTTCAATATCTTCAAATCTAGACATAATCTTTCAACAAAAAATTGTTAGAATGCTTATTTAGGAAATTCACAGCTTTGGAGAAAATTTTGGGCCAATCCGTGCTCAAATATTAAAATTATTGTAAATAGTAACTTTATGTAAATCTAAGGTTGAAACACCATTTTCCTAATAATCTCCCACTTGTTGAACACCTTGAAAGAGCAAAGGGAGTATCTACATAATTTAATTGCTAGGGGCCATGAGGCCCATAGACTCTAAACACCATCCAAACTTCTTTATGCTCACAACCTTACTTGAAGAATTTACAACATTAATCAAAGTTTCTATCTTAACTAGCTTCACCCTACCATGCTCAACCATATCTGTGATAAAATGATACTAAACATCAATGTGCTTGGTCCTAAGATGAAAAGTTGGGTTTTTAGATAGGTAGATTGCATTGCGAATTGGGCATTTTATTTTTTGTTTATCATCTCATCTTGTACATTGTTTGAGATTTCATCTCTTTCCTAAGGTTGCCCAATAAGGGACATTACAATTGGTATCATAGAACCATTCTTGATAGCTTGAGGGACAAAGGTTAGTTGATGCAACCTAGCCAAAGAGCTCAAAGGGCCTTGGAAAGAAAAAAGAAGAAATTTGCACATTAACAACACAATGAGCAAACAAATGGTCAACAAATTGAGGACCTTCATGGAAGTAGAAAGGTGGGATTAGATTCTCTTTCTAGTTCTAAGTGGCTTATAAGCAACAAGGTGGGGTTAGGCTCCCTTCCCAACTCATGGAAGCAGAAAGGTTGGGTTAGGTCTTCATTTTGGTTCTAAATGGCTTATGAGCAACAAGGCGGGCTTAGGCTCCCTTCTTGGTTCATGAGAGCATAGAGGTAGGGTTAGGTCCTCTTTTTGGCTTTAAGTGGCTTATAAGCACCAAGGTGGGGTTAGGCCCCCTTCCCGACTCATGGGAGTAGTAAGGTGGGGTTAGGCCCATTTCGTAGCTCTTAATAAATCCTTCAATGCACTTGCCCTTTGTAGATTCAAATACTTCTTTCTTTCCTCTTGGATCTTTCTTTCTTGTAGGGTAAAAATAAATCAATGGATGTATTCTAGTCAATAAGAAGGGATCTAACAATACATATTTGCATGAATGCTTTTGTGTCTTCATATATTCATGTGTATGCTTCATATTTGGTTCATACCTGACATGTTTCCAACATGTCTACTTCATGGGTGTCTATGATTACATTATGAATATATTAAGAAAAGAACATTGCATTTAAGGTCATAGATGTGCGTCATGCTTCTAATCCTCATATCAATATAAATTCTTGTTCTCATTGTTGAAAATTATTGGGACACCCCTTAGGAGTAAAGACAAAACATATCTTGGTTTAGATTTGCATGTAGAGTTAATACCATAGTTGCACAACATAAGCTAATTATATCCCATGAAGGATCTAAGGATAATAGATGTCCAAGGGTTAGTTTAGGGAACCTTACAATGAAAATATTTGGATTAAACTATTATTTCTTGAGGACAAGGAATCTCAAGAAGGGTAGACTGTCATGCCCTTGCCTTGCAAGACATATCATAGCTTAAATAAATGACATTAGGGCAACATAATTAATGAAAAATAAAGAAAGTTGACTGATTTTATTATCTTTGCTAGCTAACCTGAATAACCTAAGTGATAAAATAAACCAGACCAACTCAAATGAATGAAGAATAATTAATTTAGGGCCGGCCTGATGAAGAACAATTCCTTGTAAGGCCAACCACAAATTAGTTAAAATAGCAATTTATTTTAATGGGTCGACTAAGTGACTATATAAGGGCAACAAGTCTATTTGAAAGGGTGCATCCCTATGAATCAAGATGCATAGCCCCATCGCAAAAGGTATGTAAAGAAGAAGATCATCTTGAGAGAAGGGCATCAATCAACTAGGTGGAATAAGGAAGTCTAAGTTTGATTTTATATTGAAGAAATCCGATTAGATCATTTATAACAGGCGTGAATATTAACAAGAAATTGGTACGCAATAGGGGCATCAAAGGTGTGGAATAGGTAATCGATTAAGGATAACAACTGGATAAGGATCGAGACTCATAAAGAGTAGACCAATTCTAATTACACCAACAATCAAGCGTAGAGGTTAGATCAAAAGTCACTAGTTCTTATAGGCTATAGTAGGAAAATCTAGGGTAATTCCCCAAAAAGGACATTACAAATTAGTTATCACATTTGGTTATTGTGGCATATAAGATTCAAATATATTACAGATCTGCTAGTTTTAGAGTTACTGCTAGTGTTAAAATTTAATATAGATTTAAAGATATATATGTTAGTGTTAGAATTTTTTATATGATTATTATGAATATATAGATTATTAAGCTTATTTTTTTGCTTTGTCAAAAAACTAACAGCTGCATCAATTCTTGCATTAGAATATTCAATTGGACTTTGGGTTTGGTTTTGAATACTTAGATTTCTTCCATGATAATTCCTTGTCCTAACCTATCTCTTACACAAGGCAACCTATCTCTTACACATGTCATAGACATGTCTCTTTCATGAGATTCCCCATGTGTGCTCACACACGTGTGATAACACTTCACCCTTACACCTCACTTCTCCTTGTGACTCTTGTTACAAGGCTAAGCCTCCAAATCTAGGACCACATTCCCATTCAATCCTAACCATCTGTTTGACATTGAATCTTGGTCATTGATTTTCATCATGAAAAATATATAAATTGAGGCTTCTTCTCTCATTTCAATAATCTCTTCATATTATATCCTTTTGCTATCTGTTTCACCAGTCAATCACCTTGACAACACCATCATGTTGCCAGATCAATGAGAAACCACATCCAACCAATTAACATATCAACATATTATTTTGAGGTTTGCATGAAGTTGCTTGAATAGGCTAAGCTTATATGCATATTCCATTTAATATGTTCACATGCATTGACTATATTTCCTAACATTTACAAAAAAATCGCACTTGAACACAATATAATTTCACATATCTAATAAGAAATACAATTATATTAAAAGATTTCTAAATTGATTATTTTAAATTAAAAATACTACAATTGGAATACACTTTTTTTTAACCAAGTATAAAATAAATTTAAAGTTATCAAACAAATTAAACTTGGATCCCTTACCAGTTAACACTTTCCAATCATCAAGATAACTCAAAGGGCAAGATGAGAGAATAAATTATTATATAAAAGGATGACAATTATCATGCTAGTGACAATCTGCACAAGTAACAAAAATAATTTATTTTATATTATTTATTGTGTATGCTAAAATGTGAATTCAAAGAGCATAGAGAATAATGAAAAATACCTAAAACACACAAGTTAACATAACGTCATGATAGGATGAGAAAGGAGACCAAAAAACTCTTAACATCATGATAGGATGAAAAATGAGACTAAACAACACAAAAATAAGAGCAAATCTAGGGAAAACACAATGTTGTTGAATACCCCTTTTCATGCAACGATATGTTGTTTGCTTGAAGATAGGATGTGTGCTCACAAATTCGGTAGCATAATGGTATGGTAGCTCCAAAATTGTTGAAACTTGCATGAGGATGGTATGAGATAGCTCAAGTATTGTGAACTCCAGGTTGCATAATGAGAGAATGAGAGTTGTTTTGGTTAATTGTTGGAATTGATCAAATGGATGGTTAGGATCAAAACTAAAGATCCAAGGGATGGGAAAACTAAGGGTTCTCACAATAATTGTGAGGTTGACAAGTGTCAACTTGTGAGAAGGTGAGAGGATAAGGTAGTTGGGAGAAGGGATGGGAAAGAGTGTAAGGAAATGTAGAGGTGGGTTTTACCAAGTAGGATAAGACCACCAATTAACTAAATTAGCCAATACATTGAAAGATGGGTGAATCCAATAGATCTAGCCTCAATCTAACTAAGGAAAAGGATAAGATTTCTAATTAGATTCACTAGTTTAAAGTTCGATTCCCTCTTTCTAAGTTGAATTGTGAAAATTCTTAAATTAGGGCAAATGGGTGAATATTGAAGAGATCGGGCATTTTTAGTGAGCTATAGTTGTTGTACGAAGACACCAACATGGATCTGAGTTGAAGATGATTCAAATATATTCCCATAAGTTATACCTAATTTTTAGAGACCATGGTGGTGGGTGCCATGGTCCTTTGAATTTCTTGCCGTCAAAAGGTGAACCTGTTCATCTTTGCGAATCCTATCAATCCTCTCGAACACAACTTTATACCAATTCCTGCACACAGTGAAAAAGGGGGAAATTGTTGGGAATAGGGGTTTGCCTAAGTCAAACCCCAATTCAAAATCAACCTTGAATGAAATAATGCAAATACTGAAATAATTACTTAAGGAAATATACCTTAGATCTACAATTGTTGTTGTTGATGCTTTGCTCTTTGGATGTAATCACATATGTTGTATGAAATGAAATGACAAACACAAAACTCTAATCACACATACATGCTTGCATAAGATTCATGTAATTTTGCTCCACAATGGTTGAAGGATGAATATGCAGCCTTGAAGGTCTTTGAAAATGATTGATTAATGCTTCAAGGATGCTAGGATGCTTTAGGAATTGATTGCTTAGAAACTTAGATGAAAATGAATTTAGAAGGATACCTTATATAGGGATTTCATAATTGAGATCACCTTTAGGTCGACTTAGAATTGATATATTTTTAGACAGAGCTAGATTTGATAGGATAAGACTACCTAATTATCCTCTGAAATTCGGGGACAAAAGTGTGGGACCATGGTGGTGGGCGCCATGGTCCTGTCAACTTTTTTCCAAATTTCAAGGGATGCGAGCTATTGTGATTGCAATGCTAAATCCATCTCTATGACTCAAATCAAGATGTGTAGATATGCAAAATATGCTTTGAGAGTTGAAATTAATGTAGGATTAAGGATAAATGAGTATAAAATAATAAATGGCACACCTAGAATTAAGGGCGCAAATAAGAGTGTAATGATGTAATAAAGTGGAATGAGACCCATAATATTAGATTATACATTTTTTAGTTACAATAAAGGTCCTATACTGCATAGAGACTGTGAAATTGGACACACTAATAAATGTGTACAATTTATGATGCTATAGGAA